>NW_006296417.1:4046743-4056270 GCF_000327345.1 Myotis davidii | reverse complement strand
GGTGGCCCCGGGGCTGCCCCCGAGGTCCTAGCCAAGTCCCCGCCGCCCTCGCCTGCAGGGACCGGCCGGCCCCACGCCCGGGAGCCCTCGGACTGGGCTCCGAGCAGCCCGTATTCCCGTTTGATAACATCCCGCGTCGCCCCCTGTTTGTTTTTATTGTGTCAGAAAGGGAGAGAATTTCAGAATTAAAGCTGAAAAAGCCCATCTGTTTCCAATGAATCCCCCATAGTTTTTCACAATGTTTTTGGCAGATCGCTGCCTTCAAATTCCTCCGGGCCCGACCTCTTGTTTTTGTTGGGGGAAGGGAGACCAGCGCCACAGAGAAGCATTTGTTCCTTCCCAAACGCTCCAGTTTCTTGACTTTTTTTTTTTTTCTTCTTTTCCCTCCCCTGTCGTGGGGGGGAGGGGGAAGGTCCGAAACTTAAATCCCTGCTCTGTTTTCTTTATAATGTTTCATAAAACTTTATTTCATTTTTCCCATATGCTGCTCACAGCTGGGAAACGCCAGTGAAACCCTTTATGCCCGTTTTTTTCTCTTCTCGCTAAAAAAAGAAAAAAAATACACATCAGCCCAGGGTTCAGGCCCAAGGGTCCCCCGCGGCGAGGCGGGACGCCCCCCGGCCGGTGCCATTGTGTGGCGAGGCCCGGAGGTGTCTTCTTGCGAAAATGCAAGAGTGTTTCTGTGTCTCGCTCCGCAGCCCAACGCGGATGCGCGCAGCCCCCGCGCACCGCGGGGACTTTGCAAGAAAGGACTTGAGTGAGCCCGGGATTGCGTTGTTTTGTTTTGCTCCTCCGCCAACTGGGTTTCAGGAACTGGCAGAACTGGGCCATCCAGGCTGCAGGCTGCCGCTGGGGCAGGAGGACCGCGCAGGCAGGCAGGCAGGCCGGCAGCCTAGGCGGCGGCAAGGGCCTGGGATCAGTTTACCTTCCCGCCCTGGTCCTGCTTCGGGTGTCCCTGGTGGCCCCCGGGTGCAGCGCGCCCAGTTCACCCTCGGCAGCTGCACGCACCACCCCCCGCCCCAGGGTGCCCCGGGGAACCCTAACCTGCTCCCAGCCCTAGATTCCACTGGGGAGGCCCAGGCCTAGGACAGGGGGAGTTGGGGTGTCAGTGCCCCTAAGAGCTTTGGACCTCCTGCGCCCTGTCTGGCCCTGGGGATACTGAAACCTCCGCAGCCCGTCCACAGCAGGGAATCCCATTCCCCCCACCACCCCCTTTAAAAAAAAAAACATCTACAAAGCGGTCTGGCTGAAAGGCTGATCTGGTTCCTTCCCAAGAACTAAAAAGAAAAAAAATTAATTTTAAGAATGACCCTCTCCTTGCAAACGAAGTTCCCCTTTCGGAGTTGGAGTTTGCAGCATGTGCACCCTGGTTTGGTCCCAGATAACGATCCGGCCCATCGGACGTTTTATCAGATGGGTTGATAGATGGCTTTTGTCCCCGGGCAGCCCTGCGGTGGTGGGGGATGTGATCTCAACCCCGAGCTGAAAATGGAGAAGGGGGGGCTTAGGAGCCCTTAAAACAACACCTTCCTGCTCTTAAAGTGGCAGCGCTGGTTAGCTTCTTGGGCCAGACAGGGAGAAAGGACGGGCTGACGGCGGAACTCAGGAGGGAGCTGCGAGGGCTACTGGTGGCGGTTTTGTTGTTGTTATTGTTATTGTTGTTGTTTTATTTCCTTGTTGCAAACTTTGAAGTGTCCCCCGCAGTCTGGGGAAAGCGGGTGGGTCGGTTATGTAATCCGCCACCCCCCGAATTCCATCACTTTTGTTTTCCAAGAAGCCCATTTCTTCTTGGCTTCCAGGCCCGTAACTCAAACCTGGCCGATGGAACAGATAGCCGCCGCACTGTCACGCCAACTGGCTAATGTTTCTTCTAATTTGAGGCCTTAACAGCTGCATTTAGTCAAAATTGCCCACCTTACTGAAACCTGAGCTTGCAAGAGCGCCAAACTCAAGAGGCCAGGGAGAGGGGGTGGTTTCTGAAAAGTTGTGTGCTCCAGAAACCTGGGTCAAAAGACAAGTTTCTTAAGGAAGCGACGGGATGAGCCATGTCCACAGCAGAGATGGACTGTCAAGGGCTTTGATGCGCTGGCAGGGGGGCTGCAGGCCTGAGGGAGAGCAGGATGGAGGACAGAGGGGCAAAGGGTGAGGGCCGGGGACATGCGGGGACCCCGGGCACCACGGCCGCTCCCGCTGAAAACAGGTGGGCTGGATTGAAAGCCTGGGTTTGTTCGGTGCACGTCAGCTTGAATGGCTGCCAGGAGAGAGCCCAGGGGAGTGCAAATTAAATTGGACGGAGTTGTGCGGAGAAAGATGCCTTGACGGCGGCTACACTGAACGGGCTTGTGTCATTTAAGAATGTTTACATGTACCCGTTCCGCGTTTATGGCACACCTACTGTGCCCCTGGCTTGAGTGACATGGGGTGGGGGGGAGCGCCTCGCCCTAGCAAGGCTGGCATCTGCCGTCGGGTAAAGGGAAGGGGTCTCTGTTGTGTCCCGTGAGCTGTCAGGGTGTCTGCTTGGCCGATGCTGTGCCTTCAATGGGTGGCAGAGCAGCCACGTGTAGCTGGGGTACGGGGGACAAGGGCAGAAGAGACTGCTTAGTACAGTCTTCCACCAACAGCATCCTCTTCAGGACACAATTAATAGATACGGTTAAAACTCAGAAGCCATTGGGACTTCTTAAACCAGATTTCTAAGGGAAACCCACCCATGGCATATGTTGGCGATATGTTGGCGCGTTTCCTACGACATATGGATGCTGGGCTCCAGCATGGCGGTTCTCAAAGTGCGGTCTCTGGACCAGCCCCGTCTGCCTCCCCTGGGAAGTTCTTAGAAATCTAAGGCCTGGGCCCAGACCAGACCTGCTGCAGTGCACACTCAGGGTGGGACCCCGTGGTCTCCACTTGAACAGGCCCTCCAGGCCGCTCTCATGCACAGGGAGATCGCTGCTCTGAGAATTCTCCCCTTTACTCTTCAACCGCAGCTGCTTTTAAAATGTCAGTCCTCGCCCGGCTGGTGGGGCTCAGTGGTTGAGCGTCCACCTATGAATCAGGAGGTCACGGTTCGATTCCCGGTCAGGGCACAGGCCTGGGTTACGGGCTCCATCCCCAGTAGGGGGTATGCAGGAGGCAGCCCATCCATGATTCTTTTCATCATTGATGTTTTTCTCTCTCCTTCTCCCTTTCTCTCTGAAATCAACACAAATATATATATATATATTTTTTTTTTAAATGTTAATCCTCGGTGGGGAAACTAAGGCTCAGGAGACCAAGCCCTCGGCAGTGTGCAAGGGTGTCTGAGTGGTCAGAGAGCTGAGACATTCTCTCTCTCTCTCTCTCTCTCAGCACATTTCCCATGAGTCTGGCATTCTTGCCTCCTCCCAGGGCTCCTCGCGGCTCCCTCTCCACCCCTGGCTCAGCGTTCCACAGAAGATGCCACCCGGCCACAGCCCGGGAAAACCAGTTGACAGGGCTGTCACCGTGCACATTTCCCGAGGCAGACTCTGTCCTTTGGGTTTTGCTTATGTATTCATTTCACGCGCCATTTCGCCCGGGGCAGGCAGCATACCCAGGCGCCTGGGAAAGCCATACATCCATCCCTCTGCGCCCAGGTCCCTGCAGAAAGGAGCCCATGATTGCTCCCCCGGCTACGGAACGTCCCGGATCACAGGCTCACACCCAGGTGTGGGTGTGCGGGGGTGTGTGGGGGGGGTGCGCGCGCCCTGGGCACGTGCCCAGCTGGCCTGCATGTGCCCTCCCCCAGCAGGAGGAAGGTGGAGGAGGAAGGCCTGCCCGCGGATGGTGGTGAGGGAGAAAAGCCACTTCAAATGAATGTTGACCTGGAGTGGCCAAGCAGAGGGGCCCAGGGTTGCTGGAGGCAGAGCCAGGATGGAAAATTAGCATCTCTAGGGCTAGCCTTAGACTCAGGGGGGAAAGGGTGATACCTCGCCTCAAAGCAGAAAGACCAACTTGCTCACCTGCAAGCTTCAATTAGATCTGAAAAGGGGTGTCTTTCTTTGCCCATCACCACCCTCCTGCAGAACCCGGGTAGCTTAGCTTAGCTGTCCGCCTTAAGCCAGGATGGCATCCTGTGCCTGCCCCTGGCCCTGGCCCACCACGGGGCCTCCTGCCCGGAGGAGCCCTCAGTTGCCTGGCTGGCAGCCCTGTTCGCCGTGGACCTGGCTCCCAGTGGCCGCCGTGGGAGCTGGGGGAGGGTGTCCACTTTGTCAGCGGAGGTGTGCCCTCTTCCTTGGCAGGCAGCGTGGTTTCTTGCAACAACTTGGCTTGTGTGGGGGCTGGGGCAGAGCAGCCCTGGCTGGGTGCGGCTGGGGGGCAGTGCCTACTGCCTCAGCTCGCTGAGCCGGCGTGCAGCCACCCCTGCCCGCACTTGGCATGTGTGGAGGGAGTTAACCCCCAGCTCCCCAGCCCTCCTCCTCCCGCTTCCTAACTCACTGAGAAAATTCCTCCGGCCTTGCTCTTCGCTCTTTCTCCGTTGGGCCAGTGCCTGCAGAAAGGCCCAGAAGGTCCCCAGTGCCTTTCGGGGGGGGGGGGTCTCAGGCTAGGTCAGTCCCTGGGGCCCTCCGGGGAGAAAGGCCTTTCGAAAGGTGGCCAGTTTTGTCTGCTCGCAGGTTAAGGAAGGTGGCGTCGGCTGTCGCCGGCGAAAAAGCCACGCCATCACCTGGGTGTGGTCCTCTCGGTGTCCGATGCCAAACACCTGCATGCTGACGTCAGGGCGATGGGGTGAGATTCCTCCAAGCGGGACAGACAGGCAGCCTCGGGCATCTGTCCGGCCAGGAGCCCCCAGAACGCTGCCCAGGGCTGAGCTTACCACATACCGACCGTGGCTCGGGTGGCCGTCGCCTCCCGCTTCAGAGCGGAGGGACTGGAGAGGGTGCAGAATGGCCGGTAGCTCCTGCTGCTGCCGGCTGCCACGCTGGGGGAGGCAGGTTGGCCCTCCTAGCTGGTGCTCCGTTCCCATAACCACCCTCAGGACCCGCACCGGCCTCTTGCTGGAGAGAGAGGAGCTGCCCCGGGGGGTGGGCAGCGAAGACGGGCATGGCATAGGACGACCGCTTCAGCACGGCCCTCCCAGAGGCTGTGCAGTGAGTTCTCCTCTAAGCTCCACCCAGTTGCTTCCATCCCAATTGGAGCCATCGCCTCTTAAGTTACCCTGCGCCCCCAAATAGTGTTCCGAGTGTGCCGCGTCCTTGCTGGCAATTATCCGGGGCCCCTGATCAACTGGATCGAGTCGGAAGTCCTCAGGCTGGTGCCTCAGGGTCCAGTCAGGAAAATAAAAACCACAAGGCTCTGTCCACAGAGGGATCTTAACATAGGGGGTGGCAGGTGGGTGTGGGGGAGTGAGAAAGCAGGAGGGGTCACCGGGGCACACAGTGGCAGGAAGTGGTTTCTGCCCCTGGGCTGGGGGACAAAGGGAAGAGGTTTGGGGGGCCCAGTCCATGAGGAGGGCCCGTGCCTGGCTGGTCTCAGTACTTCTGAGTGGCACCAGTGATGCTTGGGCGGGGAGTGGAGGGCGCCGCTGGGAGGTGACAGGGGTGGGGAGACAAGGACCACTGTCCACCACTGGCTCCGTCCAGATGGCTCAGTGGTTGAGTGTTGCCCTAGGAACCAGGAGGTCACGGTTCGATTCCCGGTCAGGGCACACACCCAGGTTGCGGGCTCGATCCCCAGTGGGGGGTGTGCAGGAGGCAGCCCATCACCGAGTCTCTCTCATCATGGATGTTTCTCTCTCTCTCTCTCTCTTCCTCTCTGAAATCAATCAAAACATATTTAAAAGAGAAGGTGAACCAGTGTGCGCCTCCAGCCTTCCCTCTTCCGTCTAGTGCCCCCAGTGGCGGAATCCAACAGGGAGCCCCGTGACCAGAGCAAAGGGCTTTCTCTCTCCCCAGCCCCACTCAGCAGAGGGAAGCAGAGGGAAGCTGCCCGCCGTTCGCTTTACCAGGGGCACAGCTGGCACCCAAGGCCCTTGTGTCTGCCCCCAAACTCCCGGCTGCACGCTCACCAACCAGCAGTTAGCGTCTGGCCGACCGCAGCTGTGCCTGGCCCCTTGCGGTTCTGGGACCCGTCAAATCCCGCTGCCCTTCCAGACCTCATTGAAATGCCGCTCCCCCGATGCCCTCCCAAGCCTCCATTCTTCCATCATTTTTGCATTTTAGTGCTCAGATAAGACGTGTTTGCTCTGCATGCTGGAAGCTTCCGTGACTCGCTCTCCCTCTGCACAGGAGCTCCCTGGGGCTTGTTCCAGGAACAGCATGAAGCACGGTGCCTGGCACAGAGCTGCTTCCAGAACCTTCAGCAAGTCCTGCCCGTTGCCATGCACGCCCCGGGTTTGGAAGCTGCCCGCCTGGCCACGGGGCTTGTGTTCAAGCGGAGCTTTGCCCCTTTAAGAAGAGGCAGGTTTTTTCTGTTCCCTGGCTCACCCCACCCCTCCCAACTCGGCATCTGAAACCTGATCTAATCCCTTTGCACGCGGGTAATTTATTGGTCTATTGGGCTTTTCTTGGTGGCAAATTGCATTGTCTTTATTCCTGGGTTCAGGCTTCGGAGCGGCTTACCGCATTCCTAAGCCTCCTTTCTCAGGGCCCGGCCCTCGCACCCCCTCCACGCGCAGCAAAATAAGTTTTATTGGGCTTCTTTGTCATGCAAACGAGGCGGTAATAATCAGGCTATTATTCTCCCCGATTGGGCTTGATTAACAGTTCAAAGGAGGCCTCTGAAAGCCGCTAATGCCGTCGGGGCGCGTAAATATTTTCCTCCCGCCCGGCTCCGTGCAGCTGGGACTCCCAGCTCCCTGCCTCCCTCGTCCTGTTTCTAGAGAAGGCGCTGGGTTGCTATTTAAAGGACAAGAATGAAGCCAAACAGGCAGGCAGGCTGTGTGGCTGTGGTTGCTCTCTCCGCTGTGCCCACCTCCCCCAGATGAGAAACGTTACATGGGTGGCGTGTGGGAGCCAAGGATTCCAGGACAAAAAAGAGGGGACCCGGGGCAGGAGGTGGCCCCCGAGCCGGGGTGTCGTGGATGAGACCGGTCAGGCAGGCCCACAGAGCCGCTAGGGGGTGAGGCCAAGAAGATGGCCAGGGAAACTGAGGGCTGTCTTCAGCATACACAGGATGCAACGGCTGAGCCTCTTCTGCGTGGCCCTACAGAAGGAGGGGGGCCCCATGAAGGTCCTTGTGAGGCAGATGTGGGTCCACAGCTGGAGATTCCGGGGCAGGGGGGGCCAGCCCTGCACTGGCCCAGTTCAGTGCAGGGAGGTCAGGTGCCCGCCGGGCAGGGGTGCCACAGGGAGGTCTCCTGCCCAGGAGGCTGTCTGCCGGTGGAAAGCAGTGACCTCTGGCCCCAGGTTCTAAAATTCCATTGAGGTTGGTCCCAGAGCAATCCTTAAGGTATTGCCTGTGCCCCACCCTTGGTCGTTGTGGCCTCTGGATTCCCCTCTGTTTGTCCCCCGGTAGCTAATCCTGAAAGTCCTGTCTCAAGGGGCCTGGGTCCAAACAAACATGCATCATGGGTGTCAAAGGAGCGTACGTTTCTGTGCTGCGACTGCGCATTTCCCCGGGCGTCTGGGGTGCAGCCCTGGGTATAAGGGTGAGCAGAGGCGCCAAGGGGGTCCCTGCCCCAGGACACAGTGGCCAAGATGGCGGAGGGGTCAGTGGGGGGACGAAGAAGGCGGAGCATCTGTAATACTTTCAGTAGTCAAGATAAATAGGTAAAAAGAAATGGCCTGGCCAGTGTGTCTCAGTGGTTGAGCGTCGCCCTAGGAACCAGGAGGTCACAGTTTGATTCCCCGGTCAGGGCACAGGCCCGGGTTGTGGGTTCCATCCCAGGAGGCAGCCGATCTGTGATTCTCTCGCATCGTTGATGTTTCTCTCTATCCCTCTCCCTTCCTCTCTGAAATCAGTAAAATTATTATTTTTTTTTAAGAAATGGAGCTCAGGAAAACGTCTTATTTTCCATCACTTCTCTCCTTCCTGGCTCTTCCCCTATTGGCTGTCTCGGGCCCATTGAGAGGTGGCAGAAGGGCCAGAACGGGGCCCCACTGCTGCCTGCAGGAACCCGGCAGGAGGGAGACAGCTGGCCGCCTTCTGTCACCAGGCACCAGGGTGGCTCCCTCGGCAGAGCCGCGGCCCTCCTCCCGCTCGCACCCGTTGCAATCGGATCTCTTTCAAACGCTCAGACTTTCCTCTCCTTGGACGCCCGCATCAGCAAAGGCCAGGGTTTTACGGCCTGGAATCCGGGCCTCCTGCTTTCTTATTAAAGATCCTGAACATAAAAATCAGCGCCTCTGGAGTCTCAGGCAGGTGACGCCACCGCTGAGAGCGCCTCCTTTTGATGCCGGGCCAGGTTACATTCCGGGCCCTGACCTGGGCAGGCCTCTGGCCCGTGATTTAGTGCCGTGGGCACGGAGCGGCAGGACGACTCCCCCGGGGCCGGGGGCCCCTCATCTCACCACCACGGGGACTGTCCAGCCCTGACACCCCTGACGCCCTTCCCCCAGGCCCCAGGAAGCGACAGCCCCGTGCATGTCCACTCTGGGCCTGAAGAGCTGTGTCATCACCTGAAGAGGTGGCAGAGGGAAAGGGGAGCTGTCAATTCCAGCCCCTGATTTCACTCTCGATGGCCTCTTGCGAGCCATCCCCCAACCCTGACCTACAGCTTTGCCATCTGGAAAGGTTCTGGGGCTTTCTCTTTAACTCCCAGGAGGATGGGCTAGAGCCAGGGGTTTTAAGCCGCTGCGGACACCCGGGCAGTTAGGTGTATTAAAGCCCTGGTTCGAGGCACGGCCAGCTTGTAAGTGACTTAAACAAGCAGACACACCGCACATTGAGGCAAACCCAGTGATCCCTCCCAGTTGCTTCCTAGTCTGCTCTCCGGCGTAGGATGGAGAGGCATGGAGCTCTGCCCATGAGGGGACCAGAACCAACCAGGCCCTCCGTGCCCAGGGCATACTAGCCAACATCCAGTGACCTCCAGCTAAATGCTGGTGCCTTTCTAAGCCCTTGAGCCCTCTTAGCAACCTCACAGGATAGATACCGTTGCCCCTTCCCAGATGAGTCTAATGAGGCACAGAGAGGTTAAGTAATTTGCAGGTCACACAGCAGCTAAGCTTGGGGCACTATTGAACATTGGGGCTTATCCCCCCCACCACCACCACCAAATGTCTGCTGCTTTTGCCAGATGCCTGGGAGATGGCTCTGAAGATGTAAACAGATGCCAAAGGCCCAAGGGTGGCCCGCCTGCGCCTACTGCCCTGCTGCCCAGAAACACTGACCATTCATTCCTCTCCAGGGCTGGAGGCTGCGGGAGGGGCTGCCACCGGCCCTCGCAGCTGGTGGAGCTGCCTGCCGGGCCGTTTGGGGTTATTTCGAGCCGCGAGGAAGGATTTGGACAACCTGACTGCTGCTTGCAGATGGTTTTTTTCACCAGCTGGGTGGGCGCGCGTTTGCAGGATATGGGCGGTGCTGGCTCCGACGGGGCGTCCCGGGGCGTGCGTGCGCCCACCCTGACGGCGTGT
>NW_006296417.1:4040718-4046372 GCF_000327345.1 Myotis davidii | reverse complement strand
CCAGACGCCTCCTGCACCCACCCTGTTCTCGTTATTTTTAGTAAATGAGCAGATGATTTAGACAGGAATGTTCTAGAGATCCTTACTGTTGCCTAGAGTGCGGGGTTTCTCAAACTGCTGGCCACCCCCACTCGGGGGGTGTGAAATCAGCTTTCGGGGGTCAGAAACCATCAAACGTGAATAGTTGTAGATCAGCGGTTCTCCACGTTCCTAATATCCCGGCCCTTTAATACAGTTCCTCATGTTGTGGTGACCCCCAAGTTCATTGTTACAAATTGAACGTAATGAAAGCATAGTGACTAATCACAAAAACAATATGTAATTATATATGTGTTTTCTGATGGTCTTAGGCGACCCCTGTGAAAGGGTCGTTCGGCCCCCAAAGGGGTCGCGACCCACAGGTTGAGAACCGCTGATGTATATGATTGGTTTCACTGGGCGTAACCTGGCGCGCACAGAGGGCAGCCTGCAAAGTCACTGTTGGTGGGAAGGGTAAACGCTGGAGGGGACCTGGTTTCTGGTGTGTGCGTGTGCGCACAAGCATGTGTCTGTGTGCTCACGTGTGCACACCCGTGGCCCAGGCCACGAGACAGCCCCGTCCACCGCGGCTCACCCCCCGCACTCAGGGCTGGAGGGTGTCCCGTGGCCCCCCGTCCAGACTCAGCCAGAGGGAGGCTGGTGGACTCGGGGTCCAGGTGATGGGGACACGCCTGCACCCTCAGGGCCGGGTCCACCAGGGCCCCTGGGGCTCCCAGGTCGGCAGTGGCTCTGTTTTCCTAGGAAGAACATGTGGCAAGGGCGCCAGGCTGACCCACAAGGGCGCCAGGCTGCCCCTACCCCCCTGTCCCTTCCTGCCCCTCTGTCCCAGAGGACAGTGAGGTGACCGGCAGCCGGCAAAATTCCTGCCACTTCCCTCTGTGCCAGCAGCCTTCACGTGCCCGCAGGGGGCCTGTTTCTGAGACCAACCGCTGGGTAGGAAACAAGCGGGTCTCTGCCCGTGGAGGCCCTCGCAGGCCCTCGGTGCCAGGCCTTGGAAGTGGCGGCCCAGTTGTGGCCGGCGCTCTCTGCCCTGTCCCCCTCCCAGCCCTCCGCGGGCCGAAGGGGGCCAAGTCAAGACACCCCCCCACCCCCCGCCTTCTCTGCTGCCCCCAGTGACAGGGGTGACACGGTGGAGCAAGAGCCCTTAGGCCACAAACAATGGGAGTCCGCAAGCGGGGTGTGTGCCGGGCCCCGGATACCGCCCTCCACTCTCTGCTGACTCTCGGGGGCCCTGAGCCCAGCCATGCTGTCCCATCCCAAGTGGGTTCCTCATTCATTCCTGCGCCCCCTCAGTCACGTGGCAGCCTTTCCCCAATGGCAGCTGTGGTGCACGCTGCTGCAGGGCACAGGATGGGAGTGCCTCCCTTCCTATAGCCGTTTCCAGAAGGACATGGGCCCTGATGCAAAGCTGGCCTGCCCAGCCCCCCTCTGCTGTGACGGGGGGGCCCCCTTGATCTTTGCAGCCGGCTGAGAGCTCGGCGGCTTTCGCTGTGTCCCCGTCAGCAGGAGGTGCACCGGTCCCGCTAGAGGCCCAGGAGGGACAGGGTCAGCGTTGGAGCTACACAGACTCGGATGTCAGGCAGACGGGGCCTGTGGTCACAGGTAGGGGTATCGTGGCTGGGCCCAGCGCCTGTGGCCTGCCCCTGCCTCTTCTCGGAGGCCTTCCATGGCTCACTGACGGAGGTGTTGGTTCGCTCACTGACTCAGTAGACATTAGCTGAACGTCTTTTGTGCCGGCCTCTGTGCTGGAGGTGGCCCGCCTCCCCCAGCTTCCCGGCTGATAACGGAGCTGGGGTAGCAGGATGCCAAGGGCTCTGAGCAGGGCCCCGGGGCGGGAAGGCCTGCGACCCGTGCCCTGAGCGCACCCCCCAGGACGGGAAAGGGCAGCAGCAGAGCCAGGCCGAGGTGGGTGCGGCCCGGAGCCTCAGGGAGGAAGCAAAGCCGGGGGCTTTCCTCGCCAAAGTGAGGGGCACCCGGGGCCTTTCAGGCCGGCAGGAGCCCTCGGCCTGACTCTCCTGTTCACGTGACCCTACTCCCCTCCTGCCTGCCCTCAGCGTGATGCCTGGGCCCAGGGGCCCTCGCTCATTCCCATGACGGCGTGATCCAGCCCATACGCATCATCCTTCTGTTCTTATGAATAATCAGAATCTGGGCTGTTTTAGCCAATTTCCCACCCCATGGGAGAGCCTCCCAGGCCTCCTTTCCAGCTGGGCTAGCAGCACCCATTGTACAGGTGAGTAAACTGAGGCTTACAGAGTGGAAGATCTTGGGTCTCTGCCTCCCATCCCCTCTCCCCCTCGCTGGTGTCCCGTCGCCCTTACCACGCTGCATAATTCGTCTGCCTGGTCTGTGAACCCCCCCAAATGTGAGCTCCACGAGGACGGGCCTTGGGCACAGCCCTGGTACCAGGCCTGGCATGGTTGGTGTTACATAAACGGTGGGTGAAGCCGGGCTCTGCCCCGTCCCCAGCGCGGTGGGGGGGCCCAGGCCCGTCGGGGAACGGGAGGGGGGGCAGCAAAGGCAGGAGCGGCAGCCCCGCCCGGGCCCTGTTGGCAGCGCGCCGCCCGGCTTTCAACAGGCCCCCTTCATGCTGTTACTTGTGGTTGAGGCCCTGGCACCGGTGCCAAGAAGAGCCAGGCGGCCCGCCAGCCTTCCGGGAGACTGTCTCCGCGAGAGATGGCGGTTAGGCAGAACCAGCCTTTCCTGTTCAGGGAGACGGTGGCCCTGGCAAGGCGGCCCCGCCCCCCAGTGTCTGTGTGGCCCCCACACACGGGGCAGGGACCCCAGAGTCCCTCACCCGAGCCCCATCCTCCGATGGCAGGGCCACCCACCGCCCAGACCACCCTGGCTGGCCCACCTCCGGGCCCCTGCAGGAGCCCTGGACGGAGGGAAGGAAGCTGCAGGAGGTGGAACCGTATGAAGTCGCCGGCTTTACAGGCCAGGGACGTAGAGCAGCAGCAGCAGCTGCGAACGGTTCGATGAGGAGGGCTCGAAGCAGGGGGAGAGGCTGGGGCCCCCTTTATCACCCTTCAGCACCCACAGAGCACCAGCTCGCCCTCGTGTGCCTGGAGACGCGGCGGTCCAGGTGCCCGGGGGCAGGGGGGCAGCGGCCTTAGAGGCACCAGCTGACCCTGGGAGCTGGGACGAGAGAGGCTGTCTCCAACTCACACAATCCTCCTAGTTAGGAGTATAGAGGCAAGAGCAGCCAGACGTCGCTGCCAGGATGGGGAGAGAGGGCAGGGGACCCACACTCACTCCCCCAGCTCTTTGTCTCCCATCCTTCTTTCTCCCAGGCCCCCCACCCCGTGGGCTTGTGGCCCAAGAAGCACAGGGACTGGGAACTAGGAGTCCAATCCCAGCTGTGCTGCTTGCTGGCTGTGTGACCATGGGCAGGTCGCTTTACCTCTCTGAGCCCACGTTGCCTGGTCTGTAAATCGGCGGTCACGTCACCCTCCCCTGCCGTGCCACGCGGGACACTGATGTGGCCAGTGTGCCCGTGTGCCTGATTCTCAGGAGGACGGTGACTGACACAGCCCGTGGGGGGCTCAGCCCAGCCCTGCCCCCCGAGGCAGGCTCTAGTGCAGTGGTTCTCAACCTGTGGGTCGCGACCCCTTTGGCGGTCAAACGCCCCTTTCACAGGGGTCGCCTAAGACCATCCTGCATATCAGATATTTACATGACGATTCATCACAGTAGCAACATGACAGTGATGAAGTAGCAACGAAAATAATGTTATGGTATTTAAAGGGCCAGAAGGTTGAGAACCACTGCTCTAGTGGAAACAGGCCTCCTGGCTGCAGCCCTGGCCAGGGTCTCACATTCAGCCTGGAGACGGCGTCTTGTTTTTGCACACCTGCCCCTTCCTCCTCCTCCTCTGCCTCCTGCCCCCTCCAAGGCCCGGCTTAGTGGCCCCTTCGGGCAGCCCACGTGGTGTCTGCCAGCGTCCTCCTGCCTCAGTGGATGTCGCCCCCTCAGTCTCTTCTGTGCCACCTGCTGTTATGTGCGGCCCGTGGCTGGCCGTTCTTCCTCAGGAATTCTGCTGGAGGCCCCCTGGCCGCCGGGGAGATGGTGGTGGACGGTTGTGGACCGTGTCAGTTTGCTCTTGCTGCTGTAACAAACAGCACGCAATAAGTGGTTCTAATAGGCAGACCTGTGTTCTCTTCCGGTTCCGAGGTCGAGGAGTCTGGGACGCGTCTCCGAGGGCTAACATCGGGGTGTCAGCTGGGTGGCGGTCTTTCTGGAGGCTCCAGGGGTCAATGCGTTCACTGTCTCTTCCAGCCTCGGTGGCTGCCAGCATCCCCCGGCTTGTGGCCGCATCACACGAGTCCCTGCCTCCGTGGAAACGTAGCCTTTCTGTTGTCAAATCTCCTCTGATCCCACCTTACGGGGATATTTGGGGTTGCATTTGGGGCTCACGTAGGGCATCCAGGGTAATACCTCCATCTCAGAGTCCTTAGCCTAATCCCTCTGCAAAGCGCTCTGTCATGGAAGGTCACGTTCATGGGCTGCAGGGAGGAGGCCGATATCTTGGGGGCCATTATTCAGCCAATTACAGCAGATAATGAATGACCTTTTGTGTTTAATTGGCTGTGCTTTTCCTTTTGTGGTCCATCTTTCTATATAGTTAATGAGCTGGGGGATTTTCTAGAGTCATGATCTAAAGTTCCCATTCTAAGTCAATTTTTTAATATATTTTTTAAATTGGTTTCAGAGAGGAAGGGAGAGGGAGGAGAGATAGAAACATCAATGATGAGAATCATGGATCAGCTGCCTCCTGCTTGCCCCCCCAAACTGGGGATGAAGCCCGCAACCTGGGCATGTGCCCTTGACCAGAATCAAACCTGGGACCCTCAGTCCTCAAGTTCACGCTCTATCCACTGAGCCGAACCAGCGAGGGCCTCCGTCAGTTTTTAAAAGTAAAAAGAGTAAGTTGTTTTAAAGCAGCGGTTCTCAACCTGTGGGTCGCGACCCCTGAAAATACATCCTGCAGATCAGATATTTACATGACGATTCATAACAGTAGCAACATGACAGTTACGAAGTAGCCACGAAAATGATTTTATGGTTGCGGTCACCACATGAGGAACTGTATGAAAGGGTCACGGCATTAGGAAGGTTGAGAACCACTGTTTTAAAGGAAAATGTTAATCGTGCAGGTGGTACTGAACTAGGGGCCAAAATGCGGAAAGGATGGTCTGGGCGTCCTCGGGGCTCCTCGCGCCCCATCTTAGAGCATCGTGGGCATCGTGAGCACGGGGCTAAGCCTTGTCCCCCGCAGCCCCGGCCCCGCCTGACCCCTCTCTCTCCCCGCTTCCCCGCAGCTCACCATCATCTTCAAGAACTTCCAGGAGTGCGTGGACCAGAAGGTGTACCAGGCCGAGATGGACGAGCTGCCGGCCGCCTTCGCCGACGGCTCCAAGAACGGCGGGGACAAGCACGGGGCCAATAGCCTGCGGATCACGGAGAAGGTGTCGGGCCAGCACGTGGAGATCCAGGCCAAGTACATCGGCACCACCATCGTGGTGCGCCAGGTGGGCCGCTACCTGACGTTCGCCGTGCGCATGCCCGAGGAGGTGGTGCACGCGGTCGAGGACCGGGACAGCCAGGGCCTCTAC
>NW_006296417.1:4038530-4040672 GCF_000327345.1 Myotis davidii | reverse complement strand
GGCCCCCGCCGCCCCCGACACCTTCCCCTACGAGACGGCCGTGGCCAAGTGCAAGGAGCGGCTGCCCGTGGAGGACCTGTACTACCAGGCCTGCGTCTTCGACCTGCTCACCACGGGCGACGTGAACTTCACGCTGGCCGCCTACTACGCCCTGGAGGACGTCAAGATGCTCCACTCCGACAAGGACAAGCTGCACCTGACTGGGTTATCCAAACCAAAAATCCACGGATATCACCTACAACAAAACCTGGCAACCAGTGTTTCCTTCAAGTCCAAAATTTGAGTGAGCAAGTACATGCCACCAATAACTGCATGGGTCACATGATATCAGAAACTGCAGAAGGAGAGAGGTAACGGGACTTCTGATACCATAGAGAACTAGAGGACCCTAAACTCACCAAAGGAGTTCACTAGAAATTTCAGTGGACCATCTGGAGAACAGTGGCAAAGCTAGGGTTTGGGGGGAAGGTTCTAATCATTGGTGTAAGAAACGTCCAAACATGTAAAGACATTTTCTAAGAGTTTATTTGAGACAAACTCATGACATATGCTGGGAGCAAGATCTCAAAGGCTCTGGAGAATAACAGTTTTGCAGCTTCTTTTGTGCATTTGAAATTAAGGAGGGGATATAAGGAAGATTGGAGAACACTCGTGGGCTTGGATGCCCTTCTCCGGCCCCTTCTCCCATGGCCCCCTCCCCCACTGTGCTTAGGAAGTCGAGTTGAGTTTCTAAATGTCACACACACAGAACTACCCTTTGACTTAGGACCCTTCGTGCCCAGTCGGGCCCACCCACCCCCTGCCGTCCCCAGGGACCTCGCATACACTGGCCCAGGAGGCTGCGGACCTGTCCTGCCTCCCCCTCCAAGAGGTCCCCTCTCTGCCAACCCCCCTGGCGGGCGGGCGGGCGGCCCCCTGGCCTTCAGACAGCCCTTGCGCTGGAAGGAAAAAGTGAAGCACTTTATTTTGGTTGTGTTTGCTCTCGCGTCTGCTTGGAAGTGGGGACCTCCCCACCCCCCACTGCGTCCTCGTGTCTGCGACCTGTGTGGAGGGTCCCCGCGTGTACATACTGTAAATTATTTATTAACGGCTACATGCAAGTAAAGTTTGGGTTTTGTTTTGTTATTTTCCTTTGGACTTGCGTGTTGGAGTTTGTTTTCTGGACGGCTGGTGCCTTTGCGGGGTGCAGAGTTGACTTTGGTGGCGCGTGTCCCCTGACAGTGTATGGGGGGCAGTTAGCATGTGCGTGTGTGTGCATGTGTGTGTGCCTGTGTTGTAAATGTGTGCAGAGGATGTAGCAACGTCACCACCTAAGCCCCTGCTCCTCTAAATAATTACTCTTTATCCTCACGACGAGCTGCATGGGGGCGGGAGGGTCCGGTCCCCTGGCCCTGGGGCTGGGACCGTCTCAAGAACACACGGGCGGGCACCCTGCGGAAGGACCACATGCCCCCGGGGGCCTCGGGTGGGCTGGCCTGAGACCCCGGATGACTCCATCTCGGCGGTCGGTCTGGAAGCTCAGGCCTGGGCCTGTCGCTGCCTCCCCACCCCCACCATCCCACCCCGCGTCCCCCGGTCACATGCACCCTAGGGGGAGAGTGATGACCCCACCAGTGTGAGGAGGGCCACGGCTCGCTCGGGGCCAGGTTCCCTGCTGGCTTCACTCTGTGTCATCCTGTAAAACGACCCACTGAGCCAGACACACATTCGCGCCCATTTCACAGATGAAGAAACGGAGGCTGGCTGTGAGTTGACTTGCCCACGATTCCTTAGCCAGGGCGGGGCCAAGGGGTACAGCTTCGGTCCGTTCCTGCTCTCAGCACGGGGGCCTGGCCCACAGCACGTGTCCCGAGCTGGGGGCAGGAGCGGTGGAGTGAGACAGGCCGCGGGTGGGAGGAGGAGGGGGAGGGCCGCACAGGGCCTGGGTGCTCGGGAGGGACGTGAACCCGACGGCCAGCGAGGGGAGGAATCCGGAATGAGCATGCGCACTGGTCCCAACCTCGAGAGAAAGGCTGAAAGTATGGGGACCTTTCCAGAACCCCACTCTTCTATTTCCATAGAAAACCTGGTGGTCTGGGCTTGGGAACAGACGGGGCAAGGCCAGAACATACCCACGCGTCCTACCCAGTCGCCCAAACTGTC
>NW_006296417.1:4021047-4038486 GCF_000327345.1 Myotis davidii | reverse complement strand
CCCCCCCCCCCCCCACTCAGTAACCAGGATGAAGTAACCATGGAGGGGGCACAGCCCTGGGCACCTGGCCAGCACAGAACAGATGATTGAGAAGCCGGGCACACGGGGTTGTTTTTTATTTTTAAACAACCTTGTTCACCATCAGATGAAAACGCTACGTTCCCTGCCAGGAATATTCCCGGCTTGGCGTTGGGTCAGGACCCTCCACTCGGGCCGGGATTCTCTCCCCAGCACCTTCCTACCAGTTGCCCCCGTGAACATGGACATGTGCCTGTCATGTGCATGTGGAACACAGAGTCTGGAGCCACATGGGGCCACGGCGGGCTGGGCTGGGCGGGAGCAGGGTCCCCACGGCCAGTCAGCCCGCAGCAAACACATCTGCAGACGGAGGCCCAGGCCCCTCTCCATCCCCAGGATCTTGGAGCCCCTGGTGGGCGAATTTATAAGGAGAAGACAGGAGAGAAAGCTATTAAAAACAAATGAGGGGCATGTATAAGCAAGGGGGCCCACCCTGGGGTGAAGAGAATTAGAACACGGGTGGGAGTGGGTGGGTGAGCGGCAGGAGTGGGGCTCATCGGAGGGGTGCCAGGCAGGGAGCGGCGGGGCGCAGGGGGTGGTCTCGGGCGGCAGGAGGACTTGGCGCTCCAACTGGCTCTGCCCGCCGCTTGCTGTGTGGTCCGCCTTGGGTTTTTGGAGGCTTAGCTGCCTTATTTGTAAAATGGAATTACGAGGACCTACCTCCCCAGGTCATTCTAGAAACCCGATGAGCTCACGCTCCTAACCCGCCTGGCACCTGGCGCTGGTGCGGCCCGGGGAGGCCCCCAGAAACGGCGGTTCCCCCCCACCACCACCTTCTGCCGGCACGTGTGCGCCTTTACTCAGCCCACAACCCCCTCGTGACCACTCGTGCTGGGGCAGCGGAGCAGGCTACCTTGCATTCTCTTTGCAGAGACAAGTCCATGAACACATGGTTGTGTCATGGAATGCCCCATCGCGACAAAGAAGTGGGTCAGAGGTTGGGAGGGAACCTGGCCGGTGTGGCTCAGTGGTTGAGCGTCGCCCTATGAACCAGGAGGTCACGGTTCGATTCCCGGTCAGGGCACATGCCCGGGTTGTGGGCTCCATCCCCAGTAGGGGGCGTGCAGGAGGCAGCCGATCTATGATTCTCTCTCATCATCATGGATGTTTCTGTCTCTCCCTCTCCCTTCCTCTCTGAAATCAATACAAAAAAATAAAAATGACAATAGAGGGCACCCCGGCCTGCTGGGGAGACAGCTGTGACAAGGGGAGGGGGCAGGAGGGGGGCCATCAGAGTTCCAGGGGCTCCAATGGCCTCAGGGAAGGAACAGACAGGAATGGGAACCAGAACAGCAGGTCGCAGGGCGGCGGCTCCGAGGGAACTAAGCTTGAACTGAATCGTGACCACGAACAAGACTCAGCAGATGCATCAGAGGTGACAGGGGAGGCGGGAGGGGGCAGAGGCCTGGGGCCGAGGTCTGGCTCAGGCACCTGAGGTCGCAGGAGCACTTGGCCAGGAATCTAAGAGTTGAGGCGAGGGTCCTGGGGGCGGGCGGCAGGGATGCCTGAGCCTTGTAACTCCGGAGGGTCCCTCGGGCTGCCTCACGCGTGGGAGGGGGAGAGGCTGGGCCCAGAGGGGGCCGAAGCCTGTGCACCCCTGGCTGGAGGTTAAGGGTGAGGCCCGAAGGGGGCTGGGACACGGCTGTCGGCACTGCGCCCTGGCCTCACCCTGTAGCCTCTGCCCCTCTCCTGGTCCCTGCCCTGTCCTGTGCCATTTCTGCAGGGATGAGCTTTCTCCACAGGCTCTGCAGCCCAGGGGAGTGCCCGCTGGGCAAGGGGATGAGGGCTGAGCCTGCCGGCTGGGCAGGCCGTCTGCGGGCACCTGCCGCCCTCTGCTGGAATTGTTCTAGAACCGCAAGCACTCGGGGGATGGAGCCGATCCCCAAACACACAGACAGCCTGGCTCACCCCGCCACATACTGCCTTCGCTTGTAACTCCACGGACAGAGCACTGTTCACACCAGGGCTGCCAGCTCCCAGGCCAGCCCCTCCCTCCCGCCCGCGGCGACCAGCACCCTGGCCCCCCACCCACCTCCTGGTCTCTTCTCCCTGGATCTTTCATCCTCCTCTCAGAGGGCAGGCCGCCTCCTGGTCTGTTGGGCCTGTGGCCTCAGCTCCTCTGAGCACAGGGCCAGACCCACAGGAGAGGCTCAGGGTCCGGGTCCCGGGAAAGACTTTCTGTTTGGGCCCAGCTGGACGGCCCCCGTCCTGAGCTCCGTGAAGGTTCGGGCTGGACCTGGGGTTGCATGTCCCCTAGAGTAGGCCTCTTCTTCCCTGGGCCTCGGGGAGCTGGGCTTTGTGGGATGGCTCCGGGGTGAAGGCTGCCGGAGCACCCTGCCAGGGGGGCCCGCCCTGCAGGCCAGCAAGTTCCGTTCCCCGCTTCCCAGACCGCCCCTCCCTGACCCCACCTCTCAGCCGGGACTGAGGAACACATCACCCTCCTGGTGGCCTCGGGGTGTAGAAACCTGGTCCTCGCCTGCTTCCGCTCTCACTGCAAAACCTCACGAACCACCGAACCAGAGTCAGAAGCATCGGACAGACTGTCCAACCTATGAGGGAAGGCGGGGGTGAGGGGTTGAGAGATCAACCAAAGGACTTGTATGCATGCAAATGAGCAGGACCCATGGACATGTGGGGGGGACAGCCAGGGAGGGGGGAAAAAGGAGGCTTATGTAATATTTTAAACAATCAAGAATTTAAAAAATTAAAAAACAAAGAACCTCATGAACCCTAGAAGCTGCCTCCTCCGTGTGCAAAGGATGACACGGCCACCTGCCCAGCCACATGCAGGGAAGGACCGAATGGGGCAGCCTGGACCCCTGCTCGGCCGGCCCAGCGTGCCCGCCCCGCGGGCCACCAGGGCGCATGTGGTCAGCGAGAACCAAGTGTCGTTAAAGACCGTTCGCTCTTCATTCACAAAAGAAACAAAAAGAGGTGGGGAAGGAGGACCTCTGGAATACCCCAACAATAAAGATTTTTTTTTAAATGGTTAAAAACCAACAAACCAAAAGACACCATGTGTGAACCCTCCATGGGCGGCTGACCCTGAGTAGCTGATTCTTCTTGTCTCGGAGGTGAGAAGCCCAGGTCACGGACTGGTCCAGGCGCCCACACAAAGCCAGGTCACACGGCCACGGAGGGCAGGGGCCGCCAGGGCCCAGGGTTCTGCAGGAGAGAGGGCCGGTCCAGGGCCTCAGCTTTAGGACTGGCCGGGCCCTGCTCCTTTAAGAGCCGCAGGTCGGAATCGCAGCCCAGGCTGGCCTGGCACACGGCAGGGCCTTGCGTTTCATTCGGTGACCTTTCTGCTGGCACTAATGGAGGGTTTGCGTCCATGCCAGACGTGCGAGGCCCGGCCCGGAGTTCAAGGCCGAGGGACCTCAACTCTTCTCTGAGTCTATCGTTTTCCCTCTTTTTTTCAATCCTCACCCGAGGATCTTTTTCTGTTGGTTTTTAGGGAGCGTGGAAGAGAGAGGGAAAGACAGAGAGAAACATCAATGTGAGAGAGACACATCGATGGGGCCTCCTGCAGACACATCGATGGGCTGCCTCCTGCACGCGCCCCGACCAGGGCCCGGGCCGGGGAGGAGCCTGCCACCGAGGTCCGTGCCCTTGACCGGAATCAACAGGCCGACGCGCTATCCACAGAGCCACACCGGCCAGGGCTTCTTCGAGTCTTTTGCTAAGAAAAGAACTACATGCAGTAAACCCCCGGCTCTCCTGCGAGGCCCCGCAGCCAGGCCTCCTGGACGTCCCGAGAATGAAGATCGCCACAGAGATGAGGAGTTTGGTGTCCTGGTCACTGAAGTATCAGAAAAACCCCCCTGGGTCTGGTCGGCTTCTAGCCCCCCTGCTCGGCCGGGATCCCCGCCCGCTCGCCAGGGCCTCCCTGCCTCTGTCTGGGCCTCGCCGGCCGGCCGGCGCTGGGCCTGCCCCGTGCCAAATTGCTAGAGCTAACATTCGTGTCAGTGTTTCCATTATAAAATGCTCTCTCCCTCCCTTCAAGAATATATAACCCGACTGTTAACTCGCCCTTGGGGCCGGGCCGCGGGCTGGCAGACACGGTGTTTTTGTTTCCTATGGAGAGAGGGGCTGGGGGACCCGTGCGGACGGGCACACGTCGTCAGGGGCACCCCCGGTCACCTGCGGCTCCCCCAGGCCATCTCACCGAGCGCGGGATGCAGGCGACCGGCGCTAGCGACAGGCTAGAGCTGCTCAGAGGCAGCCTCGGCCATGGCCACTCAGGGAAGCCTTAGAGCCCGTGGTGTGAGGTCCTGGTCCCAACAGCAGGGGGTGCTGTGCAGGAAAAACACACGTAAAAGGTGCAATACCTTCGCCTGATTCTAAAACCCCAGGTGACCCTTTCGATATCCAAGAATGAAACATGCAGCAGTTTTACAATGTAGGAAAATTTAATACATACTCTATAAACAACATTATTTACATCAGAAATCACCAGGACTGTGGCATTTCTCACAAATATAAATTAATTACTGTTTAGTCAACAGGTCTGAAAAGTCCACAATTTTACAAGAAAGAAAGAAAAAAAAACCCACCTGTCCCCGAACGCGGGGGGCGCAGATGGGACCAAGCAGCCTGGGCCTGCGGCCTGGCGCTCCTCGCCCGAGGCGGCCCCGACAAGCGGGGGGCCTGGGCCGGGTGGGCGTTTGGTCTGCGGGGTTTCAGCGTCGCCGTCGCCATGGCCGTGAGAATTACCGCGTCTGCACCGCACGTCCCGATGCAGCGATCGGACACCAGGCCGATGTGGGAAGGGTCTGGCTTCCCAGGGGGGGCTCAGGGAAGGACAGGAGGGGGAGCTGGGCCCTCAGGAGGGCCCCTCGAAGCCTGGCTGGGTCTCTCCAGGGGACTTTGGGTTCGTGGGTCCGTTTCCAGGGCGACGGGAGACCGTGTTGATCCTTGTTTATGTTCGGGTTTCGGGTGAGGCTGCCTCCCTCCGCCTCGATCCTGCTAGTTCTTCCCAATTCTGCAATCTGTCCAAGCCGGGCGCCATGGACACCATCCTCACAGGTTCCCGGGCAGCCTCCCCCACCCAAAGGGAGAGAGGTCCCCCCGGTGCAAATCTCGGGTTTAATCTGAGGAGGGGCCTCCGGCCTCCCGCCTCCTGCCCGCCCGCCCTGCAGACACACTGCGCACCTCCAGCAGATGCTCGCATGGGGATACTGCAATTCGATAATCGAGCTAACACTGATCTGGCCGATACTGCCTTTTGCTACATCATATGGCACTCAGAGTCCTCACTGCAAATAAGAGGGGGTTCCTCTGTCCTCATGATGCGACATCTTTGGGAATAACTCACATCTCCCACTGACAATGAAAGTCCCCGACTGACACGCAGGGCCTCCGACAGGCCTCTTCGTAGTAAAAGGAAAGGTCGTGCCTCCCGAGGATGTGACGTGACCCCACGTCCCGCAGGGGAAGGCGCTGGGGCTCATCCCTGCCCACCCACCCCATCACTCCAGACCCTGGCAGGCCAACCCCACCTTCCTCTGTGCCCGGGCAACTCAAACATGGGGCAGGGTTAGAATCATCAGCAAGGAGCTGAGGGTGGTGGCCAAAGACGAGACCTGGTCCACCGCCCCCTCGCCCCCCGACTGAGCGGTCACAGCGCCTCCCGGAGGATGGCTGCAGCCGGGGCCTCCCGGGACATCCTCGGGCTCTGCCTCAAGGCATGCCTGGCACACGCCTGGCGTGAAGAACCCCAACTAAGTACCAGGAGGCGGTCATGAGGAGGTGGTGGGCCACTGACCCCCGGCACCAGCTGCGAGGACCCGGACTCTCCTCTGGCCAGGCCTGGGGTGCTCCGTGCAGCAGGGAGCCACGGCCACCAAAGCCACGGCCACTGAAGCCACGCGGCCACCAAAGCCACACCTGCTTCCCTCAGCGGGATGCCACTCGGGGTTCGTTAGCAAAGGCATCAGTGGTGCGGCCCGGGGGCAGGCGAGGAAGGGGGAGTGATTTTAGGAAGCGCCCACAGGCCAGTCCCGGGAGGCGAATGCTGCCCACGCCCCCTGGAGGGGTTCACCAGCTCCGGCCGGGACACGTTCCTGGCGGTTTCCCGTCTCCGTCCAGGAAGGCCTGGGCTGCGCTCACCATACTGACAAGCTGTGGACAGCGAAGGGGATGGAGGCCCGGCTCGGGACCGTGACAGGAGCCTGCGTAACGGACACGACGCCTGCCTCCCAGGTCCGCGCACGGCCTGCGGCTCAGTCCTCGGACGCCTGTCGTGGGAAGAAAGGACTCGGCCTCTAACCTAGCTGAGCTCGTTCTAAAAGAAGCTGATTCAGTTCCAATGACAACACAGGTAACAACCGGCTTCTCGTCGGCCCCTCCCCCCATGCTCTCAGGAGATGTGACTCCGTCCTTCAACTCTGCAAAAGGAACTAAAATGCAATCGGCAAATGCTGACCTAGCACAACACTGAGCGCTCCCCCACTTGCTGGCACTGCCACGCCCCTGGGGAACCTGCTCCCACCTGCACGGGCGCCCCTCTCCCACCAGCAGGCCTGTCTCTGCTCCCCCACCCCCACCACCGGGCCCTGGAGTTTTACTTCCTGTCCCAGGAATCAGAAATCCTCGGGGACTCACTTCCGGCCACACGCCCCCCATCCTGCCCACTCCCACCCCAGCCGGACCCAGGACTCAGCCCTCAAGGCGGCCGCACCGGCCTCGCTCCCTGGCCCAGCAGACCCGGGGAGGCCGCAGCTTTGAAATGTACAGACAGCGTGGGAAAATTAGTGTTTGTGGGGAAGGGGCCACGGTGAGCTGCTCCCCTCTCTGCCCCCCACCCCCTGCAACATTAGCAGGTGTCACATCAAGAGGCCCAGGGGGTCACTTGTCCCCAGAACACATTCAGGGGGTGCACCTGCTCCCCCCACTTCAAGTCCTATGACGCGAGACCCCACCCACTCGACCCCCCGCCCCCCTCCCATCAGCAGCATCGTCGGTCACCGTGACCCACACCACACACGGTCCAGCAGGCCCGGCGGCCTCACGCACACCTTCCTCCCCGGACCCCACGCCCAAAGCCTGGGCGGGGACCCTGACAATGAAACGTTCGCGCCTAAGATCCCTTCCTCCCTCCCTGGGGAAACAGCCGCGAGGCTGGGACACAAAAGTCACTCTTCCTCCGAGCACCCCTCAGTGGGAGGCCAGAGCAGGCTGGAACGGATGGGGTGCCTCGAGCAGGAGGGGCGACCAGACCGAGCCCCGACTCCCAGAGGCAGGCGCCCCTCAGCCGGCGAGCTGGCGGCAGCAGCATGTCCAGAATCTCCACTTACTGGTCTAGGTAACGGGCTCCCGTTGGATCAGACCACAATCACCCGGGTGCACGAGGACTTGCTCTCCCCTTCCTCCCGGGCTGTCCTCTATGTTTTCCGAACATTCCAGTTATAATCTGGGTTGTTTTTCTGTTCTAGGGATCTCTCCAAAGGAGACCTGTGATCCAGGGGGGACTTGGAGTCGTGAGGAGATTTCTGAGAAGGGGGCGAGCGAGGATCAGAGACGGCAGGGTGCAAGGGGGGCAGAGGCTGTTTGTAGTCCCCCAATTTGTCTGTGTGGAAAGAGCGGTAATGGTCTGAGGGTCCCTGGCCGTGGTAGCCCATCGGGGGGCGGTGGTCAGACATCCGTCGGAAATCCTGCTGGTGGTAGTTCTGGGGCCTGAACTCATCTGATCGCCTCCGCTTGGAGTCGTGGTGGTGCCTGCAACAGAGACGCAAGGATCAGCTGGGAGCACGGCCAGGCGCCCCCTTCCTTGCCCAGGGCTCTTCCTCAGGCCTCACATGAACCAAAAACAAAAGTGACCGCCCGCCAGCCTGGCTCAGGGGTTGAGCGTCGACCTCTGAACCAGGAGGTCACGGTTCGATTCCCGGTCAGGGCACATGCGGGCTCGATTCCCAGCAGGAGGCAGATGATCAATGATTGTCTCCCATCACTGATATTTCTCTCTCTCTCTCCCTCTCCTTTCCTCTCTGAAAGCAACTTCCTCTCCCTTCCTCTCTAAAATATATATATATATATATATATTTTTTTTTAAAGTAACCATAAAGGGCTATTTTGTACTCATTGGCAAAGCGACACAGCCTCATTAAGCAGCCATGAAACCAGCAGCACATGAACCACTGGTGGTTCTGGACAGGCGTTCTCCCTGCGGAAAACTGGCAAGATCCCCACGCATTTCCATGCTCCGTGGCCCAGCCCAGGAGAAAAAGAGCCACAGGACTGATTCTGGAACTTCTGAGCAACAGCAAAAGCTACGATCAACCTAAATCTAAATATTCAGCCACAGGTGAAGGGCTAATTATTTTACAAACTGGGCCCTCATCCGTGTGGCTCCATGGTTAAGCATCGTGCACCGATAGGTTGCCGGTTCAATTCCTAGTCAGGACACATGCCCGGGTTGCGGGCTTGATCCCCCGTAAGGGGGAGTGTGGGAGACAGCCAGTCCATGTTCCACTCTCACATGGATGTTTCTCTTTCTCCCTTGCTCTCTCTCTAAAAATCAATAAACATGTTTGTTTTTTAATTTGGCTCAATGCAAAAAATAGTAAATGTTTTACGTAGGACCATGGTCAACAGCTTGTTATCCTGGTAAAAGAGAATTGTTACAAATCAACAACAAAAAGACAATCCAATTCAAATACAGCGGGGCCTTGACTTACGAGTGTCCTGACTAACGAGTTTTTCGAGATACCAGCTGTCTCTCGGCCCATTTTTTTGCATTGAGTTGATAGAGTAATTTGAGTTAACGAGCTCGGTCTCGGAACAAATTAAACTCGTAAGTCAAGGCCCCACTGTGTGGGTGAGAGACTTTGGCAAACATCTGTCTAAAACACACGAAGAGACGCTCACCATCCTTAATGAACGTGAATCATTAGAGAAATGCAAACCAAGACCACGATGAGATACTGCTCACACCCACTAGGATGGCTGCATTTTTTTAAAAAACCCCAGAAAACTAGTATTGGCAGAGAAGGGGGAAATTGGAACTCTCACACACTGCTGGTAGGAATGCAGAATGGCTCGGCCTCTATGGAAAAGGAGTTAGGTGGTTCCTAAAACATTAAACATAGAAGCACCGCATGACTAATGAGTCCACTCCCAGGTTCACAGCAGCGCTATTCACAACAGCCGCAAGGTGGAAAGGACTCAGACGCCCCCCAATGGGCAAACGGATAAGCAAAAGGCGGCACCTAAGTACAATGGAATGTGATTCAGCAAAAAATGGGATAAAGTCTGATATATGTGGATATATGTGGATGAGCCTCTATAGCAGTGATGGTGAACCTATGACACGCGCGTCAGAGGTGACACGTGAGCTCATTTTTTGGTTGATTTTTCTTTGTTAAATGGCATTTAAATATACAAAATAAATATCAAAAATATAAATCTTTGTTTTACTATGGTTGCAAATAGCAAAAAATTTCTATATGTGACACGGCACCAGAGGCAAGTTAGGGTTTTTCAAAATGCTGACACGCCGAGCTCAAAAGGTTCGCCATCACTGCTCTATAGACTAAGTGTTCAAAGAAGGCAGTCACAGAGGCCACATTCTGACTGATTCCATTTATGCAAAATATCCAGAATGAATTCCAAAGAATGAGTACACGCTGGTGGCTGCCAGAAGCTGGGGAGAAGGCAGAATGGAGACTGACTGCTAATGGTTCCGGGATTTTCTTTGGGGTGATGACAGTGCTTTGGAACTCAATACAGGCAGTGGTTGTACAAATGTCACTGAACTATTCATTTTTAAAATAGGTAATTATGTCTGGCCGGTGTGGTTCAGTGGTTGGGCGTCAACCTATGAACCAGGAGGTCACGGTTCGATTCCTGGTCAGGGCACATGCCCGGGTTGTGGGCTTGATCCCCAGTGTGGGGCGAGCAGGAGGCAGCAGACCCATGATTCTCTCTCATCACCGATGTTTCTATCTCTCCCTCTCCCTTCCTCTCTCTGAAACTGACAAAAACATATTAAAAATAAATAAAATAAAAGAGTTCATTTAGGCTGTTTGAGTTTCACCTCTATAAGAGAGAAAGAGAAAGAGGTGGATGGTGACTTCAGGCTGCAGTCAGGTGGAGGGCAGGGCGCTAGACGGACCCTCCTGCCGGAAACAACCAGAAACAGACAAAACGTATGCAGCACAGGTTTTCAAGACACCCCGTCAGATGTAAGGCAGCGAACACTAGTGGTTCCTGAGGAGGGGGGAGCTCATGGGATGAGCCTGTCACCGCCCCGCTCGCTGCTGCAGGCGTTCCCAGGCCTCGGCGCAGGGAAGGGGAGACCGAAGCCCAGCAGATGTCCTGAGCCGAGAGCCTGGATGTGAGCCTGGCACTGGAGACCCCCCAACTTCCACTCTGTCCGCCTGGGTGCCCATCCTGGGCCTGGGCCCGTGAGGCCTAACCATCGCTCTGCTTAGCTGACGATTCAGGGCCCAAATCAAGCATCACAGCCCCACCCAGCTCTTCCTCAGCCCCAAGAGAAACTCCGAGTCCCTGCTATCTATCCACCGCCCCGCCAGCACGGCGTCAGCTGCCCACACCCTGGTCCCTCCCAACACTGCGAAGACGCCGCGATGGCACGGACGTTGGCTCCATCTTGGGACCACGTCTGGGCACGTGATGAGATAAACACATTCGTGCATGTGCCGCCCGTCTCGCCCCCGTATACATGGTAAGGCTCCGGGCACCAGCCCGCTGTGTCGCTCCGCATACCTGTCGTAATAGTCTCTGTGTCCCCGGTGGTCTCGGTCGCTGTACTGGTCGTACGGCCTCTTCCGGGACAGGTTGTTGGGTCGGTAGCCGGAACGGTGGCTGTCCATGTGCCGCCGGTCCCCGTAGTGGTGGTCCTTGTACCAGTGCTGCTCGTACTGGTGGTGCCGGTCGCTCCCCCAGGGCGGGTTGCTGTTGCCACCGCCGTAGTTGAACTTCCTCTCCCGCTGCCAGTCTCCTCGATCTGCGGAAGAGCAAGCGTGTCTCATGACTGGGAGGGGTGACCAGGTTCCACTTCCACTGCAGTTTAAACCCAGAGGCTGACACGTGTTATAAACAGACATCGAATGTCCTCCTTGTTGCTGCTGCTCACACACCAGTAATGGGTCCTACCATGCTTCCCTCAATTTTAAGGCACAAGAGAATTCTCCACCTCTCTCCTTCTGAAATCTTAAGAACCATTGCTTTTGTCCACCTGCTCACCTTCCAACCTGGGTCTGAGCATTAAAATGAGATGTCACCCACAAAGCAAACATTAGCCCGGCCGGCGTGGCTCAGTAACTAAACATTGACCTATGAACCAGGAGGTCACAATTCGATGCCCGGTCAGGGCACATGCCCGGGTTGCGGGCTCGATCCCCAGTGAGGGGCGTGCAGGAGGCAGGCGATCAGTGGTTCTCTCTCATCACTGATGTTTCTCTCTCTCTCTCTCTCCCTCTCCATTCTTCTCCAAAATCAATAAAAATATACTATTAAAAAAAAAAGCCTGGTAAACAAAAAAGAACCTGTTTAAAGACATCAAAGAACTGCCAAAGCAAAAATCAGGACTAGAAGGACTAAGTTCCGAAGAGCAGAGACCTCAGAGAGGGAAGGGCTGACTTCTGCAGACACTGGGGGGCCCTGTGACTCTGATCCCAGGCTGAGGACACGGCTGGAGAAGCAGACAGGGGCAGAGCAACGGCCGTGGTGTGCACGATTCCACGTCCCTCTCCACGCTGGCACAAGCACAGGATTCAAAAATTCCCAACGAAAAACAGGGGTGGGTGGTTCCTTAGAAAGTTTAACACCGGACTGCCACGCGGCCCAGCAACTCCACTCCCAGATACGCACCTAAAGGCACTGAAAATCGGCCTTCGCCTACTTGCACACCGATTTCCACAGCAGTGTTTTCCACAAACAGCCAAAGATAAAAACAAACCAAGTGCCCACCAGCTGATAAACTGTGGTGCATCCACCCGACGGAACGGTATTCAGCCACAAAGAGGAATCGAACACTGACACGTTACAACGTGGATGAACCTTGAAAATATTTTGCCACGTGAGAGCATTCAGACACATATTGTCTGTTTCCACATAGAAGGGTCCAGAATACATAAATCCCGGGAGACAGAATACAGACTGGTGTCTACCGGGGCTGAGAGGGGGAGATGGGAGAAACTGAATAGGCACGGGATTCCACTTGGGGATCCTGGGAATGTTCTGGAACTAGGTAAAAGTACCGGTTGCACAATGTGATGAATGCACTAAATGCCACTAAACTGGTCATGTAAAATGGTTAAGTCCATGTTGTGTGTGTTGCTTTTCCCCCTCATTTTTAATTCTGTAAAGCCAACTCGTTCTTTTTAACTGATAATAAGAGTAGAGACGTCCTATTACTCATCTGACCTTTCTCCTGTTAATGGACATTCAAGTTATTTCCAGACTGTTGCCATTCTAAGGCGGAACTCGTGTATGTTATGCTTTTATTACCATAGGATAGGCTCCCAGAAACAGCTTTAAGTATTTCAGATTATTTTCTGGAAAGACTATAGCAATTTTCACGCAGCAACTTGTGTATTTATCACATTTCAGTTTTTGCCCATCTGAATGGGTGAAAAAAAAAAATGGGTTAGCTTATCTTTTTAACTGATAATAAGAGTAGAGACGTCCTATTACTCATCTGACCTTTCTCCTGTTAATGGACATTCAAGTTATTTCCAGACTGTTGCCATTCTAAGGCGGAACTCGTGTATGTTATGCTTTTATTACCATAGGATAGGCTCCCAGAAACAGCTTTAAGTATTTCAGATTATTTTCTGGAAAGACTATAGCAATTTACACGCAGCAACCTGTGTATTTATCACATTTAAGTTTTTGCTCATCTGAATGGGTGAAGAAAAAATGGGTTAGCTTATTTGTTGCTTTAATTTACATTCCCTAGTAGCAATGTTGGTCCTCTTGCCCTATTGGCCATTTGAATTTCCTCTTCTGTATGAATTCAGTATTCCTACCCTTGGCCCATTTTTCTTTTCTTTTTTTAAAGCAAATAACAAAGATCGATCCAGCTTTACTCTTTAAACCTACACATAAACATTACATATATTTTTTTAAAATATATTTGATTGATTTTTTTTACAGAGAGGAAGGGAGAGAGATAGTTAGAAACATTGATGAGAGAGAAACGTCGATCAGCTGCCCCCTGCACATCTCCTACTGGGAATGTGCCCGCAACCAAGATACATGCCCTTGACCGGAATCGAACCTGGGACCTTTCAGTCCGCAGGCCAACGCTCTATCCACTGAGCCAAACCGGTTTTGGCAACATTCCATATTTAAACAGTTGTCAAAACTCGCTCAGTTGCCAGCATTCATGCACAGCTGGAGAACATCCTCAATTTACATTAAACCTGAAATGTGTTCCCGTTGATGCACTAAGATCTATCACTACTAAGTACCGGAAAAAATGAACAATGCTCCATTTTTCTATCAGGTCACCCCTTTTTGTCAATTGACTAGGGCTCTTTCCATAGCACCAGCGTTTTAATCATTTAACTGTCATGCAGAATGTAAATTGTCCCCCTCAGTCTATCATTTGTCCTTTGGTAATCTGGGGACTATGTTCTCGTCAAAGTTGAAAGAACTTCCTTTTACTGCACGTGGCCAGCCCCACGCACACAAATTAAAACAGAAAGAACATCCTTTCGGATCTTTATTTCATGATCTCATTCAGAAAACAAAGAGAACAATAAAATGATGGTCAAGACTACAGCCCAGCTCAGCCCAGTCCAGCCGGCATGGCTCAGTGGCTGAATGTCCAGCCAGAAACCAGGAAGTCACAGTTAGATTCCCGGTCAAGGGCACATTTCTGGGTTGTGGGCTCAAACCCCGGTAGGGGGCGTGCAGCAGGCAGCCGATCGGTAGTTCTCTCTAATCTCTGATATTTCTCTCTCTCTCCCTTTCCCTTCTACTCTCTCTAAATATCAGTAAAAGCATTTTTTTTTTTAAATACAGCACAAGAGCCTACCTACTGTCTCTGAACATAAATGACTGTTCTCTTGTCGCCTCTGCTAACAAGTCCCGCTCATGACCTACCTGCGTTGCTGAAGTGCCTCTTGTTGGGGTGGTTGTAGCTGTCCCTCGGGTGCCCGTGCGTCTGCGGGCCGTGGGAGGAGGGCAGGTGGGACTTCTGAGGGTGAAGGCTGTGCGGGGTGTGGGGCTGGGACAGCAGAGAGTCCCGGCTTGAGCCCGAGGCCTCTGGTCGAAATGGCTTCTTACCACCCATGACATCATCTTTCTTCTTTTGCTCCTGGAGGAAAGAAGGACATCAGAGGCTCTCAGGGTCCCAGGCTGGCTGCCCAGGAACGGCATCAGGGTCCCCACCTTCAGGGTCCCCCTCTGGCCCCTGCTGGCTTCTGACCTGCCATCTACTACTACCTTCTTCCCACAACTACTCATCCTTCCACTGGGCTCCCACGGCGGGCAGCTCAGAGCTCACCTGCTGCTCTGACCGACTCGGCCAGGGGTGGGGAACCTTTCCTCTGCCAAGGGCCATGTGGATATGTGTAACGTCACTCTCGGGCCATACGAAAGGAGCAGCTTAAAAACCAGCCTGCTCTGTTTGGCCAAACATGTCATTAACTCGTCCCTGATGCCTTGGCAGGGCCAGACCAAATGATTTTATGGGCCTTATACGGCCCGCGGGCCAGACGTTCCCCACCCCTGGTCTAGGCCAACCGCACTGACAAGAACCTGCAAGAACACGTGTGTGGGCTGCTACATGTCACCGCACAGGCCATGGACGGGCGCTCCGGCTGTCAGCGTCCTCAGACACTCCTCTTCCATGGAAACCACTGACTTTCTTGGGCGAACTAAGCATCGGCCCCCGACTAGTCCAGGGAAACGAGCGCCCATTCCAAAGGCATCAAGCTAAACATCTCAACGTCCGCATAACAGCACCACTTCACCACACACGCAAAACCTTCGCCATCAAAACGCCAGAAAACGCAGGAAGAAAGAAGAAATGTAGGTGACTTAAAGGCTCAACAACAACAAAATTATATGAATAATTTGCTCCACGTCTTTCCAAGCCATTTTGGGTTTTTTAATATATGTGTGTATCAGACAAAAATACTGCTTGGTACTATTTTTCACTTGATATATCGTGAAAATCTCAAGTGAATACGTATTTCCACAGTATGATGATTGTGGTTGAATAATGCTCCCCAATATGACTGTATCGTGATTTATTTCTTACTGTCGAGCATTCAAGTCATCCACCACAAACAGGTTTACATCCTTCATTATCTCCTTCAACTAAATTCTGACCGGGAGACCTGCATGTTTTAGTCTTTGATAAACCTTACGGAGTCTTCTGCAGAAAGGCTGTCTGTGGCCATGGTTACCCCGCTCACAGGGTCCATGCTTCTGTTCCTCAACGTACACTAGCTTCCGATACCCACATCACCTGTCCAGCTTCCAACGCTCCACCCGACTTCCACTCTTTTTTTTTTTTCCCGATTCCATTCCTTCCCGCCCTTTCTGCCAGACGTCCTATACTGCTAACGTTCACACTAACGCTCAGCAACATCAGTGCGTCGCTGCCGTGTTTACTGCTACATCACACGTCGCCTTCTTCCATGACAATTAAATGAGCAGCTACTTCAGGGTGCTGCTCCCCAGCCCCACACAGTGCTGGGCGGAGGACAGGCTCATGCAACCAGCGTCACTGAGCGCCTGCCCTGTGCCGGCCTTGACTGGGTGCCAAGGTCACGGCAGAGGACAAGAGACAAGGAACCTTTCAGGGGCTGGCGTGTTAGCAGAGGAGGCAGTGACCTCCCAGGCTGGCCCACGTGCCCCGTTAGCAGACCCGCACGTGGACGTGTCTGCACAAGGACACTGCCCTGCACGTGGGCCAAGTCACTGCTGTGCCCTTCTTGTGGGCACCTTCTCATGTTGGGACACCGTGTACAAAAGCTGGAAGGACCCCAAGTTCCCATGGCCCAGAAAAGCACAGGAAAGGCGTTTCCTGCCACAGTCCCGTCACCCCTCAAGAGCCACATTTGTAAGCTACAACCAGACAAGGACACATGAAGGAAAAGGCCCAACCAGGCCAGCGTGGCTCAGGGGTTGAGCATCGACCTATGAACCAGGAGGTCACGGTTCGATTCCCGGTCAGGGCACATGCCGGGTTGCGAGCTCCATCCCCATTGTGGGGCGTGCAGGAGGCAGCTGATCAGTGATTTTCTCTCATCACTGACGTTTCTCTCTCCCTTCCTCTCTGAAATCAATAAAAACATTTTTTTTTTTTAAGAAAGAAAGAGAAAGAGAGAGCGAGCCTGGTGAATACATGAGCTCCGGACAGAAGCACGCAGCACTGTTTGAAAGGCCAGTATATGTCCTGGCATTTCCCGGCCGGGGCTGTGGGCGGATCCTAGCGGAGTGTGCTGAGAAACTGCACCGTTCCCCGGGGAAAGGGGCGCAGGACAAGGCAGGACGGCCACGGGGGCTCCTGACCCATCTGACCTGCGCCTCCCTCCGCACAGTGAGGGCAGGGACCCAGCGGCCCCTCTAACACCCACAACCGTGACTCCACCATCACCTCCCTGGGGAAACCGCAAGGAAGGGCCTTCCCTGTGGAATTGGGGGTGTCTGTTTGAATGAACTGGGATTACATTTGTCTCTTACCTCCTCTTCTTGGGACCTTTTCTTATGAGCCATCTTGTACAACTTATGCAACTTTCGAGCATCAAATTCTGTAAACTTGGAAACGAAAATCCATAGGTTCCTAAAAAGACAACAACAACAGTTCTGGTTAATTACAGAATTTACAGAATAACTTATTCTTTTGACTGATGGCAAGCGAATGAACGTGGCCGTGGAATATTGCCCCAGTGTAGAAATCAAGTGACAGAAAGAAATTCTTCAGGTCTCGGCCTCAATACTACAGCTTTACCTGCTACTGGCAGTGGCAGGGAGTCTGGAGCCAGGGTTCTAAGTATCGCACTGGCACCCAGCACTGGGCCCCATCTTCCTCCACCTTCCGCTCTCTGGACCCTGCCACGTCCCAGCTCAGGACCCACATGCAGTCGGGTATCTGTGTGTGGCACATGCCCAGGTGACGGGCTCAATCCCCGGCGGGGGGGAGGGCAGCAGGAGGCAGCCAGCCGATGCATGATTCTGTCTCGTCGTTAATGGTTCTCTCTCTCCCTCTCTGAAATCAATAAACGTGAAAAAATCTATTTTTGAAAATTAATTAATGTCATCCAACCGATTGAGAAGATGGGTCCCAGTGCAGTGGACTATTTCAGGCAAGTAAAACTGAAGGCTACAGGCATGTTGCCAAAAGATGTCTTCTGTTGGGAAAAAATATTTGGGGTGGAA
>NW_006296417.1:3990262-4019931 GCF_000327345.1 Myotis davidii | reverse complement strand
ACACACGCACACGCACACGCTCACACACGCACATGCTCACGCATATACACGCATACGCACACATACGCACACGCACATACGCACACGCAATGGTTCTCTCTCTCCCTCTCTGAAATCAATAAACGTGAAAAAATCTATTTTTGAAAATTAATTAATGTCATCCAACCGATTGAGAAGATGGGTCCCAGTGCAGTGGACTATTTCAGGCAAGTAAAACTGAAGGCTACAGGCATGTTGCCAAAAGATGTCTTCTGTTGGGAAAAAATATTTCATGGGGTGGAAATATTTTACAAGACCAAAACAAAGCAATGCGCGTGTGCACACACACGCACATGCACACGCTCACACACACGCACATGCATACACACATGCACACACATACACACACGCACATGCACACATACGCACACGCACATAGACACACGCGCGCGCACACATACACACATGCATACGCACACGCACATGCGCACATGCTCACACACATACACACATGCATACGCACACATACACACACGCTCACACGCACACGCACACGCACACGCACACGCACACGCACACGCACACGCACACGCACACGCACACGCACACGCACACGCACACGCACACGCACACGCACACGCACACGCACACGCACACGCACACGCACACGCACACGCACACGCACACGCACACGCACACGCACACGCACACGCACACGCACACGCACACGCACACGCACACGCACACGCACATACACGCATGCGCACACAGACACACACGCACATGCACACATACGCACACGCACATACACACACGCACGCACACACATACACACATGCATACGCACACATACACGCACACGCACACGCTCACACACGCACATGCGCACGCGCACACATTCCCTCAAATCAGACGGGCGGCGGCGCGAGGCCTACCTCCTCCACAGCTTGATGTGCTCCTGGTCGGAGTGGGCTTTGAGGCACTCGGCGATGCGGTCCCCGATCTGCAGCAGGCAGTTCCGCGTGTGCTCCAGCTGCTCCTGCACGCTCAGCCCCTTGTCCGGTTTGTCCAGCTGCTTCAGTGCCTTCTTCACCGGCCTCATCCTCTCCTTACACTGCAACAGGCAGGACGGCGGGGACGTGGAGCACGTGCGGCGGGGGCGCGTCCCCCTTTGCTCTCTGTGCCCCGATTCCCGGAGCGCGCACAGCCCGCCCCGTGCCCCGTGATCACGAGAGAGGAGGGGAAGGCCGGTGGCACGATGTCAGGTCGGAAACACCAGGGGTGCACGTCCCAGCACCACCGCCCAGAGCAAGCACGTCCAGCTCGCGGCCCGCCGTTTGTTTAAACGAGGCGTGCGGCCCGCCGGCTGCGAGTTTGACATGCTTGGCCTGGAGCCAGGACTCAGACTCCTTACTTGGTCTCTGAAAAGGCTGCTCTGTTTCCGCATCTGCCAGAGGGGCCTGAGAATCCCATAAGGCCTTTATGAAGATCAAATGAGAAGCAAAATTACAGATCTAAAAGCCGCCCGTCACAAACTAGCTGGACGTGCAGGGTAAAATATTCAGTCCTTTAAGGGAGACACACACGCGCGCGCACACATACACACATGCATACGCACACGCACATGCGCACATGCTCACACACATACACACATGCATACGCACACGCACACACATACACACATGCACATGCACACACGCTCACACACATACACACATGCATATGCACACATACACACACGCTCACACATGCACACGCTCACACACACGCACACGCTCACACACGCACACGCTCACGCATATACACGCATACGCACACAGACACGCCCCGTGCCCCGTGATCACGAGAGAGGAGGGGAAGGCCGGTGGCACGATGTCAGGTCGGAAACACCAGGGGTGCACGTCCCAGCACCACCGCCCAGAGCAAGCACGTCCAGCTCGCGGCCCGCCGTTTGTTTAAACGAGGCGTGCGGCCCGCCGGCTGCGAGTTTGACATGCTTGGCCTGGAGCCAGGACTCAGACTCCTTACTTGGTCTCTGAAAAGGCTGCTCTGTTTCCGCATCTGCCAGAGGGGCCTGAGAATCCCATAAGGCCTTTATGAAGATCAAATGAGAAGCAAAATTACAGATCTAAAAGCCGCCCGTCACAAACTAGCTGGACGTGCAGGGTAAAATATTCAGTCCTTGAAGGGAGATTGTTGCTTCCAGATAAAGACGACAAACTCAACACAAGAATCTTTTTCTCCCCGTCCCCACGTCTGCTAACATGACAGTAAAGGGACTGACTGCCTTACAAAAGAGGTAAGCCCTCAAAGACAGCGTAAATAGCAACAGAACAGTGAAAGACAAAACTACCCCAAACAGGCCAAGAACAAGAACAGGCAATTCACTGGAAATACGAATGCCCAAATAAACAGGAAAATAAGTTATCAATTACAAAACCAGTCAGTATTTCATGCCCCCCAACATCCCCTCCCCCGGAGAGAGCTGAGGACCACATCATTTACATCCCAAAATGCCCGAGGCCAGCTCTGTGTCTCTAGAAGTAGGGGCGAGAGCTAAAGATAAAACCGGTTCTTTAAAGACGTCCGAAGAATATGAGATACCCTGACTACCCTAGCCGGTTCACCTCAGTGGATAGAGCGATGGCCCGAGGACTGAAGGTCCCGGGTTCGATTCCAGTCCAGGGCACATAGCTGGACTGCAGGTTCAATCGTGTCCCCCAACCCCCACCAGAGTGCATGAGGGAGGCAACCAATCGATGTTTCTCTCTTTGTCTCTTCCCCTCCTTCCACTCTCTCTAAAAATCAATGGAAAAGTATCCCAGGTGAGGATTAACAACAACAAAAAGAGATACCCAGACAGTGACAGACACCCAGGTGAGTTTCTCAGGAAGCAGCCCAGCCACATCACCCACCAATGAACATGCTCAGAGTCCATCAAGCCCCGCCCACATGCTCAGCACCCCCAATGGGAGGGTTAGTCTCCACTTTTAAATGTGAGCAGACAACTAGGGCTGCAGAGCCTCGGAGGAAGTGTCTAACAGGAACAACAGAAAACACATTAGAGAGGTGAGACCCTGAGGCTTCCCAAGCCATCAGATAACCTTCGGGACCACTTCCAGAGTCCAATATCCAAGAACAAGGAGCTTCATAAAGACAAAACTAAGAGCTTAGGAGGAAATGATCACAAACCCTGTAGGACATGGTTGTCAGCCCCTGAGCATCTGGAACAATGAGCCAATAAGGCGGGTGACAGGACCATGACCCTCCGACCCCCTTCCATCAACATTGTGGCAATTCCCACAGCCATATATACACTTACAACCTCTTTATTTTTCAGTGTTGTCCGTCGATTTACAAAAAGGACAGCATTTAAAATATACCAAAAACTGGAAGATACTTGTAAGGACTGATAGATAAAAGATTAGCATCATGAATGTACAAAGAATTCCTACAGCTTTAACCGGTCTGGCTCAATGGATAGAGCGTCGGCCTACGGACTGAGGGGTCCCAGGTTCAACTCCGGTCAAGGGGCATGTACCATGGTTGCAGCCACATCCCCAGTGGGGAGTGTGCAGGAGGCAGCTGATCGATGTTTCTCTCTCATCGATGTTTCTAACTCTCTATCTCTCTCCCTTCCTCTCTATAAAAATCAATAAAACATATTTAAAAAATAAAAAAAAAAGAATTCCTACAGAAAAGGTAAGGAAAGAAAAATTACCCCAAACAGGCAATTCATTACAAATACAAATGCCCAATATGAAAATAAGTCATCAATTACAACACCAGGCAATATTTCATACCCTTCGAAGAGTAGCAAAATTAAGAAGTCAGAAACTACCATGAGACTGGGAAAGCCATCTGAACTCACACTCCCGCCAAGAGTGCCAACGTCTACAACGGCCTCGAAGAGTAATTCTAGGACATCTAACCAAGTGCCCGGCGCGCGTGCGCAATGCCACTCCCAGCTCCTGCTCAAGCCGCGCGCTCTAGAGCAGCTCTCACACGGGGCACAAGAAAATGTTTACAATTTCACCGCAGCCTATGTGTAGCGGTAAACACCTGTGAGAACCCCCATGTCCGTCAAGAGGAGAAAAAATACAATTGTGCAAATCGTAACTCAGAGCGAAGGGAGAAGCGGCCGTTACAGAACGCACGCAGTGTGGCCTTGACATGAAACTTCCCAATGTGGAGAGTAATCCTATGTGCTGCCATGGACACATGGAGGCTGTGTGGGAGGATGGGCCAGGACCCACACACTCTCTCGCCAAACTGCCTGAGTCAAGTCTCTGCTCCACACTGTAGCTCTGTGACCCAGGACACGCCCCTTAACTCTCCTCACCTTATTCTTTAACATGTAACATGGAGGCAATTGCCTACGTCATATAATTATTGTAGTAAAAATACACAGAAAGCAGAGAGAGACCGCCTGGCTGTTATGGGAACTATTCCTGTCTGTAGAGACATACGTCGTAAAAGTCTAAAATCGCCCGAGGATGATTGTTGAATCTAGAATCGTGGTCACTTCTGGGGAGGGACCAAAGGAAAGGCATGGGTTTAGGGCAGTGGTTCTCAACCTTCCTCATGCCGCGACCCTTTAATACAGTTCCTCATGTGGTGACCCCCAACCGTAAAATTATTTTCGTTGCTACTTCATAACTGTCATGTTGCTACTGTTATGAATCGTCATATAAATATCTGATATGCAGGATGTATTTTCATTGTAACAAAATCAACATCATTAAAGCATAGTGATTAATGACAAAAACAATATGTAATTATCTATGTGTTTTCCGATGGTCTTAGGTGACCCCTGTGAAAGGGTCGCTCGACCCCCAAAAGGGTTACGACCCACAGGTTGAGAACCGCTGGTTTAGGGTGAGGGACAGCAGGGGCTTCAATTTTATGTTCTGAGCTTTAAAACCTGCATATCAGCCTGGCCGGTGTGATTCAGTGGTTGAGCGTCAACCTATGAACCAGAAGGTCATGGTTTGAGTCCCGGTCAAGGACACATGCCCGGATTGTGGGCTCGATCCCCAGTGCGGGGCGTGCAGGAGGCAGCCCATCCATGATTCTCTCTCATCATTGATGTTTCTCTCTCTCTCTCTCTCCTCTCCCTTCCTCTCTGAGATCAATAAAAATATACTTTAAAAATAAATAAGTAAATAAATAAAAATAAAACCTGCAGATGGGACAGAGCTCCGTGGCACCGGATCCGGGTCAGGACTTACAATGCTGAACGTCTCCTGGTCCAGATCATCATCCTCGTCCTCGCCGATGGGGACAGGCTCACTTCCTGCGGTGATGTGCACGGGGCCCTGAGATCGCTTGGATTTATTCGAAGATTTGGCATCACCACTTTTAGGCTTTTAAAGAAGAATTACAAGGAGTCATTTTCACGTGCACAGTCGTGCCTTGCAGTTTGAACTTCCTACTTACGTCTCAGCACTAGAGCAGGGAACTGGGATGGACTCGGTCTATAAAAAAGGTACAACAGCCCGGCCGGCGTGGCTCAGTGGTTGAGCGTCGACCGAGGAACCAGGGAGGTCACGGTTCGATTCCTGGTCAGGGCACATGCCCGGGTTGCAGGTTCAATCTGGTGTGGGGCGTGCAGGAGGCAGCCAATCCATGATTCTCTCTCATCACTGATGCTCTCTCTCCCTTCCTCTCTATAAAAACATGTTTTTTTAAAAAAAAGAAAAGTAAAATAAAGTCCTCCGGGAAATCATGATTGATAGCTTCATCACATATCATTCCCTTTCTGCCTCTAAACGTACCCCATCTTAACTTCAGATTCATCAGTGCAATTTTGGCTTCTGTTCCCTCGTCCATAAAATGCACAAAAATGTCATCAAGGGACTACGAGTGTAATGTGGCAGAGATCTGGTACAGTAACATATAGCAATGCTTATTAACAGCTTATAAATGAATATACACTTTGATCTGGGCATTTTTATTAATGAAAATATTGTGAATGATTGAATCTGCACAAATCCAAATGGATCAATCTCATTTGTCCATGAAAGGCTGCCGAAGAGTGGAGATATATATATAAATACATATAAAATGGCATCATGAATGGACATTTAAAAACATTAAACAATACTATGCTTTGTTTGTGATTATGTAATATGTAGCAAAAGAAGCTATAATATCTTGGTAGTGGATATATGGATGTTTTTTACATCGTCCTTTATTCTTTTATTTTTGAAATATTTCCCTTTTTAAAATAAGGTACCTCTGGGAAGCATAAATACAAAGGCATCCGTCACAGGATGGTTTATAGCACTAGAAATTTGGAAGCAATTTTGATTGGGGAGATGTAAACTGTTTCCAAGCTGTTATAACCAGACAGGATCTTATCTACGAAAAATGTTATTTATTCACTTGGAAAGCTGTGTGCGATATATTGCTAAGTGAGAAAGACCTCTCCGTCTGGTCTGATGTGTATTTTATCATTGTTCTTACATGCACCAAAGTCCCAAAGGTGCTCACAAGAAATCTACCAGGGCTATGACTACATGGTCGAATTATAGCATTTAATCGTGTGTTTTAACAAGGTTACTAATTGCATAGTAACTTCATTAGAAGTCAGCAAGCATACATGCAAGCCTGTACCAGAACTCTGAGGGATTGGAATGGGTTTCATAAAACCCCCAAAGGGAGGTTATATAATAGCAGGGCTTTTCACCCAATTCTATTCCAAAAGCTTTAACTCTTGATGGCATTTGGGTTGAATCTTGAACCCTTCAAATTCATCTGTGGATTGTGCTCTTCTATCATGAATGTGAAAAGTGCCTCACGCAGTTCCCTGTAAATGCACATTTCTCTCACCTGTCCTCTCTCACTCAGACTTCCCCCTAAACATGTAAAAACACTGCAAGAAAGGCCTTCTGTCTGATAGAACTGCCCAAACCTCAGGCTCCCTTCTCTCTGCAGCAAAGGTGCAGGCCTCACGCTGACAGCCGTGCCCCTTCCTTCTCGGACCCTTAAAGAGTCGGTGATTCCAGGGCCCTCGGCCTTGTTCTGTTTCTAAATCCGAGACGTCAGAGGCTACGGGCAGCTCAGGAAGGAGAATGACGCAGGTACCTTCTCCTTCTTGTCTTTCGACTTCTTCCTTTCCTTGTCCCCGTCTTTGTCTTTCCTGGAACCCGTCTGTTTCTCCTTGTTCTCCTTATTCTCCTTCTTCTTCTGTTTCTTTTTCATGGGACTTTTTTCTAAGCCATCATCCTAGAACACAAGCAGGGCTATGGGTAAGGCCGCACGCTCTCCATGGACTCACTCGCTTCCCGGGGAAGGCAGCACTGCCCCCTGTGGCTCCCCACGGCATCTACACGTAGACGCGTGTTCTCCAGCACATAGCCTGCAAGCACGCACACAACCCTCAACTCCGGGGTTGCCCAGGTGAGCCAGCAGGGGCTTTACATCTATGGTCTCTTTAATTCTCACAGCAACCTTTCAACACCGGCATAATCATTCATTCACTTCACAGACAGACAACACGGAGGACCCGCGGTTAGAAAGCTGTCAGCCAGCGATCCGTGAGAGTTCTGTACTTGAATTCGTGTTTGCGTGACTCAAATCCATCCAGTCCCGGACCCACTGCTCACCGTCTTGGAGCTAATCTCAAAGCAGAATTTCCAAGAGGAACAAAATAAAATCCCGGGACGCTGCCACTCCACTTGGCTTAGGCCAGAGGTTACAAACTGGCCGCCTTGGGCCAATCCCGACCCACAGGTGAGTTTCGTTTGGCCCAGCGACACACTGCGCGGCGCGGTGGCTGCCCCCTGCCGGGAGCTCCCGGTATGTCCCCACCACTGCCTATCGCCCCAACAGTGAGTCTGAGTGCCAGCTGCCACTGAGCAGTGAGACCCCCCCTTGGCTCTCTCTAGTCACGTCCATTATCTGTGAAGGTGCAGTCGCTGCCTTAAAGGAACAGCGGCATTCCCTCAGGTTAGGAAAAGACAGACATATTCTACGTTAGCTGAACGGTTCTGAGCCACCCGCACAGCAAGTGCCGCCCGAGAACCGGCCCCGCGCTGAGGGGCAGCCTCACCTTCACCTCCCCCTCCTCGGAAGGGTTGTCGGAGTGCCTGGGGGACGAGAAGTCCAGCCCCCGCTCATCTTTCAGTCTGGGTGCTTTGTTCTCCTTCTTCACTCGGGGTTTCCGCTTCTTTAACTTGGCCTGGAGACGGAGAGGAAGGATGACAACGCTGCAAACCGAGTCCCTCACCAGCACGTCTAAGTACCACGATGACTCTTTGAAACAGCAGCAGCCGCATAAGTCAAAGGGGAAATTCAAAGGGGCGCAACCAGCATTGCTGGAGGCCTCACACACAGCCTACGCCACAGAAAAACACCCACTGCCTTGAGCCTACGGAGTCCATTTTTTGGAATTCATCCTAAAGATATCATTCAAATGAAGGAAAAACACCTTATGTATAAAGATAATTCGCAAAAGACAGTAATAGCAACATTAAAAGAAAAAACCAGGACCCGGTCAGCTGGTTCAGGGGTTGCGGGTCGCTGACCTATGAACCTTGAGGTCATGGTTCGGTTCGATTCCCAGTCAGAGCATATGCCACGGATGCAGGCTCGATCCCCAGTAGGGGGCGTGCAGGAGGCGACCAAGCAATGATTCTCTCTCATCAATGATGTTTCTATCTCTCGCTCCCTCTCCCTTCCTGAAATCATTTAAAAAAAACAAAACACCCAGAAGCACACGGTATCTAAAAATAAGGAAAGGGTGTTTATCTACTCAATCAAATCTAACGCGAGTATAAACATGTTCTTAATCTCTCTCTCTCTCTAGGAGAGACTGACAGTAAACACTCAACATATTACCTGGAGAATGACACTACTTATGTGATACTATTACATGAAAAAGGACAAGGCATGGGGTTGGGATACCTTTTTCCCCTAAAATTCATTTTGTTTGTAAGACAGGGACGTTAGCACCAATGACGTAGCTCTAGGAGCATTTAAGGAGCACACACATAGGCTGCTAGTACCGGATGTAACTTATCATCTTCTAGAGTCACTAGTAACTCACTTAGTCTTTTTCACTGAGCAGGTAAGGCAATCCTAACGGAAGTCCCACTGTTGGATTAACTGTGGATTCCAATGACCCATTTCATCCCTGGGCCCGTATGACCAGCAGCTGGGAGTTAGGAGTAACTACAGGCAAACCCGGTGGTATTCAGACAGTTACTGGAATGTTCCAAAATCCAGGCAGCGGCACAAAGAAAGAGCAGCAGTGTGTCTGAACCGGGTGGCACTGAGAGCGATGGGGACTCCTGAGGCCATATTGTAAGTAAGCTGCCAAAACGCTTAGGTCATTAATTAAATGAACACTCCCAGTATGACCAACCAACCATCACTACTCGGACCTCAAAAGCAGCACCTGACCCCGGCCGGTGTGGCTCAGTGTTTGAGCGTCGACCTATGAGCCAGGAGGTCACGGTTCAATTCCCAGTCAGGGCACAGGCCTGGGTGCTGGCTCCATCCCCAGTAGGGAGCGTGCAGGAGGCGGCTGATCCATGATTCTCTCTCATCATGGATGTTTCTCTCTCTCTCTCGCTCTCTCTCCTTTCTTTTCTCTGAAATCAGTAAGAACTTATTTGAAAAAAGAAAAAAGCAGCACCTGACTGGAGAGGTTCCATCGGGGCGGCGGCCGCAGGGGGCGCCTGCCCCCCCTAACCTACAGGGCCGCACTCACCTCTTCCCCGCCCGCCACGGCCCCCTTCTTCTCGAGGCTCTTCCTGAGCAGCTTCAGCAGGTAGTCGGCTCGCGTCTGCAGCTGCTTCCCCTGGGGCTTCTTATCGGTCTCCACGGGCAGGATCTTCAACAGCAAAGGGAGAGACAAGCCCGCCGCCACCCGCGTCCCGGTTAGTGGATCAGGGTCAACGGAGACGGCCGAGAACTGAGCAGTCCTTTCCCGCCCCGCCCGCCCGGAATACAGACACAGCCTCAGCTCCTATCTCATGTCCATGGCTCCCAGCCGCTGCCAATCCCTCATGAGCCGTTCTCGTTTTTTACAAAATGGGATGAGAAATCCAGCTCTCCCACTGGCTCCTACCTGTGCTGTTAACAGGGTAGAACAACTCAGGTAGGAGGGGCTTGTTGGCTTCATCTGCTAGAACATCCCAGCCGTCGCGGATTTCCTCCTTCCAGGAGCAGGGAATCCCTGGAGCTAGGTTAAAGCTTCGTTTTAGATTGAAAATGCTTCTTAGAGCATGGCCGGAGAGCACGGAACTGTGCCCGGACAGGAGCTGGCCCTGCGACCACGGTGGGACCTCTCAGGCCACAGTGGATTTGGTCTGCGCTAACGGCAGGGTGCTGTCACCCGCTCGGGGCACCGCGTGTGGGATGAGCATTGTTCCACGTGCCGGGAGCACCACCTGGGGCACATCCTCCCGAACTGGAGCCAGTCGGCTCCCCCTGCTTACAACTGAGCGCGGCCTGGCTGCTGGGAGCCTGCTTTGCGACGGACAGGGCGGGAGGCTCGATTTTGTGGGAGAAGGACGGCCAATGTTGCATTCCATTACAAAAAACACCAAGGTGGCTCACTCCTTGTGTATGGAATAGAAATAGGGTTGTTTCCAATACAACGGCCAACGAAGGGCCAGCAATTAAGGCGGAGTGATGCTTTTATTATTAAGAACCTTACCCTGGTATTTGTTGCAATGAGACTGACCTATAACAAAAATCAGAACTTGAAGATTTCTCTTATTATAATTCCCCCAAAATTTTTACCTGGCTATCACCTTCGTCCATGACACAGTGTCACAGTCCACTAGAGATGGTACCATTTCCAAGGATAAAGAAATCCCAGGAATTTGCTGTTGTGCTAATTTCCCAGTTGATCCCCGCCCCACCCCTCCGGAAAATAGTTAAAAATACGTAATGAATGTAAAAATATTACGCGAGAAATCTTCTAGAAATCTCCGGCGTCACAGAGTTACTTACTTTGTCGGTTAGCTTCAGCTCCGGGTCCGTTTTAATTAGCTCCCAGTTCCCATAGCCGTGCTCGTAGATCCCCAGCAGGAGGCGGGAGTCATCCTCCACTCCCCACTCCACGTCGAAATGCGCAGCTTTAACCCGGCAGGTTAAGCAGTACCTGCAGGGGTTTCAAAAAGAGGAGGACATCAGAGGCGAGGCCTCTCTCATTTGGAAAAGAACACAAAGTATTCTGCTACGATAAAGAAACAACGAGCCCGGCTGGTGTGGCTCAGTGGTTGGGCATTGACCTATGAACCAGAAGGTCACGGTTCGATTCAGAGCACATGCCCAGGTTGCAGGCTCCATCCCCAGTAGGGGGCGTGCAGGAGGCAGCCCATCAATGATTCTCTCTCATGGCTAATGTTTCTCTCTCTCTCCCTTCTTCCTTCCTCTCTGAAATCAATAAAAATAAAAATTAAAAAAAAGAGCCCTAACAGGTTTGGCTCAGTGGATAGAGCATCGGCCTGCGGAATGAAAAGTCCCAGGATCAGTTCTGGTCAGGGGCATGTACCGTGGTTGAGGGCACATCCCCAGTAGGAGGTATGCAGGAGGCAGCTGACCGATGTTTCTCTCTCATCGATGTTTCTCTCTCTCCCTCTCCCGTCCTCTCTGTAAAAAATCAATAAAATATTAAAAATAAGTAAATAAAATAAAAAATAAAAAAAGAAAGAGAAGACAACGAAAACACTACATAACTATACATAACTAACTTCCAGTCTACCGTCCTACAGCACGACCACCCGAGCATGCGCACATAACACACTCACTTTTTTTTTTCTTCAGGGTCCACAGGGATGGATTTATGCAGCATCTCAAACTCCTCTTCATGTTGGATAATGGATTTCACGTTCACCTGCACCCCAGAGATCTTGATTGTTGGGCCTCTCTTTTTTCCTGGTCCTTTCCCTAAAGGGAAAGTTAAATAAGAATTTGCTCAAGTTCCACAGGAGACATGAGTCCATCCCTGAATGCCGACTCCCTCAATCCCTCTCTGTCTTATTGTTAATCAAAGATACAACCTACAAGGCAAAAAGACTGTCTCAATTACAATAGTGTCTACAACTGTACTTTAATCTTCCTATTTGTTTTATGCTTTGGTTCCAAAATTAGTAAAATTAACAAAAGGAGATTCTGAAGGAATTAGCACTAAAGAATTTTCTTTCTTTTTTTTTTTTTAACTATTCCATTGACTAAGTTATTTAAGTGCTTTAAAGATGGTCTCTATAAAAAAAAATATGAGATCAAGATTATACCTAACACATTTCAAACGAATAAAAGATGTCATGGAAAGGCTGCCCTATCCCTTGTTTCAAATTAAAGCAATCCTGGAAGAATAAAATCCAGCCAACTCCAACCAAAGCCAAAATAAACCCATGAGAACGACACTGGTTTGTCGGAGAAAAGATGGCTCAGAGTGTTAGGAAAGATCTCACGTCTCTAGACGTGTAAGTTGATGAAATGGCACTACGATTACAGACGATTGCATGGGGATCCTTTTGTAATCCACTAGAATTTCCTTTGCAAATGCTCTTCCCAGTGACACTGACGGGAGTTGGAACAGAGGTGCCCAATGGAAAGGCCCTGCTCTGAACACCAGAAACCTGCACCAACTAACTACGCCTTCTCCCCTCTCGCTTTTAGCTATGAACCTCTCTGGATCAAGGCAATTTGCAAACAAGGAAATTCAAGAGGCTCCTAAAAGTACGTAAAATACTCAACCTCACTCGTGATAATAGAAATGCAAATTAAACACATATGCACGTGCCACTTTTACCCTATCAGGTCGGGGGGAAAAAGAAAAATTGAAAATATTATGTTGATGAGACTCAGAGAAAACAGATTCTCATTCCACGCTGGTCAGATGGGATGGTGCGAAATGGGGTACATGCACAGGATCATTTACCACAGCGCTGTAGAGCAACAGACTGGAAAGCGAATGTCCACTCACAGGACACTAATACTACTATATCCATCACATTATGAAGTTCTTAAAAAAAGAAAAGAAAATCAGGCAGTGGAGAAAAGATGAGCCATTTTAATGAATGGTGCTGAGACATATAGTAGCCACACAGGAAAAATAAAACTGGGTAGACTAGGAAAAACTCCACATGTATCAGAAATTTTTAAAATCAAACCTCCAACTGCATCACAAATATAAAATACCTATGAAAGCACACAGGTACAAAGGGGGGGGGTTCAGTGAGCCCCCTTTATATTCTGGGAGTAGAGAGAAACACCGGGTTTAACATTTACTTCGAGATGTATTCTGGGTGCTATGGCAGCACACATTTGGATCACTGTCCAAATCACTCAAGGTACTGAAGTTTCTCTCTCACACACACACACACACACACACACACATCACATCCGAAAACACTTAACTCTATTAAGATATTTTTAAAATTTTATTACTTTAGTAATATCCTTGAAAAGGAAATCCCAGACCACAAATACTTCTTTATTAATGATAGTAGCGAACACCGCAGGCCAGACACGCAGCTAAGCGCTTCACGTGTGCGGAATGGCTCAAGTCATCACCCAACCCTGAGTCCTCTTCTAAGCCAAGCCCTGGGGCGGCAGGAACCCCGGTGCGGGCGGCGGGTGCCGGCCTGGGAGGACCACTGGGGCCGCCGGGGACTTACCCTCGCTGGCGTTCTCTTTGAGCTGCTCCTCATACTCCTGCATGGCTGACACACAGCTGTTGTGAATCAGCTCGCCCAGGCGCTTCAGGTCCGCCACCGACTTATCCACCAGCTCCGCGTCGCGCGCTATGCACTCCAGCCTGGGGACAGAGCAGCGCGGGACACTTCAGGGCCCTGTGCCCACCTTCCTACCGCCACATGAGATACCACTGGTCTCCGACAGGCCTGCCCCTGCAAGGACACTTTTCTCTACATTCCTTCAGCGACAAGAACCCTGCCACGCTGACTGAGGGCCAAGTTCCTCGTTTCCCATCAGAAAGAACTGTGCCTTGGCATCGACCATAAAATAATTTCAAAGATAATGATGGCCCAGCTGGTGTGGCTCTGTGGTTGAGCATCAAACTACGAGCCAGAAGATCAAGGTCAGGGCACATGCCGGGGTTGTGGGCTCGATCCTCAGTGTGGGGCGTGCAGGAGGCAGCCGATCAGTGATTCTCTCTCATCATTGATGCTTCTATCTCTCTCCTCTCTGACATCAATAAAAATATATTTAAAAAAATACGGCCCAGCCCTAACCGGTTTGGCTCAGTGGATAGAGCGTCGGCCTGCGGACTGAAGGGTCCCAGGTTCGATTCCGGTCAAGGGCATGTACCTTGGTTGCGGGCACATCCCCAGTAGGAGGTGTACAGGAGGCAGCTGATCAACGTTTCTCTCTCATCGATGTTTCTAACTCTATCCCTCTCCCTTCCTCTCTGTAAAAATCAATAAAATATATGTATTTTTAAAAATTTCTTTAAAAAAAAAAAAACGGCCCTCGTCTGCTTCTTTGGTGTCCACTCTCCTTTCTCCAGCTACTTTCCCTCGTCACGATGCTCCCCGCAGCAAAGCACAGTTACTTCTACAATACGTTCTCCTGATTCTAAGTCAAACGGAGCATGTGGATACATTAATGTCTAAAAGTCAGGCTGTCAAAAGGCGCCAGACCTTCCATGGAAAGAGTAGCAAAAAAAGAAACTGCCACGTAATAAAAGAGGCGACTTGGGAACTTTTGCTAAGCTTACCGTTCAAGAGGGAGACCAAACTTCTTATACGCCTTGATGAACCTACGGAGATGAGCAAGGGCACACGTTAAAAAAAACAGAGACTTCAGCTCTGTTAATGCAAACACCTATCTGTGTTAAATATGAGCCGCATCAAAACTGTCAAAAACAGACTGGACCTGATGCTTGTAATAGGTCTTTGCATGCTGAATGCCTCTGCCAACGGCCCACTTCCGACCGAGTGCTGGAAATCTATTCCAACGAAAAGACCAACTTTATTCTCAGGAAGCTGCTTAGGGACGTAACGGAGAACAGCGACGTATCTCTGATGTTATCCGTTTTTAAATGTGCAAGTCTGTGTAATGTGTGATCCCATCACCACAATCACTCTGGACATAAAAACCCCCAAACAGTTCACAGGTCTGTTCAGTCCACTACTGTTACCTTCAATTCCCGATTTTCCCTCATTTTCTGGTCGATAATACAACTATACCATTTCTGGGACTGCCTCGAGTATTTTTGGGGAATGCGACAAAGCAAAATAAATCTATGATTTCAAGCTTCTTGGGCAAAACCATTTTGGAAAGTGTGTTGACTCCCGCCCAACCTTATCTCCAACCATAAATCCAACCTAAGCCTCTACCAGTCTCCACCCTAAACCACGCTGCCCGCCAATCCGTGTGTCACCTGCTCCCCGTGCCTGCGCCAACCACTAGCACTGCCCATGGAAAGCAAGACGTCACAATACACCCAGGGCCTCACCGGAACATGCCAGTCACTAAAATAACCTGCTTAGGTAAGTCTAAGGCAGCGGTTCTCAACCTGTGGGCCGCGACCCATAAAAATACATCCTGCATATCAGATATTTACATGATGATTCATAACAGTAGCGAAATGACAGCTATGAAGTAGCCATGAAAATAACTTTATGGTTGGGGGTCACCACAACATGAGGAACTGTATTAAAGGGTCGTGGCATTAGGAAGGTTGAGAACCGCTGGGAGAGAGCCTATGGGAGAAAAAACTGGGTGGAGGGCATGGTGACTGAAGAGAAGGGGAATGAACGTGACAACAGCTGAGAAACTCTAGGAAAGGAAGAGCTGGGTACAAGGGTTAGGGGAGTGCTACATGTGAACGTGAACCTGGGATTGTTCCTCAGCTCTCCATGGCTCCTTGATATACACGGAGGCATTTTACACCTGAAATAGTAAGACACTAGGGTAATACTTCAAAATAATAACAGGACGCCCTAGCAGGTGAGGCTCAGTGGATAGAGCGACGGCCTGCAGACTGCAGGGTCCCGGGTTCGATTCCAGTCAAGGGCGTGTACCTTGGTTGCGGGCACATCCCCAGTGAGGGGTGTGCAGGAGGCAGCTGGTCGATGTTTCTCTCGCATCGATGTTTCTAACTCTATCCCTCTCCCTTCCTCTCTGAAATCAATAAAAAAATATTTTTATTTATTTTTTATTTTTTGTTGATTTTTACGGAGAAAAGGGGAGAAGGATAGAGAGTTAGAAACATCGATGCGAGAGAAACATCGACCAGCTGCCTCCTGCACACCCCTCACTGGGGATGTGCCCGCAACCAAGGTACACGCCCTTGACTGGAATCGAACCCGGGACCCTGCAGTCTGCAGGCCGTCGCTCTATCCACTGAACCAGAATCGGTCAGGGCAAAAAAATATGTTTTTAAAAGGCACAAAAACTCTACATATAAAAAAATAACAACATCGGGATGGAGGAGCATTTCCGACGGGTGTGTGACTCGGTCTCTCTCGCGCTCCCTGCCGGAACCGACGCTGTCCCTTCCCCACAAGGCCCAGGGAGCAGGGACCCCCCACCTGCGGATCTCCGCGTCCGTGAACCCCTCCACGAGGTCCTTGCGCACGCTCCGGGGGCGCCCTCGGCGCTTCGGCTTCTTGTCGTCGTCGGAGTCATCGGTCTCGCTCTCCGAGGCAGAGGACCTCTGGGCCTGCCTCTTGGACTCGGTGTCGGAGTCGCTGTCATTGGTCTGCGCCTGAAACGGCAAAGGCACACTGTGACCAGGGCCAGGTGCCAGGGCCTAAGGACCACGGCCAGCCCGGCCCCGTCCTGTGGGGCTCGGAACTGGCCGTCCCATCAGACAAGCCCGTTTTTCTTTGGGAAATAAGGAGTATTTATTTCAGTGTCAGGTAACGAAGGGAGACCCGACAGGGATAGTCACACCTCCAGAGAACTGGGAATTCCAAGAAGGAAAATGGAATGCAAGTGCTGGCATTGTAAGTTTATGTCCACTTCCTTGGACTTCGTGTGCTATTTGTAAAATGGGGATCTCAGCCCCTTTCATCAGGGGTCTCAAAGGATTAAATGAGTCAGTAAGTTTAAATGCGTTAGCTGATGCCTGTGAGTCCTCAGCAAATAGTAGCTACCATTAGCTGCTACTGATTTACGATTTACTAAGATCCTGGACAAACTCCAGTCTATGATCTCCAACAAACTGGGTGGTAGTGTTTTGCAAAAGTCAAATGTGATAGTGCCTGTGGCGAAGAACGGTCCTACAGTCTCTAACAAACTCCACTCCTGCTCAGCCATCTCACACAGCCCATGAGCAGAGGCCACGTGCCTCCCAGGTGAGCCAGGAGCCCCAGGCACTTCCCTGTTCCTCTGCTGGGTTTCCCAGGACTACCCTGGAGCCCGCAGGTCGGGCAGCAATGGAAGGCCCCTTCCTTGAACACTGGGCACTCCTGCAGCGTCAGAGCCTGAGAAGGAGGTTCCTCCCTTCCGTCTCCCTTGGTTACCTTTTTCGTGGAGCTCCGAATTCGAGGCAGCATGTAGATTTCTTCCAGCTCCTTCTGCCGCTCCTCCTCCTCCACGCGCTTCCTCTGATCCTCGGGAATGATCTCGTCCCAGTCCCTGTGGGGAAGCTCTTGCAGCTCTTCCTCGTCTTCCATGGTGGCGAAATTGGCAACCTGAAATGTCAACAGACGGACCCCTGAAATGCCTCTATTTCCCAAAGAACATCCACTAAAACCTGGACTCGCAGTTTTTGTATTCTAAGTACGATGCTATGACTAATAAGGGAGTCCTGTGATATTACATAAGCAAAGAATCGATTTCCTACTAATCTCTCCCTTCCCCCCAGAAATCAATTTGCCTCATCCTCAAGTTCATCAGAAATTTTACCGAAAAGGAGAGAAGCAGATATAAAGATATAAAGTAGGGGTCCTCAAACGACGGCCCGCGGGCCACATGCAAATACAAATATTGTATTTGTTCCCGTTTTGTTTTTTGACGTCAAAATAAGATATGTGCAGTGAGCATAGGAATTTGTTCATAGTTTTTTTTTTTAACTATAGTCCGGTCCTCCAATGGTCTGAGGGACAGTGAACTGGCCCCGTTTAAAAAGTTTGAGGACCCCTGATAAAGTGTCTTATAAGTTTAACTGAAATACATGTTGACACATTGCGGGATCAGTAGTTTTATTGCTACTGTGGCCAGGTAAGTTCCTATTGAACGAGTACAAAAAAACGTTTTACATAAATGTTAAAGGCACGCTTTAACATTAAATACCCACTGCATTTTGAAGTTATTTATTATATGTTCTTACAAACTAATATCTTTTTAAAGTAGGATAGTTTGTAAAACACTGTGTAATATGAAACGAGAATTCTCGGGATCCATCCATGATGTGTTAATATATATATATGAGATATAGAATTATACACCTCGAACTTATATAACTTTATTAACCAATGTCATCACCCCAATAAATTCAATTTTAAAAAAAAGGGCCTTAGAAAGGTCAGAGTCACCAGTAATGTGACTTAATGCTCATAATATTCTGACCAGGACAGCGTCATGAAGATGACTTCCGCTTAAGAACAGAGCGGCAGTCGCAGAGGTGGGTTCCGGGGGACACACTACTAACTCCCCTCCACCCTCAGACACATGGCACCTGACACGAGAGCTCTCTGACCCATCCTCAGCTCCTTCCCTGCTCTCCCACCAAGACAGCTCTACCTGTGGCCAACCTTGACCTCATTCCATCCTGCTTCCTTCCAAACGCTTCACCCAGTTCTCCCTCCGTCCTAACGGTAGACTCTACCACACTTAACCACCACTGTAACCTGCTTCTCTAACCTGCATCAAACTAACCCATGGTCAATCCTTTCAACCAGGCCCTCTCTCTTATTTTTTTTAACTGATTTTCAGAGAGGAAGGGGTAGAGAGATAGAAACATCAAGGATGAGAGAGAATCACTGATCGGCTGCCTTCTGCACGCCCCCACTGGGGATCGAGCCCACAACCCGGGCATGTGCCCTGCCTGGGCACCAAACCCTGACCTCCTGGTTCATAGGCCGACGCTCCACCACTGAGCGACACCGGCCGGACCTCATTTGCAACTGGGAAGCCTTTGCCTCTCTGACCCTCCTACGCCTCGCGAGCCAGTCTCACCTTGGGATTACCAGCTGATCCAGTTTCTCTGACCTCACGGATTGCAGGAGAGTCTCATATGACCCTGCTGACTGGCTGCAAAGCGAAGCCAAAGCCGTATTTTCTAAATTCAGCTCTACTCCCTATCAAGTTCTTCCCGGCAAGCCCTGGCCCCACCCAAGGCTGTAGCGAGTCTTTTCCACTTCTCAGCAAACACCTCATTTATTTCACTGGTCATTAAGGTCACCAGTTGGAACTCCACATCTCCCCCTAAAGTGTGCTTTCCCTTCTCCTTCAAAGGCAGCTCCTCCAGCTGTGCTTCTGGTGATGTCCCTTCCAGTCTCCCCTGAGGCAACGGATGGGCCCTCAAATGTTCCTTCATTCCTCTGCACCTTCAATAGCTCCCTGCTCTCAAATACCTTCTGAAACCCAGAACACGGTAACATCTTAAAAAACAAAACAAATAAAAAACATGGCCTTGCTAGACTCTTTTGTCACATAAATTACCTTCTCTCTACTCTTTTAAAAAAATGTATTTTTACCGATTTCAGAGAGGAAGGGAGAGGGGAGAGAGACAGAAACATCAATGATGAGAGAGAACTGTCCATCGGCTGCCTCCTTCCTGCACACCCACTAGTGGGGATTGAGCCTGCAACCCGGGCATGTGCCCTGACCGGGAATCGAACCGTGACCTCCTGGTTCATAAGTCGACACTCAACCACTGAGCCATGCCGGCTGGGCACCTTCTCTCTATAATTCACTAGCTTTTTAGTAACTCAATGCTGGTGCCTCCCCAGCTCCTGCATTCAGTCCTATAAGTCGTTAAATTTTGTATTGTATCAGATACCACTGACGACCCTGTAATCACCCTTAAAAAAAAAAATCCCACTAAGTCATCAAGAGCTTCCTGTCACCTTCTGTTTTTACACCTCTGTCCGCTTTGTCATCTGATCCTATTATGTTAATGTCTCTCCCACAAGCCCTCCAACACCCCCAGAGCCAACTGGGTCACCACCTGTCCCGCTGACATCATATCCTCAGTCCTCCTCCCAGACTTCCTTCCTCCACCCACTGACCCAGGGCAGGATGGACCACGTCCGTCGTTACCTGCCCGGGGTGGACTATCTATACATTCTGCACTCAGAACATCCTTGGAAAACTCGAGAGAATGACACTGAGTCCAGGAGTCAATTTACTCAGAGGGCTAGGCAGAGCGCCTGGCACCCAGGAAGCGCCATCAGGCATTAGTTATGACCGGATCGTGAATCAACGCTAAGGGCTTTCTCCCTCGAGGATGCTTATACCTTAAATTGTGACAGGAGCTCATCGGTCGCACTTGTTGACACTTCGTTTTCTCTGGTTTCAGCCAAGCGCAGAATTTCATCAATATCCATTTCCTAGGAGAACAGCAGCAACACGAGTATGGTAAGAAGGCAACAGAAAGGTCTGCACGCGCTGACAATGTTTGGTGCCAGTAAACCAGCTCTCTTTTCTGGTATCCCATTTTTAATTTTCTTTTGTAGTCTCAACTTTATATTGTTTACATTTAACGATTCAAACTATTACTTATACAAAGAAGGTGGAACTTCAGAAATTACAAGAAATGAAATAGGAAGAAGAAAGACAAAAGATAAGAATCCTCAAATGCTTTTTTCTCATTCTTTCCTATTCAGTAAGAGCTTTGAACTTTATTAGAAAAAACAAAGACAAAAAAAAAACAAAAACCCCTACGTCCTTTAAGTAATTACTGCTGCTTAATAGAAGTCTGTAACAGGCTCAGAATCTGCTTCCCAAACCATGTATCTCACAAATGACACTTGTCAGAAACGCCTTCCCTCCTTGTTCATTACCTGGGGCTCTGACTCCTCGCCTTCAAGTTCTTTGAAAAGATCCTCCGCTCCGAATTTCAAAATAGCTGTCAGCTCTTCTTTATTAAAAGGATTTGAACTGTGAAAGTAAAATGCGGTTGTAATCTCTCGGGAATGTCAAGTAAGCTCTGTTACAGATCTACCCTTCATTCAGGGGCCCAATTACTGGTGAAAATGTAAATTCTGCCCTAAGAAAAATGATCTCCCAAACATTTCATGTTTTTATCCACAGATTGGGACCGCGGTGGCAAACCTAAGCCAGCGGAAGACTAGGACATCAATCCTTTTCCTGTTGGCTCATCTACCACGTGGTTGGGCGAGACGGGTAATTAGCAACATGAGAGACGACAGTTCTCTCTCTGTCCTTTGACTCAGAAAGTTACCATTCGCCTGTGGTCCAATAGGAAAGAACCACGCTGCTTCTCCCCAGGTTGCTCTCTCACGGAAAATTATCTGAGAATACCCTCTTTGGGGAGAGCTCGGCTGATCCCACCTGTCACAAAGCTACAAGACCGCCACAGAACACACTCGCCAATTTGGTCAAAATGTACATTCTTTCAGAGAAACAGTTGTGCTTCCCAATCAATCCCATCAAAGCGTAACTGCCTTCCTCTGTTTCAACAGGAAAAATTGCAAATCCCCACACAAACATTTCTACCAATAGTAAGAGAAGAGCAGCCCATTCGATCGGGTGGATTCTCACTGGGAGAGGTCAAGGCAACACTGTGTCAGGGTGGACGCTTAAATGTCCTAGGTCGCACGGAGAGCCAAACCCACAGGCAAGAGAGGGGCAGGACAACGGGATAAAAGGGGACACACCTGCAATACTCTCAACAATGAACATTTTTTAAATGAAAGAAAAAGAGGGACAGGGGATCTAGAGATAGAGATAGAGATAGAGATAGAGATAGAGATAGAGAGAATGGGGGGGGGGTGATGGGGGAATGTGCTCATGAGCACAGAGAGAGAGAGAGAGAGAGAGAGAATGGGGGGGTGATGGGGGAGAGAACGTGCTCATGAGCAGAGGGCTAATAAGTAAAGCAAAAGAAAAAAATAGGAAAAAAATAAAGAAAAGGAAACGCTATCTTCTATCTTCTCGCAGCCTTAGCGAGCCCTGTTTCCCAGCAATAAAAGGCCTAGTGTCTGTTGTACAGAATCCCACCGGAAGAGTGAATCCCACCGAGTGTGGATGTGGGTCAGTTGGCCTCTCCCAGCCCCCGGCACTCACTTGGACCGCCCCGAGTTGTTTTCCAGGACCGTCCGGCCAGTGGTGTCCATGCGCTGGATCACCAGGTGGTCCAATACCATCTTCTTTTTGGCCCGTTCTATGATCTCCTCCTCCACGGTCCCCTTTGTCACCAAGCGGTAAATATTTACCTGTGGGAAAAGGAAACGTTATGCTTACGCCCGATCACACACCCAAAAAAAGGTTACGTCCGTCTAAAACCAGGAGGGGAAGTGAAAAATACCTGGCCTGTAGCACCATAAAGGACTGACTATAGCTAAAAGCCCTCCATCCACACAGACCGAAGCAGATGCTGTGTTTTTACCACCTGCAGCAGGTTGCATTCTTAAATGTAACTGCCGTTAAGGACTTTGTACACGGCCTTGTTCTACTAATAAAAATCTTACTAAAGAATAATCCATTTCACCAAAACTGGGTCTTTGGCTGAGTATGAAACTTATGCGTTACCCTCTATTAGAACTGACTCTGAGGTTCCCATACAAAGGAAGTAAGTGTGTATTTCCCCCCAAGAAAGGGAAGATTGGTCATGTGTAATTAACACATCATGGACGGATCACGAGAATTCTCACTTCATATTACACAGTGTTTTACAAAGTATCGTACTTTAAAAAGACATCAACTTATAAGAACATGTAATAAATAACTTCAAAATGCAATGGGTATTTAATGTTAAAGCGTGCCTTTAACATTTATGTAGAACCTTTTTTTGTACTCACTCAATAGAAATTTATCTGGCCACTGGGTAAAGCTAGCAATGAAACTACTGGTCCGCAATGTATTAAAATAGACCAGTGATGGCGAACCTATACCACGTGTGTCAGAGGTGACACTCGAACTCATTTTTTTGGTTGATTTTTCTTTGTTAAATGGCATTTAAATATATAAAATAAATATCAAAAATATCAGCCTTTGTTTTACTATGGTTGCAAAGATCAAAAAATTTCTATATGTGACACAGCACCAGAGTTAAGTTAGGGTTTTTCAAAATGCTGACACGCTGAGCTCAAAAGGTTCGCCATCTCTGAAATAGACCACCTTGAACAATGTTAGAATAGTTACCATCAACTTTCCCAAAGTAACATAGGAGAAAATGTTCCGTTCTAGGTGTTTGTATCATATATATATTTTTAGGATAAACTAGAAAGTCACTGGTGATGCACTTTTTAGACAGAGAAAGAGAGCAGTTCCATTATAGGCCCATCTCAGCATCAAAGACGAGTTCTCTGCACTAATTAACAGACACCTCCCCTTGGGAAAGGAAGCTAAACAGAAAAAAGCCTTTTACAAAACATCCCAGAAGGCCCGCAAACCCTCCCCCGCTCCCCCACACCACACCCGAAGCCCCTCCCACTGACCTGCTTCTTCTGCCCAATCCTATGGGCTCGGGCCTGCGCCTGCAAGTCGTTCTGGGGGTTCCAGTCGGAGTCGAAGATGACCACAGTGTCCGCAGAAGCCAGGTTGATCCCCAGGCCCCCAGCCCTTGTGGAGAGCAGGAAACAGAAGTCCTGCACACAACGCAACACACGCCTTTAGGCGGGGCCCTCTCAGACCGCTTCCCGTCCAACAAGCCCCGACACCCCAACACCCTGACACCCCTAGAGGTGCGAAGGAAAGTGAGACACGACGGACGAACTTCTTGGAGGCTAACGAATGTCAGGGGCTTGGTGGCAGAGTGGATTTTCATTCGCTCCCGAGGGAGGAGTCGGGGCAATGAACTAAGGAGTAACAGCAGCAGAGACTTCGTGCCCCCACCTGGCTGAGCCTCGCGGACAAGCAATAGCGAAACCCACGCACACTTCATTTTCAAGGGGACGCACGTGTTCCAGCCAGAGGCACAGCTACTGGTTTTCCGGGGGAAGGCGGATAACGCCCGTAAGGCAGTCGGGATAACAGGGAAACTGTGTTCTGCACGTGCCCCTCCAGTTGTTAGGCGGGCGAGGAAAAAAACTCTCACGCAGAGCCCGTGAGGAACCTGGAGGCACAGCAGCCTCCACGAGAAAACCAGAGCGGGTGTGGCTGGGAGGCATGTGTGGGGAAGACCCGGCCCTGACACTCCAGCTTCCACGGCACTGACCACCGAGACACCTGCCTGCGTCCCAGGGCTCAGAAAAACACAGGCAGGAGGTCAGTGGTTCTCAACCTTCTGGCCCTTTAAATACAGTCCCTCGTGTTGTGACCCAACCATAACATTATTTCCGTGGCTACTTCATCACTGTCATGTTGCTACTGTGATGAATCGTCATGTAAATATCTGATATGCAGGATGGTCTTAGGCGACCCCTGTGAAAGGGTCGTTCAACCGCCAAAGGCGTCGCGACCCACAGGTTGAGAACCGCTGCAGGAGGGAGATAGTAACTACACGAGCCAGAGAGGAAGTCAGATTTCTGTTTTCAGGGAGCCTGATCACGTATGGCAGAGGCTGACAACACGAAAGTGGCACCAAAGGGTCACGCGACACCTGGCAGTTCTGAGTTGTATCTTGCTAAGTGGGTACATTCGATATACATACATGGATGAAAGGCATTCTAACTAAGAGTCACACTGGCCAACACTGTGCCGTGGGAGTAAAAATGGAGAGAGCTATCTCACAAAGACATTAAACAACTAAAATAAAGAAGTGATTAGGAGATGTGCTGACACACACACTCTGATCCTTGGTTGAAATACCAAGTGACACCAGACTCTAAAGAAGCCTGTAGGTAGACAGGACACCTTAGAACAGTGATGGTGAACCTTTTGAGCTCGGCGTGTCAGCATTTTGAAAAACCCTAACTTAACTCTGGTGCCGTGTGACATATAGAAATGTTTTGATCTTTGCAACCATAGTAAAACAAAGATTCATATTTTTGATATTTATTTTATATATTTAAATGCCATTTAACAAAGAAAAATCAACCAAAAAAAATGAGTTCGCGTGTCACCTCTGACACGTGTCATAGGTTCGCCATCACTGCCTTAGAAGGAGATACCTGCAACATACAATCTGGGGTCTGATTGATCATTAAGCCATTTTCCAGGTCAGGCTTTACTAAAGATAATATGAATTGTCTCAGGTAGCTCTTCTGCGTGTGTGAAAAGAGCAATACTCTATAATGCCACCTTCTAGCTGGACACTTAACAAAACGCTGCTGTCAGCCAAAGTAAAAACAGTAATTCAGCCCTAGCCGGTTTGGCTCAGTGGAGAGAGCGCCGGCCTGTGGACTGAAGGGTCCCGGGTTTGATTCCGGTCAGGGGCACCAGTGTGGGTTGGGGGCTCAATCCCCAGTAGGGGGCGTGCAGGAGGCAGCCGATCAATGATTCTCTCTCATCAGTGAAGTTTCTCCCTCTCTCTCTCCCTCACCTTTCCTCTCTAAAATCAATAAAAATATATTTAAAAACAAAAAACAAAACAAAAAAACAGTAAGCCACACTGCAGCAGGGTCCAACTAATTTGAGACACGGCAAATACACTTTTCAAGACTGAAAGTAACCAAGAAAGTGCAGATCAGAACCTTATGATATTAACATATATCCCAATAATAAAGTGTAATATGCTAATTAGACCAGACGTCCTTCTGGACAAAGTCGTGGCTGCAAGGGAAACCCGGATCCCAGGTCCCGGGTGCCTGCCGGCAGCCGCAGGGAAGCCCAGGTCCCGGGTGCCAGAAGGAAGCGGGTGCCAGCAGCCAGGAAAAGGCAGGCCTGTTCTTGCATGAATTTTGTGCATCGGGCCCTAGTATCCCAATATGACCCTACTGGCCAGCCCTGCCCACTTCGCCTGGCTGCTCTCCTAGGCCCAGACACTTGGTATCTGGAAGTCACTAGAGAAAACTCCGGTGACATTAGGGATGCCTGTCATTAGTCCACACCAGGGGGGATAAAGAGCATGCAAAAGGTCTCCTGGACTGATCATGAGACGCAAAGACACCTTTCACTTAAGTGACTTCTCACTGCCCTCCCAGGAGGGCGGCACCGGGAACTGCTCCTGAAACAGAACATATTCACCCAGAAAGGCTCTGCCCTGGATCCCCAGCCCAAGCTGCCCCCGATCACAAAGCCGTGCCCCGCGTACCTCAGAACCATCGGCGTTGAAGTGGTCCAGCGCCTGCTTCCGGATCTCTCCCTTGATGGAACCATCCAGACGCTGTAAAGACAAGCCACAAGGAAGTCATAAGGCAGGAAGATCAGCCGCAGTGGGAACAGACACCAGACTCACAACCTTTATGGGCGCGACACCCGCCGGGTAAAAATAGCTGGAATGCACTGGCGATGCGCGGGCGGGGCAGCGCTTAAGCGGCACACTCCACTTGCCCCAAGCTCTCTGGTTACAAACTCAAGGTCAGAAGGTTCTGAATCAAGGGCTATCTGGGTTTATCCCAGGATCAGCATGGCTGCCAGGACCTGTAAGGACAAGGCAACGCGCGCTGGGCTTCGAGGTTTGTCTGCTCCCACATCTGGTACTGAGGAGACAGGGAAATACTACCCCTGGTCACACCTAATAACCAGCTCCTGCCGGAAAATGATGCTTCTTGACTAATATAACTAAAGCTGCCCAGTTATTTTCCTTCCTTTCTTTTTTGGTTAATCCTCAGCTGAGGATTTTTTTTTAGATTGATTTCTTAGAGAGAGTGGAAGGGAGAGGGAGAGACAGAGAGAGAAACATCAATGTGAGAGAGGCACATCGATTGGCTGCGTGCCGCACGCGACCCGACCAGGGCCGGGATCGAGCCTGCAACTGAGGTATGCGCCCTTGACCAGAACTGAACCTGGGACCCTTCAGTCCTCGGGCCAATGCACCAACCACTAAGCAAAACTGGCCAGGGCAAATTGCCCATTTATTAAGTGCTACACAAGCCACAAAATTATTTTCATCATTTTGTCTGGAAAAACTTTTGCCCCAACATCGATAGTGTTAAAAATGAAGCTGATCATATATCCCAGCTTTTCCAAAAATTGCACTCTACACTCAGAGCCAAGTTCAAGCAGCCATATTGGATCTTCAAGCCTTTACAAGCACAGGCAATGCTTTTGTTAGCATGTACGTCCGCTCTACATCAAAATGTCACCACAGAGAAGCCATATATGTGAAATAAAAAGCGAAGGTTAATTACCTGCTAATTAAAGCACTTCTCACTCGTTTAAATCCTTTTCGTATTTCTCCCCTCACTATCACCACTTGAGATGAACAAGAGACTTTTCTCTTGCCCAGTTTTCCTTTCTCTAATTCCCACCCCTCCGTCCCCGGAAAAGAATGACCCCACCTGACCATCTTCATTAGAGAGTTAGCCTGAAGGCATGGAAGTAAAAATTAGGCCGCCCTGGAACCTTAACCCCCGGTTTCCTACTTTAGGGTAATTTAGCAAACAAAGTGCAGAAGCCAGAAGAAGGGGGGAGGGAGGAGGCCAGTCACTGAGCACCCTCACCTGGAAAGGGTAGTGCTTGATGGTCAGGTACTCCGCCAGGATGTCCAGCATCCGCACCATCTGGGAGAAGATGAGGACGCGGTTCCCCCTTTCTCGCAGCCTGGTCAGCAGCTTATCCAACAGGATCAGCTTCCCGCTGCTCCTGATCAGGGACTGGAAATGGAGAAGACATCCCCGTGTTCAACACACGTCAATCCGCCCTCAGGCTCGACGAGTTCAAATGTTTAAAATCACAGTTCGGCTTTCTGAAGGCTTCTGCCACCTGGCTGACAAGCAATTCCTGAAATGCTCTTTATCTGTTATCGATAACAATACTTTCAGATTTCTCCTAGCTTTTGTTGTTGTTAATTCTCACCCGGGGATATTTTTCCATCGATTTTTAGGAAGTGTGGAAGGGAGGGGGAGAGGGAGAGAAACATCGATGTGAGAGAGACACATCCATTGGCTGCCTCCCACAAGCACCACAACCAGGGTGGGGATGAAGCTCACAACCAAGGTACGTGCTCTTGACGGGAATCGAACCCGGGACCCTTCAGTCTGCGGACTGACGCTCTATCCACTGAGCCACACCGGCTGGGGCTTAAAGCTCCTTACGACAGCACCTACAGAAACTACACTTCCGCTGACAGAGTCGTGACGAGCAAGGCAAGCACGCACCAGAAGGATCTCCTGCCCGTTCTCCCTCTCGTTCTCCTCGGGGGGCTTGATCAGGTAGCAGTGGTTGCAGCATTTCTTCAGTTCCATCACAATGTTCAGGAAGCCAGACGTGCTGCCCCTTGTGCCTTTGGCGAGAGCCTTGTAATTCCTGGTCAGGATCCACCTGCAAATTATAGATGATGTTGTTGTTAACTGATTCAAACAAAGAGCTGGGGTCGTCGAGGAAATACTGACACTGAGTCTGCGTCTAACGAACCCTCTACACTCATCTGTGTATGCACAGGAAACAAAGCGTCCGGAGCAAAATATTAAATGCCACAGAGCTGGGATCAGCAAAAATCCAGGCTGTGAGGAAAATCTATGCAACTTCTTCACTCAAAGAATTTACAGAGACAGGGGGAGGAGAGGGGATGGATTAAAATAAACTTAAGGGATATGCCAACCAGTCACAATGTATGGAGCTTACTTAGATCCCAATGCAAAATAGCAAACTGTGAGAGTGACAGTGAGAGTGTGTGTGTGCGTGTGTGTGTGTGTGTGTACGCACGCATATTTATTACAACCAAGAAACTGTAAACACTCATTAGACATTATAAAAATATTAAGGAATCGGAGCTTACTTAGATCCCAATGCAAAATAGCAAAGTGTCAGAGTGAGAGAGTGTGTGTATGTGTGTGTGCGCGCACACACATATTTATTACAACCAAGAAACTGTCAACACTCATTGGACATTATAAAAATATTAATGAATTATTAATTTGTTAGGCATAACAGTATTGATGTTATGCTTAACTCTTTAATTGTTATTGTGACATATAACATTATATTAGTTTCAAGTATATCCATTATGATTCAGTATTATGTATATTGTGAAATAATCACAATACATCTAGTTAACATCCATCACCATATAGTTCTAATTTTTCCCCGTTTTAATATACTCTCTTATTAACTATAGTCCATGCTGTATACTACATCCCCATGACTTATTTTAAATTAGGCATAACAGTATTGATGTTATGCTTAACTTTTTAATTGAGGTTTGACTGACATATAGCATTGTATTAGGTTTCAAGTGTATCCATTATGATTCAGTATTAGTGTATATTGTAAAAATGATCTCAATACGTCTAATTAACATCTGTCACCATATAGTTATAATTTTTCCCCTTTTAATATACTCTCTTATTAACTATACTCCATGCTGTATACCACATCCCCATGACTTACTTATTTTATAACTGGAAGTCTGTACCTTTTGAACCCTTTGTCCACCCCACACACGTGTTCTCTGTATCTATGAGCTTGAGGTGATTTTTTAAATTTGGGGGTTTTATTTTTGCTTTTAGACATGTAGAAACACGTATGCTATGTACCTGAAATATGCTTCAAATGATACATAGGTGGGAATGGGGATACAA
>NW_006296417.1:3981339-3990154 GCF_000327345.1 Myotis davidii | reverse complement strand
AAGATCTGGCTGAACTAAGATTGGCCATGAGTCGGTAACTACTGAAGTTCAATTCCCGGTCAGGGCATATGCCGAGGTTGTGGGGTCGATCCCCAGTGTGGGGCATGCAGGAGGCAGCCAATCCATGATCCTCATCCTTAATGTTTCTGCCTCTCTCCCTCTCCCTTCCTCTCTGAAATCAATAAAAATGTCCTTTTACAAAAGCGAGGATAATAAAAGTTCCTGTGACCAAAAACAAATTGCTACTTCAATCTGTGCTGGGGCCTGAGAGACACAGTGGGTTTGTGTACTGCCCGTCTCCTGGCTTCAGGGCACTGTCTTACTCGCACTCCGGCCGCCCCGGCGGGAACGCACTTGTAATACTGTTTCTGAAGGGCCGACATCTCCACCCTGAGGATCCGCTCCACCTTGGCGGGCAGGGACTTCTCCACGTCCTTCTTCACCCTCCGCAGGAGGAACGGCTCCAACACCTTGTGGAGGCTCTGGTAGCCGTTCTCCCGCCCCTTCCCATGGTCCTCCTCGAAATCTTCCCAGAACTCAAACCTGGGGGCGAAACAGTCCAGTGTTACTTGGTTCCACACAAAGAAAAAAGCGTTTTTGCAACAAAAATGCCTTTTAAGATAAAATGGGGGAAAAAATCTTCCCTATGAGGACAGATAAACTTTATCAGTATTCGCTCTTGAGTATAAGAGAGAGGAAAACCAATGGATCACTTCATCAGTCTACTCTGCATAAAGGTTTCCAACTTTGAGACGGCGTCCAGAGTTCTCAAAATTTTAGTGTATCATGCAATTAGTACACACACAAACATAGTCATTGTGCGAAATATGCAGAAAACGCAATCAATTCTTTTAATAAGCTGCAATTTCTTGGGAAAATAAAGCTCGTATGTAAAATAATAATTAGTGGCAGTATTAGAACTGTCACTGCTCAAGGGTAAAAATTATATCATTTCCATCAATAATCTTTACTGTCCCTATGTTAAAAAGTTAACGATTCGTAACAACAATAAACAAGACTACAGCCCTCTGACAAGAACAATCCGAATGATATAAATTTAATATTAGGGAAACTTGGGCACATAAAGTTCATTAAGGAATATAAGTACTTGTCACCCAAAATTATTCTGCCTGGATCGAGACAGATTAACCCCAGGAATGAAAGGTTGGCTTAACATCTAAAACATAACTAACAAAATATATCACATACTGACAGAATAAAAAACAAAACCCACATGATCATCTCAACATACACAGAAAAATAGCATGTGACCAAGTCCGATGCTCATCCACTGTAAGAACTCCCGAAAACTAGAACGAGAAGAAAACTTCCTCAGCCTGATCAAGAGGAGCTACAAAAATTCTGTAGCTCACATTCTACTCCTACCAATTCTACTCCCCATGGAGGCTCTAGCTAGTGCAACAAAGGCAAGAATTAAAAGACAGCCATGTGGCCTTAACCGGTTTGGCTCAGTGGATAGAGCCTCAGCCTGTGGACTGGAAGGTCCCAGGTTCGACTGCGGTCAAGGGCATGTACCTTGGTTGCGGGCACATCCCCAGTAGAAGGTGTGCAGGAGGCAGCTGGTCGATGTTTCTCTCTCATCAATGTTTCTAACTCTCTATCCCTCTCCCTTCCTCTCTGTAAAAAATCAATAAAATATATATATTTTTTAAAAAGATAGCCATGCACCCTGAGGAAAAGAAGTATAACCAGCTACCTTTACTTGGAGAAGATGAGACCTTGTACCTAGAGTGCGGAGAAGTCAGCAACAACAAAACAGTGGGAATAATCTTTACAAGTTCACAGGATACAAGATCACTCTATAAAACTCAACTCTCTGGTACACTTTCAAAATTAGATTAAAAAACACAATTCCACTCAAAATTAAAAGATGAGGAATAAAGTAACAAAAGTATAAAGACTTATACACTGAAACTACAGAGAAAAATTACAGGTCTAAAGGAATGGAGGAAACTTGCCCTGACTATGGCTTAGGACAGTGATGGTGAACCTATGACACGCGTGTCAGAGGTGACACGCGAACTCATTTTTTTTGGTTGATTTCTTTGTTAAATGGCATTTAAATATATAAAATAAACATCAAAAATATAAGTCTTTGTTTACTATGGTTGCAAATATCAAAAAATCTCTATATGTGACCCGGCACCAGAGTTAAGTTAGGGTTTTTCAAAATGCTGACACGCCGAGCTCAAAAGGTTCGCCATCACTGGCTTAGGAGGCTCAATATTGTTTAGATGATAATTCTCCCTAAATTGATAAATAAATTCAACACAATGCCTGTCAATATTTCAGCTTTTTTTTTCTTTCCAGAAATTAATAAGCTGATCTTACAACATATACGGAAGTATAAACAATCTAGAATAGCCAAAATAATTCTGGAAAAGAACAATGTTGGGACTTATAATCTTATCCATTTTACCAAGTGGTATACAGCTAGTAATGAATGCAGTGTGTCGGCATAAGGACAGAAATATGTACCAATGGAACAGAACTGAGAACCCAGAAACAGACCATTATGTATTTATGGCCTCAACTAATTGGCAACAAATTTGTCACCCAATTTGCCACCCAAATTTGGGACAAGGACAATTTAATGAAGAAAGGATATAATCTTTTCAATAAATGGCACCAGAACAATTTCCAAAAATCCCTCTGCAAAAATAAATGAACTTGGGCCCTCACACTTAACACTTAAAACAAAAAGTAACTCAAAATGAAACAGGCCTAAATTTAAGAACTTCTAGAAAAAAAATAAGAAAATCAAGTCTCTGTAACCTTGGGTTAGGCAAATGTCTCATTTCATGACAAACCATTTAAAAATGATAAATTATACTTCATCAAATTTAAAAACACTTGCTCTTCAAAAGACAACATTAAGAATATGAAAAGACAAGCCATAGTAAGACAATGCATAATAAGAGAATAGCTCCTGATAATCTAGGACAAAGGTGAATCTCAAAACTATCATGCTAAGTGAAAGGAACCAAAATAGAAAGGCCGTATTAAGCTTCCATTCAAATGGAATTTCTAGAAAACGTAAATCACTAGAGATGAAGGCTGATTAGTGAAGCAGAAAGTTTGTATGAACAAGCAAGAGGGAACTTTTCTGGATGAAAAAAATATTCTAAAACTAGATTATCCTGATAGTTGCGCAACTCTACAAATTCACTAAAAAATAATTAATCGCATATTTACAATGGTACACTTTATGGTATGTACATTGTATCTCAACAAGTTTTCAGAGCTGTAACAACAAATGGAGGAAGGGAAGGGACCATTTTCTATGTTGGATGTTAGGCTATCCAAAAATGCCTTGATCAGTTTATGACAGGTACATAGTAGACACTCACATCTTCTCTGAATTTGAATGACATGAGATGAATGACAAATAAATAGGAGAAAAAGAGGTGCCGTATAGAAAACAAAACCGGGTAGGGATGCTAAGCATGTCTAACAGGCTACTACTCTAGGTCAGGGGGTCTGAGAAGACCTCTAAAAATAAGTGGTCACATAAACCGAGGCAAGAATAGTCTTGAAGAGGAGGAGGAAAAACATCCCAGGCCAAAGGACTGGCAATGGCATGGCATGTGGAAGCCATAAAAAGATGGCTGGAGTGGCTGGAGGAGAGTGAGTGATGGAGAAAGTGGTGTGTGATGAGTCAAAGTCAGGTACTGAGAAGGGTCCTTCAAATCAGGCCGAGTTTAGCTTTTACTTTCAGTATCACCAAGACCTCTGGATAAATTTAACTTTTATAAACTGTGCACACCATCTCTCCCATAAAAACCTTCTTTAAAAGAGACATCCCACAAATTTTTTAGTAAGTTGAAGACCTGAAGAAAGCCTAAAGGTGATGCTTCGGTTAGCAGATCTTTGGACTTAAGGTATTTTTTAATATTTGACAGGTTGTGGACGTTGTAGATGTCACTTCAATCTTATTGATTACCTGGTAACAGCAGTGAGACGTTCTCATGTTTCCTATCTACTAACCACTTCCCCGAAGCAAGTAACTGATTCACATGTTTGGTAAACAACGTGCTTTCTCCTCAACAGGCTGACTTCGGTGCCTTCGCTCACGTATGATGGAACATGTGAATACGCCTGTTCCTGCCTCAGTGAATGCTTTGCTTTCCCCCAAACATGCATGCCAATCATGTGCCCTAAGGTCGGTCTACTCAAGAGAGTTAAAAAGCACTGGCGTTTCAGACAGTCTAGCGTGTTGGCAAAGACACAGGAAGGAGCTTACTTCTCCGGCATAATAAAGTGCAGCAAGGACCAGAGCTCTTTGAGGGAGTTCTGGAGAGGGGTCCCCGTAATCAGGAGCCTATGGTTGGACTTGAAGTCAATCAGGGTTTTATACAATAAAGAGTCATCGTTCTTCAACCGATGGGCTTCATCCACTCCCAGGAAGGCCCAGTTAATACTGCCCAGCACAGTCTAAAGCAAAAACAAAACAGAACGAGCCACCAGGTCAGAAGGGAACCCACAAGGACTTGCAAGTGTTAATCATCTCTGTACAAAATACCATCAACGAAGGTAGACACCAGTGATGGCGAACCTATGACACGCGTGTCAGAGGTGACACGCGAACTCATTTTTTTTGGTTGATTTTTCTTTGTTAAATGGCATTTAAATATCTAAAATAAATATCAAAAATATAAGTCTATCAAAAATGTAAGTTTTACTATGGTTGCAAAGAGCAAGCCATTTCTCTATGTGACACGGCACCAGAGTTAAGTTAGGGTTTTTCAAAATGCTGACACGCCGAGCTCAAAAGGTTCGCCATCACTGGTATACACAGAAACATTGATTCTTCAGACTTAAGGGATAGGAGGACTCTTCTGTTTATTCTGCTGGTTGCTAGATGGATGTCTATTCAAAAGAGCACATTCTCCCTCTAAAACCCAAAAATTAGGGGCTCTCTCAGGCCAGGTACTGCTGCATGCCCAGAAGCAAGAACCCAAAAATTGGCATGCTGGGCAAAAAACAAACAAAACAGGGGATTTTGCTGTCTCTCTTTCATTAAGGTTCTTCGCTCCCTGTTCTCCAGCCCAACCCTCAAGCACAGAAACATCCAGAGCCACCAAACTGAATGTACTTATTTACACTGTCACCAATGGCATCACCTGCCTCATACATTTCCCACGAAACTGGAGAAAGAAGGGAATTTAAAGAGCTTCCTTTTGCTGTCCCCCTCAGAGACCACCTGCACCACCTGTTCTGGAGGATGCCTGTGCCATGAGCATGGCACCCAGGCCCAGTTCCCCATGATTGCCTAGAATCACAGGGGAGCTACCCTCAATACCCTCAATACCCCTTTGTCTTGTTTAATCCCATGGGACTAGGCAACCTAAGGTCCCCTTCAACTGTGAGTTTGTTTGTTTTTGTTGTTTTTTAATAACCTTAATATTCAGTATGGATTTACTGGTTCATTTGTTTGCTTTTTCAAAGAAATAGAGAGAGAAAAAACATGGCAAGTGGGAAGTACACGCCCTGATGCTGAAGTCTGATAACATCTGCACAAGTTACACTACAAAATTCAGCCTTTTAGTTACCCATTACACACCTTATCTTTTAAGAGGATCTCATATGTTGTTATAAGTGCATTGAATTTGAGCCTTTTGGTCTGAGAATGAATCCACTCATATTCCCGGATCTATAAAAGGAGAGGGTAATTCAGATACAATTTCTACTTTTACCAGCCAGTCTTATGACAGGTGCAACAGAAACATGCCCAATAAAAAAAAACTTGTAGAATTTAATAAATACCTTATACATTCTAAAATGACCTAATCGATAGACGTATAAAGCCGTTAAGAGTTAGAATTAAAAGATCTATCACTGAGCAGCCAAAACTTTACTGTCAGAATTCAAATAAATTGTCATTTCCCTCTGCCCCTGCAGCCCCAACACAACTGATCAAAAAAATGCATGTCATCAGCGATTTCACCCCCTAAATGAGAATTTTCTTAAGGAAATATAATCTGATTATTTTCTTGGACAGGGCAATACTTTCATTTGGAAGTAAAACGAATTCCAACCATCAGTGAGGTCAGAAATGTCATTAATCACAGAGCAGAGAGATGTGGGCCCCAAGAAAAAGGAAAGGGGGGCTCACTGTGAAAATGTAATGTAATCTGAATGAAAATGAAAGTGAAAATAATGTCAATGTGAAGGAACACAGAAGCTAACACGTTCACACTGAGGTGTGACTGGATGCCAGGCAGACAATGCCCATGACAAAGCTTTTGCAGTTGGTTGTCATGACAACGGGGCAAGGAGGACAGGCAGGTGAGTACCACCACGTGGGAAGAAAGACAACAAAGCTAAAGGACTACTGAAGACTTCCCAGCGGACACAACTTGTCAGAGTTCTTGTCTTCACTAGGGACTGCAGTGCTTAAAGCCATTTCGCATAATCCCGGAAGTTGTTTTATCTTTTGTGATGGTTAAAAAAATAAATTCACAAAGCTAGAAGCTACTGTATACTTTAGAAACTCGGAATGAGGGCAATGCAATCTGCCAGAGTTTCGGTTAGACAATGACAATAGGTGATAAAAATAAATTGGAATTAGCATGACAATATGTAACATCTCTGAAAGGGCTGTGGATTCCTGATGGCTTGCTCATATTGGAAGCAATCCCCCAGAAACAGTTACCATTCAGGGGTGGGAGAGCAAAGGTACGGGGCCAGACACATCTGTCCCAACCCCCGCTTCTACTTGGCATGGGGCTAGGAGTTCGCCTCTCCGAGTCACCACCTTCATCGGTTGGAAGAACATGGTCTATTGTGGAGACTACCATGAGGATTACAGGCGGTGTACACAGAGCACCCAGCACAGGGCCCGGCACCTGCCAGGTGCTTGTAAAAACAGTTATCACCACGGAAAAATTTAAGTTGCTGATGCTTAAGTCTGGTAACAGACAAAGCTCACTTCTGCTGACTTGGACTGGCCCACTGTCCTTTCACCTTATTCCTTTCTTAAAAGTCATGCGTTTTCAATTTCTTTTTTTTTTTTAATTTTCAATTTTTTTTCAAGGACAGTTGCAACCTCACCATGTTAAAAGATTGGGAAACACATTCAAAGAACTCGATTATGTTCAGTCATCTCTCTCTGCTCAAATAGCTAAAATAATATTGACATTCTACAAGGTATTAACTCCCTAGAACCCTTCATAAATAAGGTGGTCTTACAAGTCCAGAGCACAGAGAGAAGAAAAATATAATTGATACTGCAATCCAACTAAGAGATTCCCTTTCATGTACTCTCCTTAAATATACGCATGTTTTGCAGACTATCTGGGTTGCATTTTTGTGATACAATATATCCCCCACTATCAGGGGCCCAGCACACAATCGTAACTTTACCAAAAACTATAATGGCTTTAGGTCAATTCCCATAATACATTTACAATACAGATTCTACCCCAATTCTTTTGTTTACACACCGTATTTCTGCTCATCAGGTCACCTATGTAAACCACTATGTTAATCTCTGGTGCCCAGATTTCAAACTCCCTCTGCCATGAGGTGAGGGTGGATAAAGGGACGACTATAAGAAAGGGGCCATACAGCTGGTGTTGGTGGAACAGGTAGGAGAGGAATGATATGGTCTGGATGGTCTTTCCCAGGCCCATTTCATCAGCAAGGATTACACTGTTGCTTCTGCAGGAAGAAGAAGAAAAAAAAAATCCTTAGTTCACAAAGAAACAAAGAGCAAGGATGCCAACACCCCACGTCACCCAGCAAAACACTTCAGTGTGAATCTCAACTGTATTTCCTCTCACCTGCAATTAAGTCTCCTACATAAGAAAGTGGAAGGTTGCCCTAACGGGTTTGGCTCAGTGGATAGAGCGTCAGCCTGCGGACTGAAGGGTCCCAGGTTCAATTCCGGTCAAGGGCATGTACCTTGGTTGCGGGCACATCCCCAGTAGGGGGTGTGCAGGAGGCAGCTGATGGATGTTTCTAACTTTCTATCCCTCTCCCTTCCTCTCTGTAAAAAATCAATAATATATATATATATGAAAGAAAGTGGAAGCTACAAATAAAATAACAAGCAATCTAAGCATGATCAAGACTTGGATTAGGCCTGGCCGGTTTGGCTCAGTGGACAGTGCGTCGGCCTGAAGGGTCCCGGGTTCAATTTCCGGTCAAGGGCATGTAGCTCAGTTGCAGGCTCAATCCCTGGCCCTGGTCAGGTAGCGTGCAGGAGGCAACCAATCGATGTGTGTTCTCTCTCTCCTCTCTCTCTCTCTCTCTCCTCTCTCTCTCTCCCCCCCCTCCCTTCCCCTCTCTCTAAAAATCAATGGGGAAATATCCTCAGGTGAGGATTTTTTAAAAAAGGACTTGGGTTACTACAAGAGCGCAGTCAGACTATACTCTTGACCCTGCATTTGGCTTTGTACCTCTATCCCCTGTAACAGAGGAAGCAGGTGGACACAAGCACACGACCTTGGCTTCCAACACAGAAAGCAGGGCAGGCTGGCTACCCCCACTGGAGAACTGGAGCCTGAGTCATGTGCCTTTGCTCGAATCACCCACCCAGGCCACTGCACGCCACCAGGTTATTCAGCGCTATACACACTACTCGCCAGACCTGCATGCTGCTGTGCCTACAGCTTGATTTAAAGACACTACAGTCTACAGCTGGGGTAAGCTATACATTTTTTTTCTTTTTTTTGGTATTGTGGTTTCTTTTTTTAAAAAATATATTTCATTGATTTCAGAGAGGAAGGGAGAGGGAGAGAGAGAATGAAACATCAATGATGAGAGAGAATCATTGATAGGCTGCCTCCTG
>NW_006296417.1:3979797-3981154 GCF_000327345.1 Myotis davidii | reverse complement strand
TGCCCTTTACCAGAAGTGAACCCGGGACCCTTCAGTCCACAAGCCGACACTCTATCCACTCAGCCAAACTGCCTAGGGCCATTTCTGAATCTACTCTACACCTGAATCAGTAGCTGGGAAAGGACTCAGGAATCTGCACTGTAACCAACACTTCTGTACATTCTGATGCAGGTGCATTCCTGGGACCACACTTTGAGAAACGCTGCTTTAGCAGATGGGCAGGATTTCAACAGGATGTTTCTCTATCACATCAATGTTTCTCTCTCTCTAACCCGCCCCCTTCTCCTCTATCTCTAAAATTAATTTAAAAAATTAAGTATATGTTTGGGTGAGGATTAAACAAAGAAAAGTAAGACACTTGATTCACCAAGAAGAGATTACGATTTTAATTTAGGGGGAAAGTACACAAAAGAACAAAGCAGAATATACTCGAGGAAGGGAGAATGAGGCGGCCATACCTCTATAAACCTGGGATACACCAATGTAACATACTGTTCAGATACAGAGTATTCCTGAGTCATTTCCCTCATATTCCTCATGTTTCCTACTGGGAGGAAACAGGTTTACTTTTCACCAAACTCCTTCCCCCAGAATATCTTCCATCCAATATTGGTTGACTGCGTGGATATGAAAGCTGACTATACTCTTGACTTCAGATGAACATGGTAGACTTCGCTCAATCACATAATTTTAAAATTTCTACCCTGCACAGTACCAAGAAGTAATTCTCTGCCTCTAGCAATAAAGCCAAAAACAGTGAAGAGAAGCTCGGACATCTCTGTCTACCTACTTGCACCAGGAATGAGCCAGCCAGTTGAGCCCTTCGAGCTGGTAGTCCCGGAGTTCCAGGCTCTCCCCTCCTAAATATGCCGGCTGTTTCTTTAACGCCACAAATCGTGGTCTCTGCTTCAGGGCCTGAAAAAGAAAAGGAGCCAAGCCCCAGGTCAGGAAAAACTTCCTTCCTGTTCCTATGCTAAAGCGCTACTGGCAATGAGTTACGTGTTCGGCACCAAAGCATACAAATTCAAACTTCACATCGGAATCAGCAACCCAGGCCACTTCTTTCATTGTGGTCCATATTCCCAGAACCACATAGCCTCCGAGGGGCCATAAACCTGAATGTCAACCTCTCGGAGACACAGCCCATGTCTTACATAAACTTTTATTACTAAAGAGCCAAGGACACCACTTCAGAATGAATTCCAATGAGGGAAAAGGTCCTGTACAATTGATCTAGCCCACCCGTGGGCAAACTACGGCCCGCGGGCCGGATCCGGCCCTTTTGAAAGGAATAAAACTAAAAAAAAAAAGCAGACCGTACCCTTTTATGTAATGATGTTTACTTTGAATTTATATT
>NW_006296417.1:3974509-3979742 GCF_000327345.1 Myotis davidii | reverse complement strand
TATATAGTAAAAATAAATAAAGTGTTCAAATTATTTCACCCTGGCCTGTGTGGCTCAGTTGGCTGAATGTTGTCCCATGCACCAAAAGGTCAATGGCTCGATTCCTGGTCAAGGACACATGCCCATGTTGCAGGCTCGATACCCAGCGGGGGGCGTGCAGGAGGCAGCCCATCAATGTTTCTCTCTCTCTCTCCCCCTCTCCCTTCTTTTCTCCCTAAAATCAATAAAAAGTATTTCAAGTATTCTCTACAGTATCTCTAATTAGATGTATCTCATTCTATAAATTATAAGAATCAAGAAGTCAGCAAAGCCTTCTTCAACTCATCCTCTCCTATTTTCCTTTGGTGTGAAGGTTAATTCTTCTTCTTTCATTTCCAAAATGGAAACGATCCTTTATTTTTGTAACAGTTTATCTTCCCAATAGCTCCGTGCCCAGTCCTTTGTATCGACACATCTTTCCCCTAAAACACCGAATCCATTCCACACCGCACCTTGCACTCTCTCGTCGGGATGGTTTTGGAGTTGTTCCGGCTGTGGAAGCTGTCGATGCAGCCCTGGAATTTCTTTCCGATCAGGGCTTCGTCTTCCCAGCTGCACTCTGAGTAGGGCAGGCCCATCCATTTGCACAGATATTCAGGTTCATTCGAAGGTGCCGGCTTCCGACTGTGAGCTGTTTCACGTGTAAAAATGTACAGGTAAGACACTGTCCCTCCCAGGAGGGGACTGACATTATCACCAATGACACATCATGTGGCAACACTGTGAACACTGCGAAACATCAACTGCTCATGAATGCTGAACATTAACGAACAGGAGCAATTGCTTACCTGGAAAATCGGTTTGACCCAGTGTAGATTTGCTTGTCTTCATAGCTAAACAACGGACGGTAAGAGAGAGAGGTTATCACTATAATCAGCACTAGATAAATACATACATGCACACATGCATACATGCATACATACATACATAAATAAAGTAACTTTCCATGCTCTTACCTATCACTCTTTCTACTATCTGATACTGTTTGTTCAGCTCTGAGGCCAGCTCCTGTTGGCAGTTGAAGTATTCCACATCTTCGGGAGAAACTTTCCCCAGCCTGGACAGAAGACGGACAGAAAAAGTACCCGCTCATTAAATCTGGGGGATCCATACACACCTCTCAAAGCAAAGTCCAAGGGAGGGAAGAAATCAGTCTTCACTTCCATCTGCCCCTTTAGCATCTAGTAACGAGGCCGGAGACTTCACAAAACACACACACTTTTAGAAAACGCAACACCGTAGACGCCTCTCCGTGTGGCCAATTTACAAGAAAATGAAACATAATTACATAATTTGTTGTGACAAATGCATGCAATTTCATGGGATAAGTTATTATTTCTGAATAGACCGAGAGGATAAAACTGTCTCCCAGATTGAAAAGATGACAAGCCTTTTTTAACATATAATGGGCTTCAGGAGTGATTCAATGGGGCTTTTTTGAAAACGAGTTATTCTTAGCACCAAAGCTCATTAAAAGGACAGCAGCAGCCACCTACAATTAGATCTCACCATACTTCTGAGAATTTTAAATTTTAAATATATAAGCCACTTCTTTCTTAATGACACAGATTATTGTCTTTGACTCAAAGGAAACATATGTGATTTAGTGAAGCAGCATGTTTTGCATTGTAGTAAAACAGAAATTATAACTCATCTGGCCCAGCCGGTATGGCTCAGCAGTTGAGTGTCAACCTATGAACCTGGAGGTTATAGGTTCGATTCCTGGTCAGGGCTCATGCCCAGGTTGTGGGCTCCATCCCCTGTAAGGGGCGTGCAGGAGGCAGCAGATCAATGATTCTCTGTCATCATTGACGTTTCTATCTCTCTCTCCCTCTTCCTTCCTCTCTGACATCAATAAAAATATGTTTTCTTAAAAATTAAAAAACAACAACACACGATAGGACTCATCTGTCCCTATTCCTAACACAAAGTATCCTGCCTGACCACATTGCACGGACAGGTCTGATGTCCAGGAATATTGAACCTTCCTGTCTCTCAGGCTGCAAACGTATTTCTTTAACCGAGGATGGAAAATGTACCATTGCTTGATTTCATCTTCTTTCTTCTTGAAGTTCTCGAGTTTTTTCAGGCCCTTCACTTTCTGTTGCTGCAAGGACTCTTCGCTCTCCCACGTGCTGTGGATATACGACCAACCCTTCCACTTGATGAGATACTGGACTTCGCCTTCATCGCTCTCCGGGTCAAAGTCACCGCTTGGGTCTCCGTTAGCTTCAACCGCATACACTGTAGTAGACGCTCCAGTGGCTGCAAAAGGGTTCAGTTTTAACACATTTTAGATAAAGTTCATGAAAGCAGACACTGAAAAGTTTCCCAAGTATACAATTGTCTAAAGAGTCTATTTTCAGATGAAGCACCAAAATCCTGTAACTTGAACGCAGAAATTTGCAAACAATACAGGATAAATGAGATCAATAATTTCAAATATTTTCAGAATGCAAACTCAATTTTTATACTTTAAAACGTATTCTAAAACTTGCCAGTGAAATCAAAGAAATCCTTGTGTCCAAACACAGTAAAAATAAAACAACAACACCCTTTTATTCTGGTCCCTACTAACTCAGAAAACAAATCCATCCACCCAGAAATATGATGGATAAGGTAAGAAACTAAATGTATCTCCACCAGTTACCATCTACCCAAAGTTAACTGTTAACTCATAACCTCAAGTGAGGTTGGAGGAAAAAAGAAGACAGAAAAAAAAATACTTTAGGTGTTACCTTGACATTTCTTTTATAGCAAGATTACTTTAAAAGAAATTGAGTTCTCTCTCAATTAGAATATAAAACAATCTTCATTATCATCCAAATATGCATTTTACCTGTTTCATATTTTTCACAAGGCAAACTAAAAAGCATATTAGCTCAATGTCAATGAGCAAGAACCTCTGCTACATCACTGCTTTTTAAGACAGTAACACGTATTTATTAGCTTCATTTTAAAAATCTCAAAAACAGGTGAAATACACCCCTCTATTCTCAGCTCTGACATAATGAAGATGGGGGTCAGAAAAAACTCCCTCTTTCAGGACAGATATGGGCATGGGCTGACATGCATCCTTTCAGAGTTGAAATATGTAAAATTTGGGTCTGACTGAGCAGATAAAAAAAGGAATTTGCTTGCCAAAGGCACATACCTCCTTTCTTGCCCAGCCTTGAGTCTAAGACCTTTTCAATGGTTTCACTACTGTCCTGCTGGTCATCCACTCCTTCCCCAGTCATCTCAATGAGATCATCTGAGTCGGTCTCGAAGTCATCATCTTCTTTATAGCTACAGAGGCACAATGCGGATGAGAGACTCACATACACCCAAACATCGTTCCTAAAAAAAGATGTAATGGCCCTGGCCGGTTTGGCTCAGTGGATAGAGCATCGGCCTGCGGACTGGAGGGTCTCAGGTTCGATTCCGATCAAGGGCATGTACCTTGGTGGCAGGCACATCCCCAGTAGGGGATGAGCAGGAGGCAGCTGATCGATGTTTCTCTCTCATCGATGTTTTTTTAATTCTCTATCCCTTTCCCTTCCTCTCTGTAAAAAATCAATAAAATATATATATTTTTAAAAAAGGATGTTATGAAATGAAGATAACATCACTAAGCTACCTCGACAGGCCAAAGGCTTGAAATGAGCTATTGCTACTTTTTCCATATTCCCGTTGGCCAACGCCATTCTTGTTGCACCCACACAGACCAGATTTCCCAATACCACCACGGGACACAGGTCAGTATTTCTGCCCAGCAGATGCATAATCAGGGGCTGAGAACCAAGTGCAAGCCAATCAAACGATCGCCCTCACACTAACAAAAAACTTCCGGGGCACGACCTACCTCACATTTTTGGCCGCTCTGCGACGAGTCTGCCTTTTGGGAGCCTCATCGTCTTCATCATCGTCATCAGACGACTCTTGCTTTTTTTTCTTTCCACGTTGAGCTTTAGGTTGCTTCTTAACCCGAGGTTTGGGCACTGTTCTGGAATGAGAAGATAAAAACAATGACAGTTTTACTCTATCATTTGGTGTTTACTTCAAATTGGTATCATTCTGTTTCCCAGGGCAGGGGGACATACGTAGGCTTAACCAGGAGAATGTTAGAAATGTATGTTCCCGGGTCCCCTTTTCTCTGAGATTCTAATTCACTGGAAATCTGCATTTTCTACATGGACATGATGCTAATGCCACAGTCCGCCAGCATTGACAGGAGACACAGTGGGTTCTGAGGCAAAGGTTCGCCACTGACCCTCAGGACGACCTGATATAAAAATACACACACGGCGCGTTGCTGGTGGCATCTCTTTGGTGGGCAATTTGGAAATATCTCCCAAACTGACTAATATAACAATTTTACTTCTGGGAATTGATCTTACAGATATAGACACCGGCCCAGGCACATTAAGGTATTCACCGGAGTATTATTTGCAATTACAAAAGATTAGATACACTCTAAGTGTCCATCAACTGGGAACTAGTTCAATAAATAAGATATTATGGAGCCATTAAGAAAAGGGGGGCGGGGGGGGGGCTCCATGTACTGATACAGAAAGATTGCCAAGATCATGAAAAAAATATATAAAAGATGCATGGAATGTATTATCGGTATAAATGGAAAAAGAATAAGAAGTAACTACGCATTTATTTTTCTTATATGTGCACAGAGTGTACTGGAAGGCCGCCTGAGAGACTGACCTGCACAGACCAATGGAACAGACTGAGGACATGCCCTCTGCCGACTCCCACCCACGGCCAGGACTAGCGCCATAACCCGGGAGCTCACACAAGGAAATCCCCAAAATACCGCTCTCTCGGTGGTAGAAAGGTGAAAGGAGAAAATGGAGGATGAAAACTCGCAATCACATCTATCTCTTTCTCTCTGGCCTGCCCTAACCAATGCTACCCAGAGGATTCAAGACCCAGGATTCAATAAATGATGGATAAAATCTTGAAGATGGAACTGGAGCGCCATCCCAATACTGAGCTTAACTCGGATGAAAGGGGACACATCTCAGTTGATGAATTCCGCTGAGGGGTCCTTGAGCTTTTGTTATTGTGAAAAGAAGCAGGAAGGTTAGAGACAAGATGATATTAACAGAAAGTGAGTATATATCTCATTGGAAATAAAATAAATTCGATGTGAGTTTGCTTGGGAGCTTCAGCAGGTATTGGTGTTGGTAACAATCGATGC
>NW_006296417.1:3955545-3973991 GCF_000327345.1 Myotis davidii | reverse complement strand
GGTGGGGGTGGGGGTGGGGGACAAGTGCCGTGTCCTGAGCCAGGGGTAGGCAAACATTCTGCTGGAAACAGCCCGAGGGTGTGAAGATTTTGGGTTTTCCCAGACAAGAGACAAAACTGAGGCCACCACATAGGTACTTACATAGCGAGAGAAAATAAATGTTCACGGATTTTTGAGTGACAAAAATTGAAAATATCAAGTAATCATCACTGAGTATATTTTTTGGGATACATATCGGCTAAGGAGAAGAACAGCACTTTTTTTTAAGGGATTACATGTCACTGAACTGGAATTCAAACTTAGTTTCCCTATTGTCAAACTACCAATGTTCATCTATAAAGCTATACTGAGCCGGTGGGCCGTACAAAACGAGGTGGGGAGTGGGATCTGGCCCCGAGGCCATCGCCTGCCAACCCCACCCTACACCACAGTGCAAGGGCGCCAAGTTCCCGGGGCCCCTCTGCCTCCCGCCTTCCTTCACCCCCACCAGTATCGTATGATGCCATCTATCTGATCAAGAAGTACCACTCTCCCACCACTCGGCCTACTTCCTTCTCTGACAATCAGATCCTCTGTTTAATGCTACATAGATTATATGAACAAGGTAATAAACAGTGAAGAACGCTTTCAACCAGTCAGTGTTAAAAACTTAAGAGTTAGTTCCCTCAAAAAGGAGGTTTTTTAAACTTTTTTAAAAATAGGTTTTTAGCCCTAGCCAGTTTGGCTCAGTGGATAATGCATCCACCTGCGGACTAAAGGGCCCCGGGTTCAATTCCGGTCAAGGGCACATGCCTCGGTTGCGGGCTCCTCCCTGGCCCCGGCCCTGGTCGGGGTGTGTGCAGGAGGCAACCAATCGATGTTTTTCTCTCACATCGATATTTCTCTCTGTCTTTCCCTCTCTCTTCTACTCTCTCAAAAATCAACAAAAAAATATCCTCGGGTGAGGATTTGAAATAAATAAATAAAAATAAAGTAGCTGTACCATTTAAAAAAATTAAAAAGTGGTACATTATTATACAGTATGTTTTTATTGATTTTAGAGAGAAAGGGAGAGAGAAGAGGAGAGCGATAAAAACATCAATGGTAAGAAAGAATTACTGATGGGCTGTCTCCTGCATGCCCCCTACTGGGGATCGAGCCCAAAACCCAGGCACATGCCTTGACTGCGAATGGAACCGTGACCCCGTGGTCGACGCTCAACCAATGAGCCAGTCCATCTGGGCTAGTGGACGGCAAACTGCAGCTCGCGGGCCACTTGCGGCTCTGTGGCCCCTTGAGTGTGGCTCTTCCACAAAATACCGACTTCTGCGCATGGGCCACGAAGTTTCAATCACACTGTACGTGCGCACCCGCACGTGGTCTTTTGTGGAAGAGCCACACTCAAGGGGCCAAAGAGCCGCGTGTGGCTCACGAGCCACGGTTTGCCGACCACGGGCCTGGGCCACAGGGAGCTTTTTTAAAGAGAAGACACGTTCTTCCCACATCACTGATCCAACATGGAGTAGGGAACAGTCAGAGTCACTGAGCTACAGATCATGGACACGCCCCGCCATGCCGTCACTGGCTAACGATGCAGGCTGGCCAGAAGTGAACCGCAGACACCGGAAACCCAGAGGCACCGCACACTGCGTCCCATCTCTTCCTGGCACCGCGCCCTCTCGGTCTGACACAGACATCGCTCCCCCAGAGGCGGGGATGCCCGAGCCAACACTGCACCTTCTGGGGAAAGGCCTCCGGGCTCTCACTGTGTTTTGCTCTGGTTCACTCTCTGCATCGCTGCCTGGCTCCTGTTCATCTTCTGAGGGCTCCCGCTTCCACTTTTCTCTGTGATCAAAAGCAAAGCACAATGATTTTTCTCTCGAAGATGCTTCCGGATTGTTCAGCTTGAAGATTCCGACAACACCAATTCTGATCGAATTACCCAAAAGGCAGACCATGTGTATTTTAGCTCTTACGCTCAAGAGATTTCTTCTAGCTCCATTTACATTTTGGCTGTGCAATACTGACTCCTGGTTTTATATTTCGTAACAAAAAAAATGAAAGTGGAAACTAAACTAAAGCTGTGTTTTTATAAAACCATTGGTTCTGGATAAAAAATGCTGTTAAGCCCTAGGCTGCTTGGCTAAGTGGATAGAGCGTCGGCCTGCGGACTGAAGGGTCCCGGGTTCGATTCCGGCCAAGGGCACATGCCTGAGTTGCGGGCTCAATCCCCAGTAGGGGGCGTGCAGTAGGCAGCTGATCGATGATTCTCTCCCATCATTGATGTTTCTCTCTCTCTCTCCCTCTCCCTTCCTCTCTGAAATCAATAAATATATATTTTTTAAAATGCTGTTAAATCTCTCATATTCTATTTTGATTTGACTATTAACACTAGCCAGAGTGACGCCATAATATATACTCAATCGGTATTTCTCAAACGTCGGCATTGACAGCGTCACTGAAAGGGGTTGTTAATTCGGATTTCTGGGCCGCAGCCAGTTTTTGACTCAGGTCTAATGTGAGGCCTAAGATTTTAGTTTTAACAAATTCGTGCGGATGCTGCTGCTACACTTAGGAGACTTCTCTGAGAACTCATACTGGATATTTTCACATCGTCAGAATACACTTGAGGAAACAGTCCCTAAAGTTATGTTTCAATGATAAACCTACCACCTACTAAATTGTCTGTTCAGCCAAAGACGTAATTATTAGACATGGACGGTGTTCCTTTGCTCCTTGAGACTTTAGAAGGCCGGGAAGAGCCACACCCCAATATGTATCCTACTCCCCCAGTTTCTGAAGTTTACTTGGAGACCAAACGAGATACCACAGGGACTTAGCTTATTTCTCACCTGCGGGGAAGAAGGAACACCCTGGGCATGAAATGTCTGGGGGGAGCCAGAGAAGGGAAGAAAACTTATAAGCAAGCTCAAGTCCTTGCTCTGCAAATAAAACAATTACCACTGTGCCTCTTGGTCTCCGTATAGGAAATGAGGTTTTGCTGAGGACAAGTGTGGCAGAATTGCAGTCAAATCGATATTCTCAGGGGAGGACAGGTCACAGTCCTAGAGAAGCTCGCTGTGAGAAGGTGACTGATCCGTGGATTCCTAAGAGCCTTCCTAAAAGGTACCAGGGCACCCTGGCGGGATTGGCTCAGTGGATAGAGCGTCGGTCTGCGGACTGAAGGGTCCCGGGTTCAGTTCCGGTCAAAGGCACATGCCTGGGTTGTGGGCTCCATCCCCAGTGTGGGGCGAGCAGGAGGCAGCCAATCCATGATTCTCTCTCATCATGGATGTTTCTCTCTCTCCCCCTCTCTTTTCTTCTCTGAAATCAGTAAAATTAAAAAAAAAAAAAAAGGCGGCAGATCCACCCTATACCTGAGTGTGTGTAAACTTTAGGGGAAAAAAATGTTTTTTCGAGCCTTCCTGACAAGGCAGTGGAGCCTTCTATGTCCATTACTCAGGTTCTAGTGACGCTGTTTTGCATCTGAGTCCCTGTGGGCAGGGCCCTCTATGCTCATCTTTGTACCTGAGCTCAGCGAGAACGCAGGCAAACAGAGACTCTGCTTTGTTAAGTAACGGGATAGTTAATGAAAGAATGAGCCACATCAGTGTAGGGGTCAGGCAGGTAGGGGGCTCTTGGAAGCACGCGAGCTAAGACACCAAGGCCTGCTAGCGCCGCCTAACCCTGCAGTCGCTCTTTAAATCCGAGACCTCCTTACGCCTATATTCTGGGCGCCTATCTTATTCTCTTCCCCCGGAGACTAGACAATATATGTCTGCTAAAGCCTCCCAGGAATAGAAGTGATAGCAGCAAGGAAGACAGGAAGATGTCTCCAGTGACTGGGAGCCTGGCACGTGAGGCTGCAGCCCCCCAGGGCCAAGTCCAGAACAGCTGGTGCTCCCAACGGGCTCACTGTCAAAGGGCAGAGAAGTGGCTTTGCAGAAAACACAATGAAAGAACACGAACAACGAAGACCTAAGGGACAGCAGATCAGATGAGAAAAATCCTCTGTCACGTGTGCGTTGTAATTTCCACGTCCCACCAGGTACTGAAAAGCTAAATGAGGGTCTACCTATGTGCTTTAGGAGACTAAAATGGCCGTGGGTGCTGAGGCGAGTTTTCCAGCTAAAGGACAGATCTGTAGGGTATGGACAACCAGGAGGACTTAGAATCTGCCAATACAAGAACGTACAAAAACTTAGCACGTCGCCCTGACAGGTTTGGCTCAGTGGATAGAGCGTCGGCCTGCGGACTAAAGGGTCCCAGGTTCAATTCCGGGCAAGGGCATGTACCTTGGTTGCGGGCACATCCCCAGTGGGGGGTGTGCAAGAGGCAGCTGATCGATGTTTCTCTCGCATCGATGTTTCTAACTCTCCCTCTCCCTTCCTCTCTGTAAAAAAAATCAATAAAATATATTTTTTTTTAAAATTAGCACGTCAACTGGTCCACAGGCCTCCTCTTAGAGATGGAAACTGAAGCCCCGTGAAAACAAGTGGTTTGGCTCCATCACAGCCCGAGCCCTGGGACTCTCAACCATAACCCTGAAAACTAAAAAAATCAGGAAAAAGTCCAGCCAGGCTTACACCTTCTGGGAAGATCTGAATAATCGGAGGCCTGACTGATTCTGTGTGGAAGTGTATCCGACACTGGATAATGGATGAAATTTTCAAGAACAGGGAGAAAAATGTTAAGTTAGGATCAGCGATATTAATCACTTGGAATGTGCGGTGAAGAGTGGTCAGTTAGTTACAGGAGATGACTTCTCCACCCTGTAGATGGGCTGTGCGGGGACATTATACTCTGGAGCTTTTAAGCTTTTAAATGCTAATTCCCACCATGACTCTGGGGAGCCAGTCCCTTGTAAGGCCTTATTCTTCAAAAATGTCAATGTCATAAAAGCAATGAAAGCCTGTAAAATGCTCTAGTTCCGTGGTTGACAAACTGGCTCGCAAGCCACATGCGGCTCTTTGGCCCCTTGAGTGTGGCTCTTCCACAAAATACCACGTGCGGGTGCGCACGTACAGTGCGACTGAAACTTCGTGGCCCATGAGCAGAAGTAGCTGTTTTATGGGAGAGCCACACTCAAGGAGCCAAAGAGCCGCATGTGGCTCGTGAGCTGCAGTTTGCCGACCATTGCTCTAGATAAAGGGAACCTGACAATATCTAATCACTGACTGAATCTCCTAGTGAAGGTGGGAAAATGTTAGAAAAGACATTATTGGGTCAATTGACAAAAATAGAAATATGAACTGGACCCAAGTATTTCAGCAATGCTAAATCTATTTATGTTAAAACTGCACTGTGCTTATGAAAGAGAAGATCCTTTATTCTTAGGAAATACAGTCTTAGGTATTTTAAGAGTAAAAGGCCATGATGTGCATCTTAAACGATTCAGAAAAACATGACATGTGCTAGTACATATAAAAAGAACACGACAATAATGGCAATAACAAGAACGGTAACCAGTGGTAAAGTACACAGGCAGTCTAGTCTTTGTGCTTTTACTGTCACGAAGTTTGAAATTAATTCCTAAAAAAAGTTTTTAAAAATAGTTTCCTTTTTGTCGTCGTTGTTAATGCTCACCCGAGGATATTGTTCCCACTGATTCTGTGAGAGAGTGGAAGGGAGGGGAGACAGACTAGGTCCGGGATGCAGCCGAATCAATAAAATATATTTAAAAAAAAAAAAACACGACAATAACGGAAATAACAAGAATGGTAACCAATGTAAAGCACACAAGTAGTCTAGTCTTTGTGCTTTTATTGTCACGAAGTTTGAAATTAATTCCTAAAAAAAGTTTTTAAAAATAGTTTCCTTTTTGTCGTCGTTGTTAATGCTCACCCGAGGATATTGTTCCCACTGATTCTGTGAGAGAGTGGAAGGGAGGGGAGACAGACTAGGCCCGGGATGCAGCCGGCAACCGAGGTACGTGCCCTTGATTGGAATCGAACCCTGGCCCTTTAGTCCACAGGCCGACACTCCAACCACTGAGCCAAACCGGCTAGGGCAAAATAGCTCCTTTTTAGACGTCTTTAAAATCTGAGGGTTTCAGAATAGCATTTCCCTGTGCTAATTTTTCCAAATTCCCCCTGAGTCTCGCTCAAGTCTGAAGCTCGTAGCCCCCAAGCTGGGCTTGCCCACTAGCTCAGCTCACAAAGGGTGCCCCCAGCACTGTGCCTTTCTGATGACACTCACTCAGGAGAAGGCTCCCAAGCCCAGCTCCCCAAACCCAGCAGGAAGTGAGGCCACACAAGTTCCTGGGGAAGAGCCTAGGCAGGGAGACGGCATGACAGAGACCCCCACACACCCCCTACCCTCACCCCCGGTGCAGAACTAAGTGCTTCTACTCTGGGGAAAGAAAGGTCCTTAAAGGCTTCCGGAAGTTGCCGACCTTGAGTGCTCTGAGGGTACGAGAGGGAGAGTAAGTACAGGGGAAGACTGATGAGTTGCACCATGGCTGAAGAATGCGGGCTTCTGCACACTGGGGCCAGGCCATTAACATAGGCAGTCGGGGTCTTCTAGCACAGCAGCAGCACCTGGATCCCAGTCCAGAGACCAGGGACGAGAACAATCAGGGGCTTCTCCAAGGCCCCCAAAAGGCCCCTGAGACTGGGGGGCCGGGGGGGTGGGGGTTGAGAACAATCTCCCCAGCAGGCCACGGGACTGAGGTAGGACCAAAGCCTTCCAAGACACCAAGTGCGGGCTTGCCTACAGTTATCACTTCTGCAACTCTAACGCGGAATCGAGAACACAGATGAAAATTGCACTGTGCTCTGATAAGGCCTATATTGAACTCCTGGCTTGGAAAACTTTCTAGTAACTTCTGTTAGGTCGGCAGAATAAGCATTCCTCTATTTTGGAAATGAGGAGATGGATTTTAAAAACTCCCATCACTGTGCCTTAGGCCAAGTACTTAAGACTACTAATGTTTTAGAACAGAGAATACCTCACTGGGGCTCTTAATAAGGGCCATGGACGACTGTGTACCATGAGAAACCCTTAGATCTGTGTGCAAAGTTTTGACTATCTACATTTTTCCTTTTTTTGAAATGCTGCTATACTTTTTTCTAAGAAGATGGGCTATAAAATCCAGATTTTCCAAGGGATCCACATGCCCCCAAAAACAGGTTTTTAAAATTATTTCTCAAAAAGAAAAAAAAGCAAACATAGTTGCATCTTAATATTCATTAAGACAAATGTTAAAAGAATGAGCATATAATCCATGTTATAAAGAAATTTCACGTTAAGGCCATGATTTAAAGTGTTCTGGCTTATGAACTGTAATGTTAAAATTATATGGAAATGACCATGTGAAATCTCGTATTACAATGGGTGTGCAAACAATATAATATTGCCATGCCGACACAAAGAACAAATGGAAATGAAGGCAAATCTAAACCTGCCCTTTGCTCGACTAGAACAGAACACCAAATGCCTACATATTTGGTATTTGTGCACATTTAAAAAAATAACATTAATTGGACTAAAGGGGCGACAGATGGAGTAAGGTGGGGTCCGCCCCCCAGGAGCGCAGGCTGGTGGGAAATACTTACTTTGGAGTTGAACACTGAGAATCTTGGGCTCTGAATGCTGCTGCTGCAGCAGGTCGAGCTGGACAGGGACCCAAGATAGTGAGAGAGAGAGAGAAGCGGGCTCTGGGACCTGGGGGAGGCTGGAGACACAAGGAAGGCAGTCCCCGACACGCCGACACGTTACCATCTACCACGGGAAGGAATCGCCCCCGGAAGAGACTTACTGTTTTTTCAGCTGCCTCTGGCCTCTTCGTTTTGGGCTCCCACTCTCAGACCCGCTACTGGCCTTCAGCGTGTAAGGGGGAGAAAGGAGCACAGACTTTAATTCACGGTCATCAGGGTCCGCACTAGCCCGCTTAACAAGTCTACTCAGTATAACATCATCCCACGTGAGCTTCCAGGCAGAAAGAAACCCCGGCATTTGTGTGGTGGCGCCCTCTCTCCTTTTGCTTTGAAAATTAATTCGTGTGTCATTTCTGGGTTGTCTCTGATGCCAGGGGGTCGTTCTCATACTCAGCTTGACTCCTACAAGCGTGCGGGACAGTGGGAGTTTCTGGAATGATGGCATCGCTCTGCACCTGCACAGTCCCTGTCAGATACCACGGCCAGCAGGCTCGTGTGGCCACCGGGACCCTGAAGTGGGGCCAGAGGGACTCGGGAGTGGAATTTTTCATTTTACTCCGTTTCAATGGGTGTAAATTTTAAACGTCCCGTCTCTAGTGGCGACCGTGCAGGTCTAGAATGGCACATGGAAACGCCACAACATTGAATGCGTCATTAGCGGTGGTGGCTACTGATCGGTTTCATTTGAGACTCATTCATGAGCGTCATCAGCAACAGTGCTCTGCTAACAGCACGTGGCCGAGGGAAGTTCACGGTCAGAGACATCTTTGAACAGCTCTTTCCCGCCAAAGTTAAGCAAAATGGCCAACCTCCCCTACTGCTCTTGTTCCGGTGCCCTACAGAGAACGTGTTAACTTATATTCAAAAGGTTCACACATCTATGTGATTGGTTGTGGCAAAGACAGCTCGGTGACCCAGTCCTACACGCTGTGGGGAAGGAAAGCTAAGGCCAACCAGCTCCGAGGTCAAAACAAAACACCATAAAGGCAATGCCAATGTCATGGCCAATTAGATTTTTAAAACCGATCAACTAAAATCCACCCCAACTCACTAACCTTTGGCTATCAATATTTAACTTTTAGCAGAAGGGTGATATATAGTTAAGAATGGCAAAAAAAAAAAAAAGTATCTCTTCAGAATGGAATCTATAAACCTAACACAGAGGTAAGAATCCACAAAATTATCACAAACGGAGAAAAGTCTGATTCTATAGAAACCACGGAACCCAATAAACAGTACTCATTTTAGAAACCACCCATCTCTCACAATTGACCACAGAGTAAATCCGTGTGAAACATTGTATACGGCACACTAAACATGAGCTAGGAAACCAAATGTAAAGAAACGAGTTAAAATACATTACGTATGTCAAGTAAACTCTTTTCTCATAAATACACCTGAAACTCGTGCCATTGTTTTGTATCTGTTTACCAGGCAAGTTACTCATTGAACAAAAAAAGTAGATTTACAACCTAGATATTTAAAAAAAGTAAATATCTTACTACAATCGATTTCACTATGAGAAACGTCCAAAAAAACTTAAAAATTTAAGGCCAGTTCTGTATAGTAATCTTAACCCTCTGCTGCAACATTCACTATTACATGTTCTTCCTGGAAAGTTTCTTTTTTGTGAAGCCCCACGTGGCTTTCCTTGCTGTGCTAGGTTGAGAAAGCTCTCATTAATCATTTAATTTCCACCCTGATGTTGAGTCTTTGTTCGTGGCAATACATACTGGAGTCGGAAAGGATAAGGTAAGGAGCTTCAATATACCCCCTTAAAACATTTCTTTCTCTTACCTCCTCCTTAATATTAAATCGTGATGGTTCTTGTCTGCTTCGGTTTGACCGCCTAACCCCATACACATCCGGGTATTCTTCCCACATCTGTAAAATTAACAGGCCATGCATGAATCGTTTTTCTCTTGATCCCCACCCCCATTTACTATTTTCACTACTACCAACATGTATTTTCATTTAAGAGCATTCAAGTAACTAAATATCAAAAGGGTTGTTTGGTTAGTTTTGTTTACGAGACAAATAAACTCCCATCTTTAAAAAGAATAAGACACAATATCCTAGAACACATTAAAGTGTAACAGTGGCCCTAGCTGGCTTGGCTCAGTGGATAGAGCGTCAGCCTGGGGACTGAAGGGTCCCAGGTTCGATTCCGGTCAAGGGCATGTACCTGGGTTGCGGGCACATCCCCAGTAGGAGATGTGCAGGAGGCAGCTAATCGATGTTTCTCTCTCATCATTGATGTTTCTATCTCTCTCTTTCCTTGTCTCTTCCTCTCTGAAATCAATAAAGAAATATATGTTTTTAAAGAAATATATTAAAAAAAATAAAAATAAAGTGTAACAATGCCTCTTCATTACTAATGGCTATTAAACTTATATGGTACGCTGCTTACCCATCATTAAAACATACACTTACAACTGAATAACATGGCAAGAGAACACTGGCTTCCACTAAGGGCAGACTTATTTACTGATGAATTTTAAGCCCCTAATGTTTTCCGTTCAGCTTTGACTGGTTATTGACCCACCTGAGAAACTAAAAAAAACCCAGCAGGGTCCCACCAAGTCTAATTAAATCAGAATCAGGGCATGTGTATATTTCTTTAAATTCCGCAGGACGTAGGCGACGCCAGATACATATAAATAGTAGGTATGTCTAACATTCAGTTAGAAATTTTCAGAAGGAGAATCACTGCTACCCTTTCTCTAGCACCCCTAATTTTACTCTAAGCAGTAACTATTTTTACTATTATTAAGTATTAACAGTTTGTAACTCTTTTTCTAATTATTATTAAGAACTATTGCCGAAACCGGTTTGGCTCAGTGGATAGAGCGTTGGCCTGCGGACTGAAGGGTCCCGGGTTCGATTCCAGTCAAAGGCATGTGCGTTGGTTGTGGGCACATCCCCAGTGTGGGGTGTGCAGGAGGCGGCTGATGGATGTATCTCTCTCATCGATGTTTCTAACTCTCTATCCCTCTCCCTTCCTCTCTGTAAAAAATCAATAAAATATATTAAAAACGCCGAGTCAGCTACCGAAAACGAGGCCTCCCAAGAGAACAAGGGAGATGGCCCAGGAACAGGCCCTCCAGAACGAGACTCCGATGTAATCCTGTGACCCCGCATCTTCCGTTTACGAAGGGGGAAAGCCCGTAATGGCCTTGGAATGACCTGAGAGGCAGAAGACAGAAGGTCCAACCAGAGGCGTTAGGGCAGCGGCTCTCAACCTGTGGGTCGCAACCCCTTTGGCGGTCGAACGACCCTTTCACAGGGGTCGCCTAAGACCATCCTGCATATCAGATATTTACATGACAATTCATCACGGTAGCAACATGACAGTGATGAAGTAGCCACGAAAATAACTTGATGGTTGGGTCACAACATGAGGAACTGTATCTAAAGGGCGAGAAGGTTGAGAACCACAGCGTTAGGACAACCACGTGGCAGGAACTCTGGGCCCAAGAGGCAGCAGAGGGCGGACACTGAGCAAGTCTGGCCGAGAGAGGAAGGAGGGAGAGAGCCTTACTCTCCTCCTGTCTGCCCACCCCGCCCCCACCCCTTTTGGAGCCTCTGCTAGAGCCACGCAATTCTTCAACACAGGTATTTACGAAGGTTTTAGTAACGGGGGTGGAGGCTAAACTATTTTGTGCCCCTATACCAACCAGTTTTATCATTTAAAAATATTAGACAGGCATTCAGGTTCAACTACTGGGACTTTATTACAATATATATATATATATATTGGAATGCGTATATCCTAAAATCACCCCAGTCCTTTTAAGGGCTAATGGTATCAATGAAAAGCTACCATGTAAAAGGGATGTGTATACAGAAAACAAAGAACCTTCTTTAAAAGCTCTCCTTTTAGAATAATCGTCATTGCAGTCACCATGCAATCTTCCTAACTGGCTGTGCCGTCCAACCACGCGTTAACTTGATGAATGTTTTAGAACTGATCACCTAAATTTTAAAAGAATATTTTAATATTCCTGCCTGAAGTACTTCTGCCTTGAAATTCAGTCCATCTTAGAGATGACTCCCCTTCTTTCCGAGTTCCCCCTTCGCCGTTTTAAATGAACTTAAATGTACGAACTCTTATAAGTTAACAGGTGTGAATGCCAGACAGTAACACTATTTCAGCAAAGTTTTAGACACACTACACAAGCCATGCACAGTTCTTGTGGTTTCCTTTCATCTCCACAAATAAAGGACTCTCCACTGTGCATTACTGTACATAAAAAAACAAAATTTTAACCACCTTTTAATTTTTTTAAAAAGTATATTTTTATTGATTTCACAGAAGAAGGGAGAGGAGGAGAGAAAGAAACATCAATGATGAGAGAGAATCATTAACAGGCTGCCTCCTAAACACCCTCACTGGGAATCGAACCGTGACTTCCTGGTTCACAGGTTGACGCTCAACCTTTGAGCCACACCAGCTGGGCTTAACCACATTTTTAAAATGTTAAAAACCAAAATTATAGACATTTGTCCTTTTGCCCTATAATTTGATGGCTTATGTAATTATTTTCTTTGTAGCCTCTGATCAACAACTAGAGCAGAAAGCAGTCCTCATTTATATCCAGGGGCACTATCCTATATAATAAAAGGCTAATATGCAAATCGACCAAACAGCGCTATGATGCACACTGACCACCCCAGGGGGTTCAATGCAGGAGCTGCCCCCGGTGGTCAGTGCGTTCCCACGGGGGGAGCGCCGCTCAGCCAGAAGCCCTGAGCCAGACTCACGGCTGGGGAGTACAGCGGCGGTGGTGGGAGCCTCTCCTGCCTCCATGGCAGCCTTATGGATGTCTGACTGCCGGCTTAGGCCTGCTCCAGTCGGATATCCCCTGAGGGCTCCCAAACTGTGAGAGGGCGCAGGCCGGACTGAAGGACCTTCTCTCCCCCCACCGAGTGCACGAATTTCATGCACCGGGCCTCTAGTGTTATTAGCAAAGGGGGCTGTGGTTTCCTTATCAAGACACCCAATGAGTTTCCTTGGGAAAGAAAGGCCGGCTCACTGGTCCCGGCTGCGGGCAATTTGTACAGTACGGCAAAGGCGGTACCTTCTTCACATCGGCGATCCGTTCCTTCTTGGAGGCTGGCTTTTCTTTGGCTTCCGGAAGGACGGGCTGGGATTTGGACCCCGCCGATTCACTCTCAGATTCCGACGGACTCTCCGAAGACTCAGAGCTGCTGTTGGACTCGCTGCCATGTCCACTTCCTGGGTCGCTGCCCTGCTCGCTCTCCGACTGGCTGCCTGAGTCAGAACCTGAGGCTTCTTCAGATGCTGAATTACTTAGTAAGGAAAAAATACACATACATTTAAAAAGATTTAAGAACCGTCGCATAAATCGGTTTTCAAAAAATCCTCACAGTAAAATGATTGGATAGTGGCTAATTCTGGTAATACAGAAATCAAAATTTCCAAATTTACTTCTATATTCTTACAATTGCAAATGATATCATTACTATCATTCTCAACATCCTTATTGGCTACCATTTCCTGGGTGCTTATCTGATGCCATATCCCAGTTATTTTATATAAATTAGTTTTTCTGACAAAAATGCAGAATATGTATTATTTTCTCCTTCATTCAGATAAAAAAAAAAATCTGACACTCAGTGTACTTAAGTAACTCTCCCAGGTGAAACAGGTCGATCTATCTGAATCCACTAAGTTTTATTTATTTAGTATCATCCCTCCCTCCTCAAGACAGAAACAAAGCAAAATGCAACACAGAAAAAATTTCACCCAGGCAGGGTTACCCAAGAAGTAAGACTGCAATGTGGCTGTAATTTTCCGATCCATGTCCTAACAACAGGTACTAATCAGACTGCATGGCAGCTCCCTAAAAACATACGCATTCACCCCACACCAGAGGCCCTGCCTGGGGACCTCCCGCACGGAGTCCCAGACCTGGGAGACCTCGCAGAAGAAAATGAACAGAAAGAACATACTGATGCTAAGGGGAAGGCCTAATGCAATGCAGACTGCTACCAGCCACCCTTGTCCCTGCCCTTCCTCACTCCTCAGGGCCCCACCCAGTTTGGCTCAGTGGCTAGAGCGTTGGCCTGCGGACCAAAGGGGTCCCAGGTGCGATTCTGGTCAAGGGCACGTACCTTGGCTGCGGGCACCTCCCCGGCTTTGGCCCCGACTGGGGAGCGTGCAGGAGGCAACCAATCGGTGTGTTTCTCTCACTTCGATGTTTCTCTGTCTTTCCCTCTCTCTTCCACTCTCCCTAAAAATCAAAAGGAAAATATCCTTGGGTGAGGATTCACCACCAACAACAACAACAAAATGAACACTGCTTAGGCAGGCAACCTAAGGCAGGGGGCAGCAGAAGCCACAAAATCGGAAGGGAAGGCTGTGGGGAGATTATCAACCTGGGGGCCTGGAAGGCAGTGCACGCTCCGGGTTCTCCCACAGCGAGAAAGCTCGAGAAGGCCACTCAGGAACATGCGGGGAGGAGCGGAGACACTTGAAAGAGAAATAAAGGTGAAAGACTTGCCAGAGAAAGTAATGGGGGTAGACAGGTCACCCAACTCGGCTGCTTTAAAACGATCTTTTCATTTAGGAGAGGGAAAGGGAGGCAGAACCTAGAAAAACGTTAACGTAACAGCTCCCTGCGTCTAGCAACCAGGAGATAAAAGACAGACAGCATGAAACCCCCCAAAGTCAAGGATTGACCGCAAAACCCCGTGGGAGCGATAGGAAGCAGCAGACAGTGCAGGGGCCATTCTGCTAACAGGAGGAAGCCACGACAATAAAGGGGGAGGGGGAAGTCTCTATTTTGCAAAAGGGAGAAATGAAAAGCCGTTTATGAATTGCATGATCATCGAATACAATGGTTCTCAACCTTCTGGCCCTTTAGATACAGTTCCTCATGTTGTGACCCAACCATAACAATATTTTCGTGGCTACTTCATAAATGTCATGTTGCTACTGTGATGAATCGTCACGTAAATATCTGATATGCAGGATGGTCTTAGGCGACCCCTGTGAAAGGGTCGTTCGACCGCCAGAGGGGTCGCGACCCACAGGTTGAGAACCGCTGATCTAACAGGTACCAGGCATTTCTCTAAGTGCTTTATAGATAAGATTTTGGTTATTCCCCAGGAGGCAGGGATTCCACCCCCAGTCTGGCTCTAAAGAGCGTATTCTATGCTACAACCGGGGCGCAAAACCTCAGAGACTTGGCAAATAAACCGTATCCCTGTTATGCCCTGTCAGGCTTGGCCAGAACCGTGACTCAGTATTGCCAAGGCTTCCTTATATTTACCTACTGAGTCCTTGGTCTCTACACAGTGAAAGCACCTGTGACCAAGGAGAAGGTGGGCACCAGGCAAGAGGGAAGAGGAAGGCTGGGTGGCATCCCCGGCTTGGGTCTCAGCCTAGCCCGTCTCAGGCCTGTGCCATCTTGTAACCTGTGCCGAACTCTGATCTGTGGGTCATGAGAGCATCCCGCGACAGCTATGAAAGCAGCACCCCGTAAATGCCAAAGCCTCACCACCCACACTTCAAAAAGTTTACAATTTCACATCCCAGCTCGATTCCCCTCCTAATAACAAGTTCTTCCCGGCGGGTGCCCGTTGGTGAGTCAGTGCCACACAATTTGTGACACTAGTTAGAATTTATTTTTTTAAAATACATTTTATTGATTTTTTACAGAGAGGAAGGGAGAGGGATAGAGAGTTAGAAACATCGATGAGAGAGAAACATTGATCAGCTGCCTCCTGCACACCTCCTACTGGGGATGTGCCCGCAACCAAGGTACATGCCCTTGACCGGAATCGACCCTGGGACCTTTCAGTCCACAGGCCGACGCTCTATCCACTGAGCCAAACCAGTTAGGGCCAGTTAGAATTTATTAACAGGTGGGCCTCCACCATGTGCCCACAGAAAGGTATAGAGGCAGCTCCGGAAATGTCCTTGTAAGTAAAAAATTTAGGCTGGTGTGGCTCAGTGGTGGAGCATTGACCCATGAGCCAGGAGGTCATTGTTCAATTCCCAGTCAGGACACATGCCCGGGTTTCGGGCTCGATCCCCAGTAGAGGGCGTGCAGGAGGCAGCTGATCCATGATTCTCTCTAATTATTGATGTTTCTCTCCCTCCCCCTCTGAAATGAATGAAAACATTTAAAAAATAAAAGGGCAGTCTACTAGAAAGGGGTGTTGGGGATATACCTAGAAGCTGCATTTACAGTCCAAACAGTTAACTGGAGAGACCTGAAAGATTAGGAAGCTAGTAGGGCCCACACCTCCTCCCAGCCACCTTGGGCGTGGTCCACTAGGAGCACATCCTATAAAACCCAGCTGAGCCCTAACTGGTTTGGCTCAGTGGATAGAGTCGGCTTGCGGACTGAAGGGTCCCGGGTTCGATTCCGGTCAAGGGCATGTACCTTGGTTGTGGGCACATCCCCAGTAGGGGGTGTGCAGAAGGCAGCTGGTTGATGTTTCTCTCTCACTGATGTTTCTAACTCTCTATCTCCCTCCCTCTCTGTAAAAAATCAATAAAATATATTTTTTTAAAAAAGCCCAGCTGATTGCTCAAGACTCACCACGTAACCATTCACAGAGCAAGCCTGGTGCTGCTCGCCTGCCATCTTGGCTTATGCATCAAGCTAATGTGAACAGAAAGGGGCACGCGCTGACCTGACGAGCTCCGGGGAGGCCTTGCAAACGCAGAGACCTAAGGTCATCACAAAGGATGGTCTGAAGTCAAAACTGTAACTAAAAGCAGTTTATGGTGGGGTAGTCGTGTCCTAGGCCGGTATCCTCCCTGACAAAAGTCAATCTTTACCTTAACTGAGCCTCTTGTCTGTTTGCATCTACGACAACATATCCTTGGAATGTCAAAGTCATTGTCCTTTGTCCAGACCCCTCAAAGCACAGGCCGTGCTCCGCGGAGACCTCAAATCCCCTCGTTTCAGTGAATTAATTCTTGACTGTGAACGATCCTGCACCCACCCAAGTAAAAGAAGTGTGTGTCTGTCATTTTGCTTTGGATCCAATCCGAGAGGTGTCCCCGCTTGGCTTTCTCCCGCCTCCCTCATCTCGCACCGATGGATTTCATGTGACCCATTAACGTCTCCTCCTTTGATTGTAATGTATAAAACAACGTGAAAAACTCCTGTCCTCCTCCGGAGCACTGTCTCAACCTGGAGCGTTATTTCAATCCGCTGAGACTCTGCTCCCCAGAAATTGTCGACAGTTTGGCTCAACTAAGTCACAGAAATCCTTCACCGGTCTCAATGTTTCTTACCTTTACACTAGGCACTTCTGATTCTTAAAGCCGCAGGTGTCACCGCCTCTAGGAAAACATCCTTTGTGTCCTCCGACCCTAAACTCAGAGTCTATCAGGGATTTCCATAATCCTCTGTCACTGCATGTCGCCCTAGCAGCTACTACCCCTGGGAACTGGAAACAGGCAGCCTGATTGCAATCTCAGCTTCAACCCCATGCTCCCAAGGTTCTCACTTTCTAGCACATCCTGGAACAGAAAACAATTTAAAACAAAAACAAAACAAAAACACTACAAATACCTCCACATTTAAGGGCCAGGAAGCTTTCAGCTAAACAACAAAGTGAGAAAATTCCCCAATTTCCCATGGCATGAATAGTTATAAGGCAATTTAAAAAATGGAATTTTCAGAAATTATCCACCATACATACAGAATCCTCATGAAAAAAAAGTGTCTGAAACTAACACAAAATAATATTGAATGTAAACTGTAACTGAAAACTAAAAATTGTTTAAAGGAAAATAAGTATCTGAAAATTACTTAAAATCTGAATTGAAAACAAGTTTCATAATTTTTTATTGAACGATCGATACAAGGGAAATATAATGCAAAAACAAATGAAAGGGACTCGAGTCAAAACTGGGATTTTAGATTCCGAGAGGAAAATGAACGCTTATGGAAAAAGTTGAGCACTGTTTTCATTTGTGAATAAAAATAAGTTGGTATCTTTTCGAAATCTTTTTTGAAGCTGGCAAAATGGGGTGATTAAGTATTTCTTACAAACAGACTCTGAACGCGACCAGCATTCGTTCATAGCTATTGTTCCATTACATTTTCATCGCCATTTCCCAAATGGCCACAAGAGGGCAGCACGGCAACACCTCACTTACGGAGCAGGCCTGAGGGTTCCCCACCCAGGAGCTGCCATTTCAGCGCTTGGGAGGGTGTGTGTGTGTTTTTTCTCCCTAAACTTAACAAAATGGCTGCAGAGCTTGGCAGGGCAAGGTTTTGTTGCTAGTGGAAGCAACATCGGGTCAAAACACAAAGCAATCTACACTGGGATTGCATAAAACCTATTTCCAGACGAAAGCTCTATCGACGGTAGAACAGCTAATATTTTTTGAACGCTCATGAAGCAGATCCATGCAAACCTCTCCTTTAATCCTTACAACAAAGACATAATTAGCCTCATCTTACAGCAGAGGCGTGGCCCGTGTGTGTGTGTGTGTGTGTGTGTGTGTGATGTCCTCGTCCCCACCCCCAGCCTGGAGTATGAATCCACACGACTCAACCTCTAAGTGGTACTCCTGTCCCACCGAGTCACTGGCACATTCTTCAATTCAACAGATTCTTGAGGCGCCCAAAGGTGATGCAGAACAATTCCTTCTAAGCACATCTGTGTCAAAGATCTTTATCTCCCCCACCTCTGGCTCAAGGCCTATGATTCTGATGACTAAACCACATAAATGAGGTTAAAAGGCAAGGACAGAGAAAAGAAATTTCAATGTATACACAACAAGAAATGTATACATACAACATTACACATTAA
>NW_006296417.1:3932904-3955431 GCF_000327345.1 Myotis davidii | reverse complement strand
TGCCCTAGCTGGTTTGGCTCACTGGAAAGAGCGTTGGCCTGGGGACTAAAGGGTCCCAGGTTTGATTCCAGTCAAGGGCATGTACCTTGGTTGCAGGCAAATCCCCAGTAGGGGGCGTGCAGGAGGCAGCTGATCGATGTTTCTCTCTCATCGATGTTTCTAACTCTCTATCCCTCTCCCTTCCTCTCTGCAAAAAATCAGTAAAATATATTTTTAAAAATTGCAATCTCACTGTTACTCCTCGTAGTGTCCTTGCACTGAGATGCGTTTATTAAAAAAAAAAGAATTACATATTAAAGAAAAAAAACAATAGATAATTGGGCAAAGGAAATGGGCATGCAACTAAAGAAATGAAATGGCCAATAAATTTATGAAAAGGTAATTAAACTTCCCCGGTAATTTGGGATATGTCTATTACAACAATATTTGACACTCATTTGCTTTGCAGAAATTTTAAGGGTCTGATAATATTAAATGATGGTATTAATATTTTCTTACTTAGGAAAGTAAGGAAAACAGTACTCATATACCACTATTGAAAAAATAATCACTAGAAGCTTTGGAAAGCACCTTGACGTTATCCAGTAAATCTCAAAATATCCCTATGAATCATGCAATCGAAACTGTGGGTACAGCCCTAGCTGGTCTGGCCCAGGGGATAGAGCAGTGGTCTGCGAACCAAAGCGTCCCGGGTTCAATTCTGGTCAAGGGCACGTACCTTGGTTGCAGGCTCCTCCTCGGCCCAGCCCTGGTCAGGGTGAGTGCAGGAGGCAACCAATCAATATGTTTCTCTCACATCCATTTTTCTGTCTGTCTTTCCCTCTCGCGAGGATTAAAAAAAAACAAAACTGTGGCATGTAATCTAGATAAATTACCAAACTTGGGCAAGGGGCAGGCTGTATAAAATTGTTCAGAGTTCTGAAATCCTAAGATTAAAAAAAAACAAACAAAAAAAAACACACAACTCTAGACGTTTATGTGTGAAAATGAAAAAAAAGTGAAATATTCATACTATGCAATGAACAATGACAGACTAAGAGTGAATTAGATCTATAAATGACAATTTCAAAACTATTATGTTTTGGGGGGTATATTTTTTTTTAGTTGATTTCAGAGAAAGGGATAGAAACATCAATGATGAGAATTATTGAGCAGCTGCCTCCTGCACGCCCCCCTACTGGGGACCGAGCCCACAACGTTACAAGTGCCCTGACAGGGAATCAAACCGTGCCCTCCTGGTTCATAGGTTGATGCTCAACCACTGAGCCACGCCAGCCGGGCAGAAAGAGCTGTTTTTAACATTACAGAACGATCAGCATTCAGGAGCAGACCTTCCTAGGATTCCACAGTTCTTCTCAAAGTATTTCTGACACTGTTAACTGGAAGTTATTCCGACACTCTTCCCAGAAAAAGGCACATGTACGAAATGCTGCTTACAGTTTTAGGGGATAAAGGCCACGTGCCATCAGATTGAGAAATCCAGTGGGAAAGAAAATCCAGTGGGGAAAAAACCTACCTTTAATGAAGTACGTTTGTAAAATTCCCAACGGGTGCTAGATAGCAGTCATCTTATCTTCATCATGCTACTTAGGGCGGGCGCATCAAACACGGCACCCAGGCGTCGATGTCATTAGGGGAAAATGAATTCTAGCAAGAAGCCCGGATAAGGAACAACTGGACAACCATCTCACAAATACCGACCCAATCCAGGTCTGGCAATGGACTAAGGATGATACAGAACACAAGGCAAGCTTTCTACAGGGAAGAACGTAAGAAACGTTGCAACCCACTGAAGGGAACTCTCTCCCTTTGATCCCATCCCTTTGGAGCCCTGGGGAGAGATGGGACCCGTTGGACCACGAATTCCTTTCAGCCCCATAAGCTGTCATCTTTAGACTTTGTAACACAGCAACTCCACAGGTCAAAGGAGATTGAAAAGGCGAGGCCGCCAACCGCAATAGCAGTAAATAGCACCTGCGCCCGCAGTGTCGCAGGAAGGAAGTGGGGTCCCGGGATCAGGCCGCAGAGAAGAAAAAGGAAAAGGCGAGGGCTCACAGCTTTCTCAGTAACAACCGACACGCACTCACGGTGGCAAGCGACGGGCTGAAAGCTCTGGACCAGTGTCTCAAGGGCAGCGGTTCTCAACCTGTGGGTCGCGACCCCTTTTGGGGGTCGAACGACCCTTTCACAGGGGTCGCCTAAGACCATCGGAAAACACATAGAGAATGACATATTGTTTTTGTGATGAATCACGATGCTTTAATTATGTGCCATTTGTAACAATGAAATTGGGGGTCACCACAACACGAGGAACTGTATGAAAGGGCATTGGGAAGGTTGAGAACCACTGGGCTAGATAATCCTTTGCTGTGGGGGGCTGTCCTATGTGCTGTAGGATTGTAGGGTGCTCCCAGCATCCCTAGCCTCTACCCATTTGATGCCAATTGCATCCCAGCCCCAACCAAAAAGATCTCCAGCCAAAAGTCATGGGGGAGGGGGGAGTGGATGGGCACAGGGTGTCCTTAGTTGAAAAATCATTGCTTCAGAGGTATTATTTTATTTAACCCCTAGAGTGCCGGGGAGCACCATCACGCTCCTCCTGTCTTTCGCCACAAGTGCCGGAAGCGCTATCGTAATTTTTTTCCTAAACTGCTGCAAAATCAGCAAAAATGCCTTGGCGATTTTAGCACAGTTCCTAGGATATTGGTTGGCACTCAAAGGGTTAATTCTAACTTTTCCCCCCCAAGAGACACACCACACATTCAATCCTAATTACCCTGAAGGACCCACCTGGACACACGTACGGTATGTACTGCTCAAGCTCTAAAATCTAATCAGGTAGGTGCCAGTTTGGCGGGTTGGTCGGTTTGTTTTTAAGTGATTGTCACGCAACGCCTATTTGCAAACTGAGTTTCGTACAAAACAAACCGGAGGCAAAGTCCGATCTTGGCCGAGGGGAGTCACAGTGCACCAGGGCAGAGTTCCTCTGAGGACGCTGGGACACCCGCTCCTGCCCGCCCCGCCTCTGCGCAAACCATCCCCCACGCGGTCTCCCAAACCGCCCCGTGGGAACCACTTCTGATGTCAAATCGCAGCCTTTAGAACAGCCCTGTGTTCTGGCATCAATCACACTCACAATGAGGTGATTCTGCGTTTCTGGTTTCTTTAAAATGAAGGTTAAGATAAGCGGAGGACAGCCCTGCCTGGAGTGGCTGACTCAGTGTCTGCCCGCGCACCAAACAGTTCCGGGTTAGACTCCCTGGTCAAGGGCAGATACCTGGGTTGCTGGGGGGGAAAAATATCCAGGGGAGAGGATTAACAAAATCAACAAACAAAAAAGATAATTCTGAGTATTCCTGATTTTTACTCTGTTCCAATCTCCTATTTAATTTCCTCTAATCCCTCTTCAATTTGTCTGCAACTTTTGATAAGATGTTTTAAGTGGAGCCAAATGGCCGGTGTTTGACTCAGATTCTACCATTTATTCTACCTTGTGCCACGGTTTTCTCACCTACTAAGTAAGAACGATAATCATACCTCACAGACCTGTGAGGATTCCTCTAAGGAGCACAAATAAAGGACTCAAGTCCCAGGCTCACGCATAGTAGAGAGAGTTAGAAACATTGATGAGAGAGAAACATCGATCAGCTGCCTCGTGCACACCTCCTACTGGGAATGTGCCCACAACCAAGGTACATGCACTTGACCGGAATCGAACAGGGGACCTTTCAGTCCACAGGCTGGCGCTCTATCCACTGAGCCAAACTGGTTAGGAGGCTCTCTTGCTTTTTTTTAATGCTGGTTACAGTTCACAAAATACCACGCTAAGGGCTCGACAGCGTAGCCACACCCACTGTCTCAACCCCATACAGACCTCCAAGCCCAAGCTGCTGTTAAAACTGCCCTAACAAGGGAACTGAGAAGATGGGGCAAGCAAGGGAAAGACCAAGTTAGGAAACAACATATGAACAAGAAATGCTGCCTCAGAAGATTCGAACCCATGGACACACATGCAAATGTGAAACACAGGGTGAGCTCTTACCCGAACTCAACGCCCCGGCCACTGGTATTTTGACAAACTCTTCAAGGTCTGATATTAAAACCAGAAAGAAAAATAATTCCGTCGTCAAATGAAAATTCAACCAAGGAAAATCTAAACATCTAGCCCCGGCCGGGGTAGCTCCAGGGTTAGCGTTGGCCCCACACACCGAAGGGTAGCGGGTTCGATTCCTGGTCAAGGCACCTATCTGGGTTGCAGGTTTGATCCCCACCGCTCAGAGGCAACCAGTCAATGTGTCTCTCTCCTTTCCTCCCTCTCTTCCACTCTTTCTAAAAACATAAAAAACTAAAAAATAAAAATAAAAGTCAATGGAAAAAATAGCCTCCAATGAGGATGAACGAAACAAATTAAAGATCTAATTGGCTTTACTGAACAATTCCGGAATCAGGCAGCTTCCCATCTAGCAAGTGGAGAGGAGCTCTATAGGGTTGGATGATAGAAAGCTTTTAGAGCAGTGGTTCTCAACCTTCCCCATGCCGCGACCCTTTCATACAGCTCCTCATGTTGTGGTGACCCCCAGCCATAAAATTATTTTCGTTGCTACTGCATAACCGTAATGTTGCTACTGTTATGAATCGTCATGTAAATATCTGATGTGCTGGATGTATTTTCATTGTTACAAATTGAACATAATTAAAGCACAGTGATGAATCACAGAAACAATATGTAATCCTCTATGTGTTTTCTGACAGTCTTAGGCGACCCCTGTGAAAGGGGTCGCGACCCACAGGTTGAGAACCGCTGTTTCAGAGGCGGAAAGGGGGGCAAGAAAAAAAATTATCAGCCGGAAATCTGTTTTCAGGCAAGGACCCGCTCCTCCCAGGGGGACATGGAGGGCCCATCAGCGCACTGCCTCCTGTGGGAAACAGGAAATTCCAGGCGGGCTGGCCAGGTCACATTCCAGGGGAAAGTTGGACGTATAATTGGTTAGGGATTAGGGCCTGGCTTGCTGGTGTGGGGCTTTCACCGGAGCGACTCTATTCTCGGCCTGTTGTGTCCCTCTCTCTAACACAACTGACTCATTAACCATAAAGCACATGAAGGAAGTAGAGGAATCCAAAAACACAAATATTGAGACGATGTATATGTATTTTCTAACATGATCAACAGGACTTGAGGCATTATGCGAAATCAAACGGACAGGGCTCAGGGGAAGACCGGTTACTAAAAGCAAGCTGCAGCCAACATCAACACGGGCGGTAAAGAGTATTGCTGTTATTCATCCCCAAATAGCACTGCACCTTGGTATTCGTTACTCAGCCTTGCACAGCCTGCAGGGAAATGAGGCGCCTGGGCCAGGACAGCCATTACTAGCTCCCAGAAGGGGAAAGGGGATTTGTTCAGAATGAGACTGACTCCAAACAAGAGGCTGCCCCAGTCCAGACAGAATCATAAGCCCCATCCAGAAAAAAAAAAAAATAAAATAAAATAAATTCTAGGATCGTATCCGAGTCACCGCACCAAAAAAAAAAAAAAAAATCCTAGGAGAGGACTGACTGTAAAAGACACGCAAAGTTTCACTTAACTAAAAGGCGAGTTGCCCCTAAAAGCATCTTAACCGGCCTAACCAGACCCCTGTGGGAGACCAGGACACCAGTCACCGCCCTCAGGGACAGCCTGGCTCTCATAAAAGTGCTGAGAAGGCATAAAAGATGCCCTGGCTGGTTCGATTCCCAGGATTCCCAGTCGGGGCACATGCCTGGGTTGTGGGCTCGATCCCCAATAGGGGGCGTGCAAGGAGGCAGCAGATCCATGATTCCCTCTCATCATTGATGTTTCTCTCTCTCGCTCCCTCTCCCTTCCTCTCTGTAAAAAATCAATAAAATATATTTAAAAAAATAAATAAATAAATAAAAATGAAAAGCACAAAAGGCTAAGAATGGAGAGGAAGCATAAGGAAATAAAATAACATTGCTAATCGCTTGCAATTATGGAGCACTTTCTATGGACCGGGCCGGGCTCTTTGTTTAAGCACTCTCAAGGCATATTTTTAAAACTATATTTTTATTGATTTCAGAGAGGAAGGGAGAGGGAGCGAGAGAGAGAAACATCAATGATGAGAGAGAATCATGGATCGGCTGCCCCCTGCATGTCCCCCACTGGGGATAGAGTCCACAACCCGGGCCTGTGCCCCTGACCGGAATCGAACCCGGGACCTTTCAGTTCCCAGGCTGACGCTCTATCCACTGGGCCAAACCGGCCAGGGCGTTATAGGCATATTATTTCATCAGAATAACCTAATGAAGATCATCCTCCACATGTTAGAAAAGAGCAAATTCCAAGGCCAGCAACGAGTACTTCACTGGCCTACATTGGGGAGAAAGTTTCAGATCTGATATACACACTGCACTGGTGCCCACGATGTACACAGCTCCTGCCAGGCACCGAGGGAACAGTTAAACGCATCACAAATCGCAAGACAACTCACGAGAACTGGATCCAAAGTATAAAATCGGGGCTATCCTTAGCACGATGCCTCTCCCAGGGCCCTTCTACAACACTCACCCATGCAGACCAGGGCGACCACACCATCCCCCAATTATGAGGAAAGAGACTTTTAACCCTTTCAGTATGAAATCCAGAAGATGTCGATGAAATGCCAAAAACGGTGTCTCCTAACCAAACGTGTTCACGGTAACATGCTACATTGGAACTACATGCTACAAAGGTGGACAGCATAAGAAGTGTAGCGTGGCCCGGCCGGCGTGGCTCCGTGGTTGAGCTTGGACCAGGAGGTCACGGTTCGATTCTCGGTCAGGCACAGGCCCAGGTTACAGGCTTGATCCCCAGTGTGGGGCGTGCAGCCGATTCTCTCATATCATTGGTGTTTCCTTCTCTCTCTCTGTCTCTCTCTCTCTCTCTCTCTCTCTCTCAAATCAGTAAAAATACCTTTAAAAAGGAAGAAATGTGGCATAAAGGCTTCCATACAACTCCGTTCTCCAGGATTTATTTCATAAAGCAATGCCCTGTCCCGCAAAGATAAACGACAAAGGTAGACAGCATAGGAGCTTTTTCACTTGCCCTACCAATCCAAGTTTAGACTGGAGAGGCAGAAAGGTACGAACAGACATATAAACAATGTGCTCCAACCCTGGCATTCGATAAGTCAGTTCTGCCCAGGTATAAACTTGACTTCAAAGCCCCCTCCAGCTGGGATGCAGGAGGAAATGGCTCAGGGACAAGCACCCAGCAGAAGAAAACCAACCCAGTTCTTTGTATTTGTATACAAAATAACGTAGGTGTTTAACAAAATAATACACTCACCTGGGTGGTCTGTGTTAATGATAAAAACACGAGATGAAACAACAACCAAAAAACAACAACAGTTTCTTTGCTAAAGTAACCCCCCCACCCCCGCTTTCAAGAAAGCCAATTGAATTTTAAGGATAAAAAAAGAAAAATGTTACTGGATGTCTCCCAGAGCACTCACTCAGTTTTTTATATCAGGAACAAGTTTATTGTGCTACGTTTTATGGGAGAAATGAGAGGAGTTTGGAAATCTCAGGTGGCCTCAAGGTGAATCTCAAATGTGAGGGGATTGCTGTATGGGTGGAGGGAAGGGGGTGGGGGCGGCATTAATTGTTAAATTGTGAGATTCAGATACTGTCAGGTGAAATGCACACTTACAACTAAAACCCTTAGTTTGCCCATCTCCCTGTGGCCACGTAATCTTTGCAAAAGGCGTTCATCTCCAAAGAGCCAAATGGCAATTCAGGAAGCGGCAGGTTTTCAAACGAGAGTCCAAACGAGGGAGAGAGGAGAGCTTTACCGACACTTTTGCAGGGCGAACAGGGGAGGAACACACAGAGATGGTTCCAGAACCAGACCCAATAGTACGCTGTTTCTTTAAAAAGATAATTCAATGCATAACAGTTCATAGATAAATTGCTGTATTTTAACTCACGGAGTAGCGACATCTAGTCTATGGGGCAAAACACCTTCAGCAGAATAGTTTCGACCCTGGCACAGGACTGCAACGCTACTTAATTCTATCCCGCGTTTAGGAACATAAGGAAATACGAAAAGGAATTTAGCGAACGTGAAAATGTGACAACAAACTCAATAAACCTTTTAAAAAACCTTTGTTCTTGTTTCTGCACGTGCACTTTTTAAGAGGTTGGAAACACCAGGGAATGATCACGTTCTACAGAATTTGTCACTGGGGCTACCAAGTGCTTTAAAATTTACTTGACCATAAGGTTTTAAAAATCACGTACAGAACCTTTGATGAGCAAGTCTGAAAACCCAGATCCACCTACGTTTTCCATAAAAAATCCAAAGAATTCCGCCTGCGTACCACAACAATGAGAACCTGCAAAACCTACTAGAATGAATTTTACCTTTTGTAAACTCCACTCAGTAATTTAATATACGCCCGGGTAAACATTCTACCTACACTCAGAAGGGCCGCATCTCTCTTGAAGATATTTTACTGAAAAAATTGCTGACCTAAGGCCAACTACATGAAACTTCACTCCTGTCACCCTCAAAAAATTAAAATAAAAAACTGCAATGACATAGGAAAAGTCGTCTTGTCAGCACAATAGAAAAACAAATAGTCTTGCCTTCATGCTTAAATTCATTAATTTGCCTGTATGTCGTCATTCGGTGAACTGAGATTTATTTTTAACCAGAAATCTTTCCAAACAAGGCAGACCACGATTATCCCCAGAGTATTTTCACATTTCTCGGGACCGAATAAAAATTCCCTGATGGCGACGGAATTAAAATTTCCTTGAGATGTTTTGCAAGATTTTGCCAAGTGATTGCAACATAAGCTAAACTTGGGAGTCACTTTTCTTTAGCACGTGTTCATCACTTGGTTTCCTAACACCTGTTTGCATAATAATGGATGCCTAATGCTCTATTCTCTCTTGTTTTGTGTTTGTTTTTTTTAAATAATCTTCACCCCAGGAGCCTGCAACCGAGGCACGTGCCCCTGTCGGATTCGAACCCTGGACCCTTCAGTCTGCAGGCCGCCGCTCTACCCACTGAGCCACGCGGGCCGGGCTGCACCAGCATTCTCTCTTCTTAAGTTAACCTACTATTTACAGTTCCGTGAAAGTTCCCGGTATTTTTCTACTTCACTCTATCTTGAAAGCGAATCCCTTTGCACATACTGACCTGCGCTTTTTTCCATCAAATGCCAATGCAGGGAAGGCAGGGGCCCGAGAAAAAATGCACGGGGACAAGTTCAAATAATCGTCCCTTTGTTTAAGGGCCATGCGTTTGTTCAAAGAGTACGGTCGCCCGCTAACACGTTTCCATCGGAATAAAAATGTCTCCTCTGGCAGCGAAATGGTAACCAAATTAAACCCACTAATCACATTGAACAGAAAAGTGGGGGGGGGGGGGATGGGGTAAGGCCCGCTCGGATAGCAGACAAGAAAGCGGAAAACGTTCAACGCGGTCGGAAGGCTTCCTACGAGCGCCTTTTCACTTTCTCCAAAGCAAAAGCTGTTTTTCTAAAAGAGGAAAACCATTCGCGGGGAAGGGCACGAGATCCCAGCTGCAGGGTGCGGGCCGCGGGCAGGAGGGCGGACAACCGCCCGCAGCGTGCACGCCTGACGTCAGGAGGCGGGGCCGACGCTGTTGACCTGCTGTTACCAGGCGCGCGCTCAGCCAATCAGCTCTCGGCGCCGGCGCCGGCCGGCCTTTGAACTCGGCACGGCAACTTCCTGCTGTTTGGCGAGTACACAGTGCAATGCAGTATGTCTGTCAGCGCTGCGGCACAAAGGAACAGCCATTTTGTGACTGAGCTGGACCTGCACCAAGATGCCAGGGGCTCTCGGGGCTGCTGTCCGCGCTAAGTACCGAGATGCCTTTTATTTCGGCACCAGACAACCAAAAGGAGGAGAGGGGAGGAGAAAGAGGGGTTTTGGTATTTCAGCTTAATTCTCTTTATTTGCCATCTCCTCCAAACTCCCGATCCGTGAGAATTATCAGTGTCATAAAATGGCTGCCACCGAAAAAACTGACTTTTACAGTCCACAAGCAATTGCAGTTAGCATTTCTCAACAGTCCCGGGGTTTTAGACTCGCTGCTTAGAAGCTGATTGCAATGCAGGTGATTTTCACCACACCCCGGCTTATCAGAATAAATCTGGTTCAAAGACAGACGATTTGGAGATAAACTTAACAAACGGTCTCAGTTCTTAAAGATAAACTGCTAGGGCGGAGGAGCCCTGGAACACAGAACTCCGTGTGCACACACACTTCCATTCTGGTTCCCCTCGCTCCCGCTTCCATCCTGGGATATTACCGAGTTACCCCACAATGTCTCTGATTTACACACGTGTGGGGTGTGCATTTCTGTGCAGGCCCACCACGGTCACTTTGTTTTAAATGTGTAGAAACTTTCCAGGCAGCCAATACTGTTAAGATCTTACTTCTGCAAGGGGACTTCTGACTCTAGTTCTAAAGTCACGCTATACAAAGTATATGTAACGTTATGCTTAAATATTAACTTGGAAAGAATAAGTTACATAATGACTGGCAAGTACTGCATTATTTCCAAAAGGAGGGCACGTGCACTCAGTCCCTTCAGGTCCCCAAGTCATTCTCCAAGTTGACTTGACCCTGCTAACTTCCACCTGCCTGGCCTGCAAACGTGGTTTTTGCAGCAGACTCTGTGACAAGGAAACGGGTCCTTCGTGGGAAAAATTCTGGAGGATTCAGGAACCAAGGAAGAGTTAGGGACGGCCTCCTCTACCTTAACCCACCGAATATAAAATATAAACTCCTCCAATAGAACACCAGGGAGTCCTGGAGCTTTACAATTTGAAAAGGAAGTGATGTCATAATTATGTACATGTGTCAAGGTATTCAATGTAGGGTATCTGTCATTCAAGTAAATGTCAGTCTCCGTGGTCTCATCAAGGAGTCTTGCAAACGTTTTTGGACACTCATCAGGTACACGAGTCAAAATACACTTGACAAAGTGCATTTAAAAACACAGCCCATGCTTCTGAAGCCCCCCACTGACAGGAGGCAAGTGCAGGACAGCTTCAAAGTAGATTTCCAGGTGAAGTAAATCATTAAAAGAATAACAACACTGCTTGACTGTTTTAAATTAGAAAGCAGAGTTTGATCAAGGTTAACCACAAACCTTGCATAAGAAAGCCAAGCCCCCAGATGAGACTATGCAAAATCACTCCCAGGGGAGTATCCATTGTAGGTACTGAATCTTTAGCAATTTGTCAAGTATTTGTCAGGATTCCCGTTTCTTCAAGTCACTATTACTTTTCAGAAAAAAAAAAAAATCAGTGTGGGGTTAATAGAGCAATTTTCTGTCCTAAATCTAAGGTAGGTGATTACAAGGGCATTTCAGTTCAAAAGACACAGTCCAAACTAGGTGACAACTCAATTTGCAAAAGAATGTGGAAAGGTATTTGTGAAAGCAAAGGTCAAAATACCTGAGGTCTAAGGAAACAAATAAAATTCATCATTTGTAATAAAACCACATTAAAAACTTTCATATTCACCATCCTGGTAGTAAAAAAGCATATTATATAAGATTACAAAAGTAAAACCAAATTAGAAAGAAAAATCATATAATCAAGCACATCCTTATTAACTCCAAAGATTTCAAATTCGTAACGTGCCAATTTATAGGCGCACACATCCAGAAATGCATGCATGTGCTTTTAAAATTAATATACAGATCATACAAAACATCTCAGCAGCTTTATTCCTTAGTCACTAACAAGGCACTCCAGCAAATGTGAAACGAATTATGATGTGAACAGTACATGTGTAAGCTTCCGAGGATAAAGCATTCCAGGAGACACTGTTGAAATAAATCAATAAATGTAAAGCAGCTATAACTAAAGTGCCAGGATCATATACTACTCAATCTACCACCAGAAAGAGCATTGTCTGAATATAAGCATGCAAATGTTGAGCCTTAAATATTTCACAAGCAAAATATACAATTTTAATCTCAGTAACAATCACAAAGCAGAAAAGGAGGACATTAAAAGAGTACTCCCGGATTTCTGGGATCAGATTTAATTTCATAAATGCAGGAACTGTAACCATCGAACTCAAGGTTTTGATAAATCCTATCAAAATGTCTTAAAATGTCCAAGGTATCAAAAGAAATAGAGAATCAAGTAAAAATGTAAACTGAGAGGCATCAGTCAAAGGGTCCCTTTTGCAATTTCGCTTTAAAATGTACATTTTTTCATTCATATAACTTTCTCAAATGTCTATTTACTATAATTTACTACCACAAGGCTCCTCTATGGCCTTCGGTTACAAGTTGGGGTATCCTAGTTTCTTCAAAGAAAAAAATTTGCCTTGTATGTAAAATGGTGCAATGCAGCAATGGCTAAACCGACAAGGTCATTTTTCTACAGCCCGAAAACCTAAAACCTGAAATTTATTGTCAGAAACACTGCAGTTTACTGAAAAGTCCCCCTCGAATAAAGGTACCTTACCTTTCGACTGCTGTAAGAGGCCTTAAGTCAACTCAACTTTCATAAATTGCTACCAAAAAATTAGGGTGTGGCATATTAGCAATCTCAAGGTCACACTTTAAAAAACGAACCCAAATAAGTAAAATACTTAAAATCACACAGACAGCTACCCTGGCCTGTCAAGGTAAACAATGTAAGTTGAGGTTTCCCCCCGAAAAAAAAAAAAGAAAAAAGAAAGAAAGTTGATAGCTCCATACCTCGATGCATTGCTGTGTGGCGAACTGTCCTCCTCTTGGCTTTTGTCCTTATTTCTCATCATCTTTTAATTCTTAAATATTAAGGGGGAGGGGAAATCTGTGTTTGCTTTGAAGTCCTGTGCCCAGGTATTTACTGTTAAAAGTTGAAAGAAAGGTAAGGTGCCGGCTTCTAGCGATGGTTTTATTACCAGGAACAAAGTCCTGACCATGTCACGATATTGTTATAATACAACAGCGGTTAAGCACCGAAAAATAAAATTATTTCTAGTTTTACCTTTAAAAAAAAAAAAGGGCAGGACACACGGAACAGGGGGAATCATCCCTTATCAATACGGAAAGTTTCTCAAAGTAACACACTGGATACAAATAACAAGCTCTTTATCTTATTGCGTCATCCAGGAATTTCTCCTCTTTACCGAAAATAAAGCCAACTTTCAGCTAGAAATCCTTTAAATTATCACTCATGATCACGAACTTACCTGATCCATGTAGTAGGTCCAAAGCCAGAGAGTCCTAGCTAGTGGTAGAAATAGATCTGGTCCCAAACCATTAAAAATAAAAAACGAAATTCTCCGTGAAAAACAAAAAAAAACCCGAAAAATAAATAAAACAATCCTCCGATCTGTGAACGGGTCCAAAAAAAATAAAGCAACAATTAATACGGAGCCGGGTCCGGGAGGGAAAAAACCTCATTAGGAGAGCGCACAAAAATGGAGGTGCGCCATGGCTTCTAAGCTGGAAAAAACAACGACCTGGGCTCCCAGTACCGCTGCTTCTTTCCAACAAGGCACGAAAAGAAAGCCCCAAAAAGCTGCTTTTCCCCCTCCAAGGGGTTCCGATCGACCCCAGTCCGTCTCTAGGAGAGGCAGGGGGCTGCGGGGGCCCCCTGGGGCGGCCCGAAAGTTGGGGAAAGTTGCGTAAAGTGAGGCGAAGGCAGGGAGCAGAGCGCGCTCTCTCTAAGGCACAGCCGCCATCTAGAGCCTCCTTCCCAGCTCTGAGAGCTCTGCCTTTGATTGACACTCTCTACATTTACCCCACAACTCAGGTGATGTACCATAGACCCACCCCTTCATCTCCACCAAAAAAAAAAAAAAAGAAAGAAAGAAAAAAAAGATCTTCCATCCCAGGGAGCCAGAGGACCCCACACCCCCACACCTCCCTGCCCCTCCAGACCACCCCATCAGGGGAAGGGGGGAGGGTTTCTTAACCCCCTCTGGCTCAAGCACCCTTTTTAAGCCAGACAGAAATGTAATTTGTTCCTTTTGTCTAAAGATCTGCTAAATATTTCAGTCCTTGGGCTAAAATAACTTCCTTTCTGGGCAGGAAGTGGTGTTTTATAAAGCCATTTTGAAAAAGGGATAATTCTGAGAAAATGTTAAGCTCATTTTAATATTAGTCTTTTTTTAAAAATTAACCCCACCCAGGGTAAAATGGTTTCCAAATAAAAACAAAATCTCAATTTTATAGATTAAATTCAAGTTTGATTTCTTTATTAAGCCTAAAATTATCTAAAGACCAAATTAGGGGCATTTTCCATCCCAACTGGAAGAAAGGGGTACAACTCAAGAGCGCCTCCCTAGTGTTCAGTTGCATTAGCGCAAAAATTAATGCAACTCGTTTTAATTTGAGAATTTCCATTTTTCTTTGTACTTTCACAAAATTCTTTAACCCATTCTATAACCTTGCAAACTTTACACCCCCTCCCCAAATCTCAAAATCACAATATATTTACTTCCCACATTGATTCAGGCAAAACAAAGTTATTAAACTCAAGAATATGGAACTACCATTGTCTTATCGATGACAAATCCAAGAAACTCGACCGCCAAAACCAACACAGCACATATATCCCCAACTCTTCCCTTCTATTTCAAATCAATTTCTAAGTATGTTCAGATTTTTGACAATAGTTAATAGGTCATATCTGACAGCAAGTTATCAAAGTAATGTTACAGGTCAAATTCTCCTAAATATCAAAACCATTAACATCTATGGAAAACAAAATACTAATGCCAGAAACAAATTGTTCAACACTTTTTCTCTCAAAAAGCACCCAAGAAAATATTCACACATCAAAAAAAAGAAATCAAATCAACTTTTCCTACTCAACATTATAATCTTCCAGAACCATGTCCTTTCCTCAATGTTGATATCCACTTTCGCTTTATACCCAACAAAAGCAACAAGTTACATCTAGGTCAATGTAAAAGCCATAATCCAAACCCAGTTTCAATTCCACACTTTCTACAAAAACGTGATTTTTGTACCAAAATCCGAATCCAAAATTCCACTTTTGATATATACAAACCAACCACTTCAAACCAGTCAATGAGAACACATACTGCACATGTACTGATAATGAATGTGTGCTATATAGTATTTGACATTAATCACAAATCACAGTATGATTAGCTATTTTCTCTCACACACACAAGAACAAATCAAGCCGAACATTCCATGTATAAAGGGAAAATATCAACAATTGATTTGGTTTATCCAAATAAAGCCTATCACACATTTATAAACTTAGTGTCAGTTGATTATCAATAAAATGCCAGTATTCACCTGGAAATCAAATATGTCATCTGTGACATGGTGTGATTCATTTATTCTGAATTCCTAAATGTAGAGAATAAGAAAAATACAGAATATTCCTATTTTATATTTACATCACGTATATTATAGACAATATTGCCACCAAAATTTTAAGGCCTTTTATGAATATCTTAAAGGACATTCCCTAATAAATCCAACATTTCTTCCCCCTAACATTAACTAGACAAGAGGCATCTGTTTTGTTCAGATGAATATTCTATCGCAAGATGTTTTATTTTCAATATTAAGAAGTGCAGATAAAAAAGACGTTTTTATCAACACAAAACTCAGAAAAATACTGTTATCACTCATCCTGAATTTTGAGACAAAATGCATTTGTTTTAAACGTTCATTAAAATCATGTGGCAAGTTAAAGATTCTATTATTACCTATTGACTGGTTATTTTGCAAGATATTCAAGAAGGCATAAAACAGTATTTAACCAAACACCTATTTCTTAAAGCACAAATAAATTTCCACAACTGGTGGAAATAAATCTTAATCAACGACGTAAAATATTTTCCAATACACCATTGCCATTTTACCAGCTTTATTCAGTACACTTCACTGCTGGACAACTGTAAAGGCCCAACTGTTATTTACGGCGCACATTTAATGTAATGAATCTTCAGCTTAAAAAAAAAAGCCCAAACTGAGAAATTTTAAAATGTTAGAAATTTTATTAAAATTAACATTTCACAAGGTCATATTCATACAAATCAAATTGAAAAAAAGTCCAGACATACAAACTATCATCTCTGTTAACGTGCCATCTTTCATCTCCAAATGTCAAAAATGGGCTTGTTTAATGATACAAAAAGTCTTTGGAAAGTCAAATCCACTGTCCATCTGTGTTGGGTAAGAAACCTATTGTCTTCATTCATTTCATGAAATCCATGTTAAAAGAACCCTGTCTTGGGTTGTGTATTATCACAGCACTCTTGTATTAATCCATTTTCCTCTATTCCCCATAGTGGACTGCCATCTTGATTTCTCAGAGGTAGGGTCCATTTGAGACGCTTCAAGCTGTGGGTGCTTGATGAAAACATTAAAAGAAAAAACGCTGTTGGAATACCTTCAAACAGAGAACATCCACCCACCTTGAAGACACTCTTACCATACACAAAGCTTTAATTGTGTAACAGCTTTAAACTATGAAACTGTCTTATTTAAAGTTGTATGTACTACACACAACTTGTCAATGAGAGAATCAAAGACTACACACAAGTAACAAAGTTCTTTTACTATCACAGATACACTTGTAACCATAAAAAAAGCAGCAGTAGCCTGGCCAGCTTAGCTCAGTGGTTAAGCATGAACCAGGTCATGGTTCGATTCCAAGTCAGGGCACATGCCCAGGGTGCGGCCTCAACCCCATTGGAGGGGCGTGCAGAAGGCAGCCAATGATTCTCTCTCATCACTGATGTTTCTATTTCTCTCTCTCCCTCTCCCTTCCTCTCTGAAATAAAAAATGTATTTTTTTCAAAAAGTAGGAGTAAAGAGATAAATTTTTACTAGTTAATGTGATACTGTTTTAGTGTTTGTAGAAGACAAAAATTCAAATTCAAAACCCTGGAAAGCTAAATTACAGCAACACTATGGATTTTAAATCTCAATGAAGAACTTTCCAATATTCTTCTTCTTCAAAAAAAACCAAAACACACACACACTAATTATGTAAAAGAATCCTAAGGAATAAAAGAAACCAAAGCAGTGGATCAATCATAGCATAGTTTTCCAGTTAACAGATATTAATTTTGCTTAGAATATCGCAAATAGACAACAAAAATGCCACTATCTTTAGCTACATATCTGAAAATGCTGGAAATATGTAGCCACTAGGGGAAAAAATATAAAAAAGGCAAAGTGTCAGCTTGGCTTATTTGATATTTGCCATTAAATGCTATAAGATTGCAAATTATATACAAATAAAATACTCCCACTGCCAAAAAATCAAATGTTTCTCAGAGAATGACAAATACATTACTTAACTACTTTGAATTAAAGGGATAAGTGGGAAGCCAAGTGATTTTAATGTAAATAAATAATCCTGATGAATCAGGATCCACATAATTGCAAATATAAGTTTTAGCCCTGGTCTTCTCTGTAAATTATGCAGCTCTCAAACTAAATTTATAAAGTCTGGGTGACTGACTAAGAGGTTATTAAGTATAATAGCATTTTTGCTCATTAGGTAGTTAATACCTTGTATCCTAAACTATAATTAAAATTTGTCTACTATCTATAATAATCTATAATAATAAAAGTGTAATATGCTAATTAGACTAGATGTCCTTCCGGGTGGATGAACCGGAGCCACTTGCACAAATTTCGTGCATCGGGCCTCTAGTATACAATAAAAAAATCTACTTAATAAACTATTTGGTTAACCAAGAAACACTACCATCCATATTTTTTAAAAAACTAAAAATGAGTGTCACAAAAATCAGTAATAAACAAAAGTATTTCTCTTTAATTACTCTGCCGATTTCTCTCTAGCCTGAAACTCATTCATTCCCCACATCAGTAAAATATCTTCCATTTGAATTGTTCAGTCCTTTAAGTTAAAGTATATACACTTCTATATAGAACTATAGAAATAAAAATACCTTCATTCTTCTTGCAGAGTTCATTATAAACCAAATTTCCCCCCATCTCTATTGTTTTGATGCAAAATCAAGCTCTAAATGAAGTTGGGGAAGTAAATACTACTATGATGAACAACAGAACTAAAGCATTGATATCAAGTTACAATCATTTCAATGTCTATAGGTGCAATTTATTCAATTTAGTACATGAAATGATAAATCAATGCTCTATTTTCTTCTGCCACAGAGTAAGAGGTAAATTCATCCAGGACTTTATATAAAAACCCATTATTCTTTAAATTAAAAAAAAAAACCTAAAGAGATTAAAAGCATTCCAAAATTACTCAAAATCACTAGCTTGTGTAATAAAAATAAAATAGAAAAAACTTAATGTATTGGTCATTCTGTCACATATGATGTCATGTATTTAATATAGTAAAAAAAGGGGGGGGGGCTGGGAATTGAAAAAAAAAATGCTAAAAGAGAAAGCAGATACTTCCATAACATTAAAAACCAGGATCAATCTGTACTCTTTAAAGTCAATCAAAAGCCAAAAGAATCTTATTAATATAATAACTAAAAGTGCTCAGTCAAGCATCAAAGCATCTAAAAGTAGGGGATTTAGGAGTAAGCCATTCATTTTCATGGAATTCCAAATTCTTACAAAACCTAAAATTGCTAGTAAGCAAAGTTACATTAAAAATTAAAAAGAAAGCAGGCATGAGTTCTTTGAGCCTAGAAATATTCTTGGTTAACAAAATCCAGTTCATTTGTGAAAGCGTAACAGCAGTACCTACCTCATGTAGCAGTAGTAAGGCTTAAATGAGATAGTATCTGTATAGCATTTATATTACCTGGCATATATAAAGACTTCAATAAATGTTAGCTTTTACTCTGATATACCATGATAATCACAGTACTTGGGGACCTACAAACTAACCTTACTAAATTCATGTAACTTATAATCCAACAGTAATGAAATCTCTGAAGAATCCATAGAATCGTGGAGTCAATTACTTAAAACACTTTCTGCTTTAAAAAGACTATTTAGTGTTGCACTAAAATAACATCAGTACAAAAAAACTGAGTAGAGTTTTGATATCAAAGCCTTACTACTCTACGTCTCTCCAATAACGTGCAAATGGCTGTAGACATACTGGAGAGATGATGGTTTGATCTAGAATAACATCATCAAAGAGACCCAAATCTTTTATTTCACATAAAAGGTAAGCTTCAAGCTCATACTATGGAAAGTTAGACTTTCCACTATGATATTCACTAGTTTGTTTTCTTTTTATGGAAAATTGCTTGTTCTAAATTAAATCCCACAAGCAAAGGTAAAGACTACTATGTTAAGAGAGAAGGAAGTAATTGCTACCTCTTAAAATTCGCCAATCCTGTACATAAAAAAAAAAAAAAAACCATAAAATTAAGGAGATCTTCTGTTTCAATTCTGATCCAGCAAATGTGTTCCAAAAACAGAGACATTGTAATATAAAGTATTGTTAACTCAAATGCAAGTAAATGGTTCATTATAGAATTGAGTTTATGCGATGTTCCCCCAAAAGAAGTAATCTCCTTATCTCTACTTCCCAACAAACCCCAATTTTTAATCTCAATAGAAATGTGGGGTACAGGGAGAAATACAAAGACAAAGAAGTGATTAATGGCTCTTAATTTTAAAAACGGGACTCTAATAATGCCACAATTTACTAAATCATCTTAAAACTGGAACACTTATTGCAAAATCAAAGGAATAGATGGATATAAAATTATCCAGAACAGGAACTTATTTCCCATCATGTAATTAATTAAGGTTTTTTTTGTCTTGGTGCTCATGGCTTGATTTCAATATTCTTTGTATTGGTCTTTGATTTGAAAACATTTAATAGAAAACTCACGTATCTTGTCTCACTACCCAGTAAGAGCTCAAATCCTTTATAGGATTACAGTATATTAACAAGTCCGGGTCTTGCCCTAGCAGGTTTGGCTCAGTGGATAGAGCATCAGCCTGGGGACTGACACTCTATCAAGAAGGGTCCTGGGTTCGGTTCTAGTCAAGGACCCATGTCTGGGTTTCGGGCTCCATCCCCAGTAGGGGGCATGCACGAGGAAGCCGATCCATGATCCTCTCATCATTGACGTTTCTCTCTCTCTCTCTCCCTTCCTCTCTGAAATCAACAAAATTAAAGAAATTAAAAAATAAAAAGTCTGGATCTTAATAAACTAAGTACAAAATGATCTGAGAAAGACCAGCCAACTGTTAATTATGATAAGTTAATCATCTTAAAGGTCTTGTCATCAAATGAAATCTTCCCCATTGCCCCTATAAGTAACAGATTGAGACTTGTAGTTTCTTGTCAATTTTAATTGTTACTGAGTCCAAGGTTTTAGCTTTTCAGGCACATTGAAAAAATTAATAAAGTATTAAAACTAATGTTTCAATAATGAGTTTCAGTTTGGTTTTTTTATTAGACCCAAAACACTACTTGATAAATGTTTAATGGACACTATATATAATAATAAATCAACAAGTATTTATTGAGCATCCACTACATGCCAGGCAATATCTCTTCAAAATATTTGATAAGACAAGGTCAATAATTGTACTATATTAGGAAAGTTTTCATCTCTGCCCTCACCACTCCCATAAAAAAAAAAACCAACTTATTATTTTGCAGGCCTTAATGGCCACTTATACAATGGAAGTTGAAATAGTAATTAGAATAAAACATTATCTAGAATCTAATTTCCAAATGTGATTCAAAAATAAGTGTCTTTAACAAACAGCTAGTACGTAATTATCATATGTAAAATTTTTCCAGTAATAAATAAATCCCTTTGAGAATTCATCCAAATTCCTTTACACAGTCTAACCACTAATTCTTTCCCACTATTTCTCAGGTTGGGAATTTGAAAAACTACTCCATAGTAATTGTTACCAAGTCTTCTAATATCGGAGCATAACCCCATTGTCAGAAGAAATTATTATTAGGCTTTCAAAAAAGGGAAGTTCAGAATTCCTTAATTTATTAGCATGACTACACTAACATCCATTAAAAAATATGTTCTATTACCAATAGGGAAACCAAGGGCTTCTGATTTCTACATACATAGGGTCAAGTTGACAATCAAGATGGATCTAGGACAAGACAATAACTATTTTAGGGTTTGTGACCATTAACTACAACTATTCTCAACTCTGCAGTTGTAGTGGGAAAGCAGACACAGAGAATGTATAAATGAAAGAGCAGAGCTATGTTCCAATAAAACTTTATTTTTAAAAAACGGGAAGTTTACCAACACCCAGATCTAAGGTGGTTAGAAGTATGTTCAACTATGGGTTTCTGTGTATTGTACCTCTTGCTTCAGTTTAATTGAAGAAAGTAGGAAATAAGTTAGAATAAATTAATAAGCAAAATTGAAATAATAAACTTCACACACATCTAACCATGCTGGTTTTATTTTTTTTGTGTTGCTTTGAGCTTCACTAAATCCCTATGTATTTTTACAATTCTGACTCAGGCACTCAAAATTTCCAAAGTCATATTTAAAATTAAAACAGGAAAAGGATGTAAATTGAGTAAACTTACTAAATGCTTCCACCAACATCTATTACGTTGTACAGGCCCTTTAGAGATTCAGTCTCAGGATTCACATTTCTGCAGAAAACAAAAAGAATATAATTTTATGCGTAGAAAAAAATAAAAATAGTATTAATATGCCAGGATTTATTCAGAAACATCTTGTAAGGATCACTCGCCAGAAGCCCAAAACACGTGTATGCATATAAACAAGTAGAAGATAAAAAGTTTTACCGCAGAGGATCTTAAATTTGGCTGTACAGGACTCACCTGTAAAATGAGTTACTATAAAAACAAGTGAATGTCTAAATCTCAGTCCCCAAGAACTCCAACAGAGAAAGCAAAAATTTGGGCTCCCCCAGGTAGATTGAATGGATAGCAAGAGTTGAGACCCAGCTGTTTAGCAGAGCCAATATCACTACTTAATAGTACAAAATTATTTTATCTTCTGGTCTCTCATTTGTCTACATTTAAAAGTTCTAAAGGAAAACTTGTATTACCTACCTACAAGGTCTTGTTTTCTCACTTTATATATTGTCACTAGAGGCCCAGTGCATAGAATTCATGCATTGGTGGGGGGCGTGGCTTGCGGGGATTGGCCCACTGTGAGAGCGCTGCTCATCCCAGTCAGCTGAGCAGCACTCCCATTGTGTGAGCGCACTGACCACAAGGGGGCAGCTCCTGCGTTGAGCATCTGCCCCCTGGTGGTCATTGCGTGTCATAATGAGCGGTCAACTGGTCATTCCACTATTTGGTCGCTGGGCTTTTATTATACAGGATATTATTTTAAATGATCACGTACACTATTCTAAGGTAAAGTGTTGGAAAGGAATCCTTAGGCACAACTTCAAACTATTTTTACTAATTGTACTGATCTACTCAACTCAAATCCTTTCTAAAATATATACTTGATTAACAAAAATATCATATCCATGCTTTTCACTAGTTAAGATTATCATAAAGTAAACATGGAAGGGTTGTTTCCTATATCTCAAATATCTTCTGAATATAGGTTAAATACTAT
>NW_006296417.1:3925346-3932854 GCF_000327345.1 Myotis davidii | reverse complement strand
GCTCCAAAGCATGATTATAATACTCTCAGTATGTTGACCTACCCAAAAAAGCTGTTTAGAAGTTCAGCATCAAAGTATAGCAATTTAAAATTTTTTAGAAAGCCAAAGCACTGTTTAGCAGCTGTGGGCAAACTACGGCCCGCGGGCCAGGTCCGGCCCATTTGAAATGAATAAAACCAAAAAAAAAAAAGACCGTACCCTTTTATGTAACGATGTTTACTTTGAATTTATATTAGTTCACACAAACACTCCATCTATGCTTTTGTTCCGGCCCTCCGGTCCAGTTTAAGAACCCATTGTGGCCCTCGAGTCAAAAAGTTTGCCCACCCCTGGTTTAGGATTTAGGTTAAACTTAGCGACCCAAATGTTTTTCCAGGCTATGATTTCAAATTTTCAAATTATAAAGCAAGCTCCTGATTTTCTCACCAAGTCTAAATTCCTTTAGTCATTTTGACTAATCAATCAATACAGCAAAAATTGGCTTCAAAATTACCTCTAAAAGTAAGGTGCCAAAAAATATCCTCCCACCGGGTAACAAAGCAATTTATAAGAAACAGAATTATTTATTTTAAGCTTCCAATTTAGTCAAACTTTATAAGGAAGAGAGGATTTTCTGAATAAAGACAAAACTTAAATCATCCAAGTAAAATAAACTTATATAACCCCTAAGAGAAGGGTGTAACTGATTTAAGGACTACTGGTGAAAGAAATGTCCCATTGGTCTGATAATGTGTTTGTACTAAAGGCTACCTACCAATGTAAGAATGTACCTCTGGGTTTAGCCCCCCCCAAATATAGAAAAGGACTGGGAGCTCACTTTGTGCTAACACAAATATAATCTATTATACTGGCTCCTTCCCAAAATTTACGAAGTGGTGCTTTGGGCCGTCCTTTGAAAGGGAAGCAGCCAAGGTCCGCTTAAGCAGATGATACAAGTTGGTAATTTTGCTCATGTTCCTACCTATCTTTAATATTTTGGAGTATTATCGATTCTCATTGAATATGAAATTATAGGTGCCATGTAAATAACCATTTTCCTAGCTGGGCCTTTTATAATAAAAGGCAAAGACAGTTTTAGTCAAGTCTTACATTATCATCATTAGTCCATTTGTGCTTTTTTTATAATATTTGTCACCTTCTAAAACCCTTCAAACAATTTTTAACATTTAAACTAAGAATAAGATCAGAGAACATTATGACATATAAAATGTCTTCCACAAAAATAAGGTAGTGATAGTCATTAGAAAACTGCCATAAGACAACTCACAAACCATTAAAGTTAAGCAAAATATCTACATGATAGTCTAAATTAAAATTCTTATGATTACTATATAGTACACATATATAATTCACTGTTTGGAAAATATTTCATGTCATATAAACGGCTTAGCTTCAAAAGCATAGGTTTTTCAAAAAATAAGACTATCTAGCTTTACACTATGTTTAAATCAACTATCAAATAGTTGTAAGAAAACATGCTACTTAATGCTATGTAAAAATAATCATTTAAATTGTAATGGTTAATTTACACTCAGAAGTAACAGCCAAAATGAAAATCAAAAGTTTGAATTAAGCCACTCAATCTGTAAAGGGAAGGTAGTTGGTAAAACAATGATATCTAAATATATAAATTTCTTAAGTTAATTATGCCAGGTATTATCATTGATAATCCCAATGGTCAGCTGCACATGTTTCATTAGATACAATAAACTTTTTTAACGTAAAGAGGGAAGGAAGGAGTGGGGGAGGGGGAATATTGATTTGTCGTCCCACTTATTTACGCATTCGTTGACTGCTTTTTGTATGTGTCCTGACGGGAGATCGAACCTGAAACTGGCTATTGGAACGGTGCTCTAAGCAACGGAGCTACCCGACCGGGGCCTAAAGTTTAAATATATTTAATCGAATAATTATTTTCAAAACTCCAAATAATGCTTTTTACTACAGCATTCTAAAACTTAATTGTTTAAAAACAAATTAAGATTGATTTCCCAATGTCTTCCTATATATACTGTTTATTAATATCTGGAAATTCCTAAAATTAAGAATGCCGGTTACACTACTGCACGGGTCTCATCTTATTCAAACAGTTTCACCACAGAACTACATGATTTGCGATGCAAAAATTACAAAAACTATTCTTCACTTTTTGTAAGAGAAATAGGCACTCCTATTATTTTTATAGCAGAATTTAAGAGCTAAATGGTATCTTAAGAGATTGGAAACTCCAAATACTTTGTACTAAAACTAGGAGACTAAGGTGTACACTGAATAAAATGTCAACATTACAGGGCTAATTTACATTAGAAGCTGGGTCTCTTGATTGCTGAATCTCAGTTGTATTTTCCACTGTTTCACACACCTCTACCTTTCATTAATGCAGAAGATAGAGATGTCCTCAAAGTATCTTTTGCCCCTTATGCTATGCCTCTCAACAAAGAATTAAAACAGACAGGAGAAAGAGTAAATTCATTGGTTGTCCCAGTCCCGGTATCTAAATAATTAAGAAACTGAGAAACAGTAAATTAACCTTGAAAAAATACTTATATTCAAAATTATATATTTCACATAATCTAGCCTCTTAAGTGTTATGCCATGGTTTTAAAAAATGTATAATTAACTATGAGCATGGCTTCTTTCATTTCTGTAGAACTTCAGATAATTTGTTAAACAGCTATTACATGTTAACAAACACAAATCCAACCTAATCACCAACTTGATTGGGGGATTTTGGATTCAAGAATTGGTTAAAAATGCTCAATTAAAAGTAAATATTTAACATTTACTACTTTGATCCGCTAAGCAGAAAATAGCATTTAACTAAATAATTTACTTTCCTAATGAAATATAGTAATTTAAAATAATAGTACCTACATTTATATTTGTCTTCGTGTCCATTATTCTTGTCCATCAAACTTATTGTTGCCCATTATACAACCTTGGTTCAAACCCCAAATAACAAAACAATGAATATAAGCACTATCATGAAGTTCAGCTGAAGTACATGAAAACCTTAAAATGTGATCTATTATAATCCTGTATCTTGATGGTGATAAAGGAAGCATTGTATTCCATTAGACGAGTAGAAATTACTACATCGTTTAGATTTTTCTATAAATACTAAAAAAATAAAAATCTTCATTTAACATTCCTGACCTTAAACCATTCATTTATTTATGGGTTAAATTAACACCTTTGGTAGGCCACTATAAATTTATTGCCATGTTATACTTAACCTACGTCACACTTCACATACGTTTGTGTCTTAAGAGGCCCAATTCTCAAATTTTGTAAGTGCCAACCACCTATGAATTACAAGAATTTGCATAGAGGAAACTAACATCAGCTTGGGGTAGCCCTAGCTGGTGTTGCTCAGTGGATACAGTGTAGGCCTGTGGACTGAAGGGTCCGGGGTTCGATTCCAGTCAAGGGAACATGCCTGGGTTGCAGGCTCAATCCCCAGTAGGGGGCGTGCAGGAGGCAGACCATCAGTGATTCTCTTTCATCATTGATGTTTTTATCTCTTTCTCCCTCTCCCTTCCTCTCTGAAATTAATAAAAATAAATAAAAGCTACTGAGCAAAATATGTTACTAAAAAAAAAAGAAGACGCTTGGGGTAAAAGATGTTTTGATTATTTTGCGTGGCGTGTTTTGTCTTTCAAACACTAGTTAAAGGTGTAACATTCCGTTTTCTTTCACGTATGATAAACACAAATTTGATCAAATTGCAAAGGACTGGAGAGCAAAAATTAAACTAAAGCAAAGGCAATAAAAATATTATCTTTATCACCAATTTGAAAAATAGAATAAGCAAACACCAAAAGATAAAAAGATTTTCCACATAAATGTCAAGGACAAAGGTAAATTTGCCCTTATGTTAACTAATAGTTATTTGGGTATTCTTAACATTCCCCAAGATATTACTATATTTTCTCTGTCAAATCCTTACTAATCTCAACTTGAGATTAATTTTCACATTCAGTATTAACTTATGAATAAAGAATATTTTTTGAAAATTATCAGTGGACACGTTTTTTCACTCACATATCTAGTTTTAAGATGTAAAATTATTGTATGCTTATTGAAAATTACTTCTTCCTTTTACGACTTAAAAATAATTATTAAGTTACGGAGATCTCTATAGATGCTTTATTCTAGTTTTCCGTAAAATAAGTCATTTTTGTACGTTTGAAAACTCAGGAAAATGGGTAAAGCGACTAAAATCCATTAAGTAGCAACTAGAATATGGAATTCGATTTCGTTTTGGAAATATAGTTCTTTTAAGAATCCCAAGATCTCCAAATGCAAAATTCTAGGCCATTTCTAAAACGTGATCAGTAGTATCATTAAAAGGAATGTACACTTAAGATCGTAAAGGTAATTTTGCTGACTCAACTCCTGATTTATCCTGGAGCACCATTTTATTGGAAAGTACTTAATGTCTTTCTGTTCTGATAGAAACTACATGTGTCAACTATTTCAATGTTAATACAAAAAAGCTTTGATATAAAGAAATGGCTTTTGATGGGCTTTTTCTCATCTTTTCAAGATAAATAGTCCGCCGTTTGTTTCACTGACAAAATTTACTGATATTTTCCTACTCAAATTGTGGTAGGCACTAAATTTCAGATGGTGGGTAAAAACATTTACTTACTTGCTATATAAAATACAGACTTCTGCAAAGATTTCCTTTATCCTCAGATATAAAACTCCATGGTCTCTTCTTCAAAATAGTTTCTTTTGGGGGAAAAAGAAATATTCTAAGCAATTTATTGATTTAACAACCAACAGCAAGTAGGGAGAAGTGTTTTTAAAACTTTTTATTATATAAAAGAAACAAAAACTAAAATCTCTGTTCACAAAAATTGATTTTTAAAATGTTCTTCCCTAAAATCTATTAGTAGAAATAATAACTAGCTCAAATTTTCCAATAAATTTATTTATTTACATGTTTAAAAGATTAAAACTGTTTGCACAGGGTATTAGAGACCTAAAAAGAAAAAGTCTATCTTTGGTTCATGGTTTTCCTCAAAATATAATTAGTCTTTTTTTGTTCCCAAAATTAAACAAAGGCTTAAAGGACCTTTCAGTGTTTCAAACTATATACGGTTGAGTTACAACAGCTATGCATATATACTTTCTATCCCATGAAAAGATTTAAAAGCTTGGTAAAACTATTTCTGATATTTACTCATATTCATAATCACTACTTGCTGGAAATATAAATTTTCAAAAGAAGAAAAACAAAACCTAATAAGCTTATTTTTATGTCAAAGTAATAAAAATTTACCCAGTCTTACCTCAAATAAAAGAGCTGTATCTGTTCAGAACCATCATCAACCAAATTTTATTTTAATCTTGTAAGTTACCTTAAAAAAAAAAGGAAGATATCAATGTTTTGATTTTTAAACATTTCTTGGCCTAAGTTTCAGTATGATGAAACGATGAGAAGGAAATACTCAATAATCTATGGATAAATGTAAGAGACAGGTCATCACACACTACCTGTACATTTTAGGTCTCCGTTATTTCCTATCTGAACATCTATCAGTCTTTGTTTTCCTCACCTTTTGGTTCTATAGACTAATACTTGTGACTAAGGCATTGAAATTAAAAAATGCAGAAGGTTTACATCTTTGGACAGATTTAAGACTATGACCTTGTTTTTATCTTTCCTCTTTTGATGACAGGCAATACCAAAAAAAGGGGGGAAAGTTTACCATTTTCTAAGACTCAAATATTAACATTTCCCTTCCCATCGAAGAATGCCCTTAAAAATTATGAGTAATTGAAAATTTACTCTTCTAGGAGAAATTAGGGAAGTTTAAAATGGCCACTGGTTACTTTAAATTTTAAATTACAAGTTATTTGATCTCACCAAGGGGGATACTAGCTTTGTCTTTTAAGCAACTTTCAAACAAGTAGTAACTAGGATATTTATTCAATTTCAAACCAGGGTCTTTAACACGTTCCGTCTCTCCCTGCCCCCATTACTCTTGTAAAAAGATCTGATGAGGTAGAAAATACCAGCAATTATTTTGCATTTCACTATTCAAAAAGGATTCTGAGATACGAATTCAGAATATTCATTTAAGACCACTTTCAGCATCCAAAAATTTCAAAAGACGTCAACTTGAAAAAACAAACACAACAAACCTGGTACCTAAACAACAGAGCCTGTGAAATCAAGATATGCGCCACTGATGTAACATGTAGCACGAGATGCATGCTATTCGGAAATAAAACCATTTTACCAACAAAAATACCTTCCGAAATGCGGTCCATCACAGCAGTTACCTTTGATCTTAGAAGGACTGGGTAAACTTGAGTAATTTACCAACAGCCTTTTTAGGCAAAAAAAATCTGCACTTTACAGCACCCATGCCGCAGAATGGAGACAAATATATTCCAAAAACACACAAAGGTTTTCTGCACTGGCGGTCTCTTGCAAAACGCAAACTTAAATTCCCTCCCCAGCGTTATTCCCAAAGGCACAGGCGGGGAGGACTGCAGCATTTCTGAAACCGACACCTATTAAAAAATACTGTGCCGGGGTAGTAACATCTAGATGTTCGTGCATGCAACAAATGCAACAAATATGGCTCCCCTGCTCCGTCCATTTCCAGAGAGCAAGCCTACTTTAATATTTACACTGCGAGAAAGTAACTCCAAAGGGAGCTCTGGGGAGGGAGCCGAACAGCCCTTTGTAAAAGTTTTGTCGACCACGGCTTGGGACGATACGGGTGATGATTATTTTTTTAAAAAACCGTAAAATGACGAACTGAAACTTTTAAAAGTCTAGGTCCTAGGCGCAAGGCTCAAGTGCGTTCCAACATGCAGGTGCGATCAGTTTGCAGATAACGGCTCCTGATGACCTTTTTTTTTAAAAAAAAAAAAAAGTACCGAAAGGGGTGTATTTAATCACCATCCAAATATCCAAAAGCCGAAGCAACTCGGGAAATGCCACTTATTATGAACCAGACGTCATCGCCCTGGCCCCAGCGTTCAAATCTATTCCCATTAAACCGCCCTGACATGACAGTAAACTTGTCTTTCCCCCTTTTTTTTTTTTTTGAAATGCCAGCCGCACTCCTCCCTCCTCCTCCAACTTGCATTTTTTAAAAAGACAACCCTCACGTCATCAAGGTTTTCCAGGGGCGGCAAGTCCCTTCTCCCCGGTGATCCCCGCAGCCGTTTTCAACATCGGCTTTGAAAGAGTTAAGAGCCAACACCCAAAAGGGGAAAAGAAAAAAAAAAATAAGAAAAACACACAAGTTTTATTTTTTTTCTTTCAACGTAGCCCGGCTTCCATTGTTCTTTTAAACTCGATCGCCCAAGATGAGTTCCCACCTTACCGGAAAGAGGTGAAAAAAAAGCTCCCCCGTTAGGAGAACCCGAAAAAAGGGTCCTTTTACCCCAAACATCAAAAGAACTCCCACATCGGAACGGAAAGGGCTTCCTCGGTCCTCTCTCGGCCCCCTCCGGGCTCCCGCCAACGGGGACCCGCC
>NW_006296417.1:3923389-3924769 GCF_000327345.1 Myotis davidii | reverse complement strand
CCGCCCACCGCGGCCATTGGCTCAGCCCGCTTCCCGGCACGCCTCCCTGCTCCCCCGAGCGTCCTCACGCACACTCGCAGGCGTCTCTCTGCCCTTAACAACAACTGCCTTAATACTATTGGTGAGTTCTGACCCCGCCCCCTCTCACTTTCTCCACGCCGATAGGTTGGCCTTCGTGTCATTCACCTCCCGTAGGGGTTTATGATTTTCTGAAGCGGCCGAGGCCCGCGATTGGCGGGTGAGGAAACCTTTGGTTGGAAACAGTTGCTCGGCGCCCCGCAGTGCGGACCCCTCAGGGCTGACTTGGGGGGGGCGGCTTCCAAGCTCGGTGTCCGGGCCAGAAATACTGGTACAGTGACCTAGAGATAAGGCCTTCGCCTCTGGAAAAAGCTCAGGAGTCGGTGCTTCTGAATTCAGGTTTTTGCATTCTTTTTTCTTTTTTTATGAAATGGAAAAATGACTGACAGTTTGACGAGCAAACACGAACGACGACGCAGGTTCCTAGCCCTCAGGCGAGCAGCCATATCTCCTCGGCGATAGATAGGCCTCGAGATTTTTCTCCTAAACAGCCAGGCCGTCGTCCCTCCGGGTCCCATCTGACTGGAGATGCCAGAACCTGAGGGTGCGCGCGCTTCCCGTGGCCCATTCAGGGGAACCCGCCTGCTGGTGTGTCCTGGGCCCCCCATCGTCCTGCTGGGCCCGAGGCCGCCCCGGAGAGTCCAGGGCGGTATTTCTTACCTGGGCGGTGGGGGCCTCAATGATCGCGGTCTTGTCTGCCCCAGAGTTTGTTTCCTTTAAGCACATCTCCCCCTTTTTCCATTAGTTCTTGCACCTGGAAGCGCCTCTAGGCCAGCGGTTCTCAACCTGTGGGTCGCGACCCCTTTGGCGGTCGAACGACCCTTTCACAGGGGTCGCCTAAGACCATCCTGCATATCAGATATTTACATGACGATTTGTCACAGTAGCAACATGACAGTTATGAAGTAGCCACGAAAATAATGTTATGGTTGGGGGTCACCACAGCATGAGGAGTTGTATTTAAAGGGCCAGAAGGTTGAGAACCACTGCTCTAGGCAAACCACTGGAATAACTGAAAACCTACACTTTCCTCTGAATTCAATGGGAAAACAAAAAGAGGGGATTCTCTCTCTCTCTCTCTCTCTCTCTCACCCATTTTCAGAAATCTTGCTCCTTCCGGCAAGGGACCTGGAGTAAAGGAAAGGCACCCCAGCTTTTGACAGATTTTGGGGGGAGGGGTCTTGAGGCTAGGGGCGTGGCTTCTTCAGCTCTCCCAGACCCTACACGTGGGTGAAAATCGGAGGATGTGGGATGCTCCGGGGGCCTAGGAACTAGTTCTGACCCCTTCTTTTTATTTACTTA
>NW_006296417.1:3917308-3923117 GCF_000327345.1 Myotis davidii | reverse complement strand
CCAGTAGGGGGTGTGCAAGAGGCAGCTGATAGATGTTTCTCTATTCTCCCTTCCTCTCTGTAAAAAATCAATAAAATATATTAAAAATAAAAAAGAGGCGGTTTTCTCTGCAACAGCCCCACCCCGAGTCCTTCTTGCCTCCTGCGCTCGCTATGCTAGTCTTCACACCCTCCACCCCCCACCCCACCACTACCTGACGTCCGTCTGTGATTCTGCCTTTTCGGGATTTACCTCCCAAGAACTTCCGTGTCAGCAAAACAGGCCTGGACAGGCCTCTTTTTCATTTCGGACCAGGCGTTTTCATGGGTAGCTTATCCCAGTGGCCAGATAAGTTCCTATTGAACGAGGACAAAAAACAAACACACACGTTTTATCATTTATAAATGTTAAAGGCACGCCTTGAAATTAAATACCCATTGCATTTGGAAGTTATTTATGACATGTTCTTACAAGCGCATATCTTTTGAAAGTAGGATATTTGGTAAAACACTGTGTAATAGGGAATTCTCGTGATCCATCCGCAATGTTCTAAAGCCTTCGTGGTAGAGAATTTGGTTGAGCACACAACACCCCGATGGGGGACTATTATTATTTCTGTGTATTATCTCTACCAGGAAACGGACACACAGGGGTCTAATTGGCCCAGGTTCACACTGCTGACAAGTATTGGAACCAGGACTGAGCCCAGGTAGTCGGGTTCAGACCCATTCCCTCCTGCCCTCCTGGGTTCTTTTCTTTTTTTTTTTTTTTAACATTTAAGGAACCATATTCTTCTTTTTGTTGTTTGTGTTGGGTTTTTTATTTTTTAAATATACTTTTTTTCATTGATTTCAGAGAGGAAAGGAGAGAGAGAAACATCAATGATGAGAGAATCATTGACCGGCTGCCTCCTGCATGCTCCCTACTCGGGGGAATGGGATCAAGGCCGTGCAACCTGGGTATGTGCCCTTGGCCCAAATCGAACCCTTTAGCCGAGTGGTCGGCAAACTCATTAGTCAACAGAGCCAAACATCAACAGTACGATTGAAATTTCTTTTGAGAGCCACATTTTTTAAACTTAAACTATATAGGTAGGTACATTGTTATTAACTTCATTAGGGTACTCCTAAGGCTTAGGAAGAGCCACACTCAAGGGGCCAAAGAGCCGCATGTGGCTCGCGAGCCGCAGGTTGCTGACCACGGCTTTAGTCCATAGGCCGATGCTCTATCCACTGAGCCAAACCAGCTAGGGCCCAGTTTCTTTTTTTGAAGGCAGTACCCGGTGCCAAATAGATTCAGTTGGATCTTCTGGTGTGTGGTGCCGCCTGATTTGCCAGCTCCTTCCTCGCCTACTTTTTTGAGGTCTTCCACCTTCAGCATTGGGCCTCCCTCCACTGGGCATTGTCAGACCTTTTCGAACTTAATTCCCAGCCCTGGGCCCCATCCTGTGGTTGTCAGTCTCCCGGCATGCCAACTGAGAACCATCTAGCTCCCTGGTTTTGTTCCTTCTTTGATTGTGAACCGTCACTCCAACGGTTCAGCTGTGGGGCGACACCCGCTTAATAAACATACACCTTGGTCGGACTCCATAAAACATCTTCCTTCTCCAAAGCTTACACCCCCACACCCCTTCCCTTCAGAGAAGGCCCTTATCTGCTTCATTGGAACTTTATTCTCTATCGCACATGACAGCCATGACTTCTTCTGCCATATCCCGTGTCTTTAGCCATCACCCTTTTTTAAAAAAATGCATTTTTATTGATTTCAGAGAGGAAGGGAGAGGGAGAGAGAGACATCAAAGATGAGAAAGAATCATTGATGGGCTGCCTCCTGCATGCCTCCCATTGCGGGTAGAGCCTGCAACCCCGGCATGTGTCCTGACTGGGAATCGAACCGTGACCTCCTGGTTCATAGGTCTACACTCAACCGCTGAGCCACACCAGACAGGCTAGCCATCACTCTTTAAAGCTAGACTAGCTTTGTCCTAGATTAAAAGCACCTGACACCTGGCAGACCACATGCTATGCCCTCCACAGTTCCTTTTCGTGCTAAGTGATCTATCTGCCAGTGAACCGAGAGGAGATCCCTCCCTCCCCCAGTCCTGCTGGTTCCTGTTACTGCTGCGTCGTTCCCGGTGAAAAATGCAGAGCAGCGCCCTCAGCTTTGGCTTCCTTAGTGGAAAAGCCGCTGCGTGTGCTCTCAGTACGTCTGGCCCCGTGTCACTGTGTCCAAGGGAATATTTCTGGACGGATTCAAGGATCTGTTGACACTGATCATCTCCAAGGAGACCTCAGAGGGAGGTGGAGAATAGCCGTGGGTCTCAGAGCACTTTTCACTCTACACCCCTTGGGGGCTTTTTTGAACTATGTCAGCAGTTCTCAACCTGTGGGCCGCGACCCCTCTGGCGGTTGAACGACCCTTTCACAGGGGTCACCTAAGACCATCCTGCATATCAGATATTTACATGACGATTCATCACAGTAGCAACATGACAGTGATGAAGTAGCCACAAAAATAATGTTAGGAGACCTCAGAGGGAGGTGGAGAATAGCCGTGTAGAGCACTTTTCACTCTACACCCCTTGGGGACTTTTTTTGAACTATGTCAGCAATTCTCAACCTGTGGGTCGCGACCCCTTTGGCGGCCGAACGACCCTTTCACAGGGGTCGCCTAAGACCATCCTGCATATCAGATATTTATATGACGATTCATCACAGTAGCAACATGACAGTGATGAAGTAGCCACGAAAATAATGTTATGGTTGGGTCACAACATGAGGAACTGTATTGAAAGGGCCAGATGGTTGAGAACCACTGAACTATGTGAATATATTACCTTTTTTTTTTTTTAATGAAAGAGGGTAGAAAAGAAGTAAACTCAGATAATCTGCTAAACTGAAAGCTGACACTATTGGAAAGGAAACTAACGCTCCCCCCACCATACACATACACACCACTTTGTAATCATCCCTGTCAGCTGCATTTGTCCCCTTTTAACTTCTTTTTTTCTTGATGAAATAAAAGCCACACAACACTCAGTACCTCCAGGGATATAAGAGGAACCTGAAATGTCCCTGGTTGATGATAAGGATTCCTGGTACATAAAATGGGAGGCGGCGGGGGGGGCAAAAAATAAAATGGGGGAGCAGCTTGCACTCCTGTTGTGACACGGCCTCACACACTGCAGACCAGGGCTTCCTGCGGTTCTCCCTGCTTCCCCGCAGCTCCCCAGGCCCGTTCCCCCTTTTCTGCCCTTCTCTCCTCTGGTAGTAATTAAAGGAGGCAGAGAGAGACACAGGTCTGCCTTTCTCCCCGTTTCCCTTCCTTTGTATCCACCTTTGCCTGGGGTGGCTCCTTTAGAGAGCCAACCCCGCTCATCATAGAGGCTCAGTGATGACCTTGACTCTGAGTCCCCGAGATGCAGTTTTCAAATACAGGCCTTTGCAGATTCCTGCAGCTCTCCTCCTGCTCTCTGCAGCTTCTCTTGCTGCTCAGACTCTGAGTGACTTACACACAGACTGCCTTATTTCTGCCTGCACCCTGCTCCTTCACGAGTGGCAATCTCTTTTTCTTTTTTCCCAGGGTGCACCGCAAACAGGATTGAAGCTCATTTGATGCTCAAAATATGATCTCCAAGCACAGTTATGGAGCTTCTTCCATGTACCAGGTACTGTTCTAGAAACGTGAGATACTGCATGGACTGGGGTATCTATTCTTATGGAGCTTACATTTAAAAGTATATATATATATGTGTGTGTGTATGTATATATATATGTGTGTGTGTGTATGTATATTCATATATATACATCTATATACACACATATATATATTATTGATTTCAGAGAGGAAGGGAGAGGGAGAGAGAGAGAAACATCAATGATGAGAGAGAATCATTGACTGGCTCCCTGGAGCTTACATTCTAACGGGGCAGGAATCCACAAATCAGAAAATACCAGGTATGACAAGTGATGATGATGGAAGCCTCATTTCAGTTGAATGGGCAGGGAAGGCCTCTCTGAGGAGGCGACATTTAAGTCGAAGCAGGAAGGGCACAAAGGAGGCAGCTATGTGTATAGCCACACACAAGTTCCCAGAGAAGATGGCAGATGGCATGCACGCAACTCATTTTGCTCCGTTCCCAAATGCACTAAACATAGATTTTCTTCCTTTTTTTCCATAAGTCATAAACTCAGAAGGAAATGTTAACTTAAATCCCTCTATAATTTGAAATTTGATGTTCTTAGAGTAGTGCTGAATAATCATTTGTGCATTATCCAAGCTTTTGAGTTCTTTTTTAAAAATATATATATATTTTTATTGATTTTAGAGAGGAAGGGAGAGGGGGAGAGAGAGAGAAACATCAGTGATGAAAGAGAATCATCCATCTGCTGCCTCCTGCATGCCCCACATTGGGGAAGGAGTCCATAACCCAGGCCTGTGCCCTGACCGGGAATCGAACTGTGACCTGGTTCATAGGTTGATGCTCAACCACTGAGCTATGCTGGCCAGGCAAAGCCTGTGAGTCCTAATGTAATCTTTAGGCATCTCAGGAAAATGCACATTCTACATATACAGTCGTCATATAATTTTGGAGGTCCACAGACCCCATTCAAGGTAGGAGTACATCTTTTCTCATGTTTGGCCTGAGCATCTAAACTCAGATTTCCCTCTTGAAGCCATTCTGTTGTCCACTAGCCCACCTTTCGTTGGAAATGCTCTTTCCCATTTACTCAGAAACTCTATAACCTTATTAAATTTCACAAGGAGGTCGCCGAAACCTGTTTGGCTCAGTGGATAGGGCGTCGGCCTGTGGACTGAAGGGTCCTGGGTTCGATTCCGGTCAAGGGCATTTACCTGGGTTGCGGGCACATCCCCAGTGGGAGATGTGCAGGAGGCAGCTGATCGATGTTTCTCTCTCATCGATGTTTCTAACTCTCTATCTCTCTCCCCTCCTCTCTGTAAAAAATCAATAAAATATATATTAAAAAATAATATTCACAAGGAAATATAAGGGAACGTGTGCTTCCCAGCCAAGATGTGCTATCAGGAACTAGATTTGCATGTCCACACAAAACAAAGCAAAACAGACGAGGTACAAGAAACAAGGGTTTTTAAGACATTACATGTCAGGAGACAGTACAGGAAGCATGAGGTAAGCACTGCTGTTGCCCAGCTGACTTCCTGGAGTGTGTTTTCAGGTTTCACTTCTGCAGGGAGGGGGCAAAGGGGGAACTCGGGCACAGCCTGGCAGTCTCCCTGAATGGAGGAGTTGGACCTGGGAGTCCAGAGAAGGCGAGGTGGCTGGAGATAGCAGGACAGAGGACCAGAAGGAGGAGAACATGAGCCATGGGAGGGAAGAAAGTGAAGATCTTGACTTCATAAATATTAACAAGTCTCTTCTTTGAAATTGTTAGGAAAATGAAAAAAGCCACAAATTGGGACAGAGTATTTGTAAATCACACATCTGACACAGGACTTGTACCAGAATATGTAATGAATGCTGGACATTCAATAATAATAAATAAAGAACACAATTTTTTTTAATGGGCAAAAAATTTCAGAGGCAGTTAGTTGACCAAGGAAAATATACAGATGGCAAATAAGCACATGAAAAGAGACTCAATATCATTACTCTCAAAAATAATTTTGCCGGAGTGAAAAAAGCCAGACAAAAGAGTACATAATTTATTATTCCATTTATATGAAATTCTAGTAAATGCAAACTAATAGAAAAATGACTAATACTTTAGTGACCTGGGACTGGGAGAGAGGGTAGGGAGAGGTGGTAGTGATTTCAAAGGGCCCGAGGAAACTTTAAAAAGTAATAATG
>NW_006296417.1:3913101-3917042 GCF_000327345.1 Myotis davidii | reverse complement strand
AGTCCACAGGCCGATGCTCTATCCACTGAGCCAAACCGGTTTCGGCTATTTGCTTATTTTGTGATGGAGCATCCTGTAATGATGGTAGTGCTCTTAAATCATTTGTTCCTAACTCATTTATTCTGTTCAGCACACTGGTATTTTATCCTCAGATTTAAAAAATGTAATCGTGAATATGATTCAAAATTCAAAGGGTATATAGTGAAAAACCTCTCACATCCCTCCAGCACCCCTCTCTGAAAGCAGTTAATATAACTAAGTTTTCCAAGTGCACTTCCAAAGACATTCCAGGTTTTATTACAAGAAACACACTACCAAGATGGATTTAGGGTGTGCTTCTATTTTATCTGTTGGCTGAAAGATTGCAGAATCAGGGCATGTTCATTAGCAGACAGACAGATCCAGTCCTTCCAAAGCTATGTCATCAGGACACCTGCTCCCCTAAAAATCTGACCATCCATCTCGTGTTTCTCTCACACTGACTACTCACCTCCTATGGCTCTTAGTACCTATGATCTCCAAGTGGGTAGAAGCATTTCATACAAACTGTTGTTTCCTCTCCTTCAAAGTGATTGCTTTCCCTTCCTTGGAATTTCTATGACTTAATGGCTATGCTATTCAGTGTTCAGTTGGCTCTTATCGTAAGTTAATATTTGTCTGTTGGTATATGGATCACATGTCCCTAAGTAGACTCCATGTGGCTTGACTGGCGGTAGACACTTGGCCTTAGACTTTGTCCCCCACTGTGGAGTTATGGAGGCTCAAATAACAGCTGGTTAAAGATTTGCTGCATTAACACTACCCAACAAAATCCCCTCCAACTGTAAATCAAATCCCATTGGACAGACGAGAAGAACTTGCTATGGAATGAGCTTCAACATGATTTAGTCAAAGTAACTCATTACCAATGAATGTACTTTTAGTATAAATCCAGGTTTCTGTTTATTAGAGCTCCTTAAAAGTAGGACACACCCTGACTGTTGGTGGTCAAAAATAGATCTTGCCCCTGGCACTCCGATGGCATCTCTGGCATGCTGGCATGTTACGCAATAGTCCCTAACCAGCCAACCAGAAGTGTCTCCATTCTGAGAACTCCTTGGTATTTTAATTGAGTTCTTAACGTCTTAGTGAGCAGGAGAATGAATCCTTTATGTGTTTTTTTCTCCTTACTTGGTGTAGACACTAGGAAGACGGTGGGTAGAGGCAGTACAATCACAACCAAAGCCCAAGAGCCATGGCATCATCAGCTTTGGGTCCCAACCTGTACTTAGCCATTCCCTGGTTATCTGATCCCAGCCAGTTTCTGAACCTCCTCTACAGTAAAAAATCATGACTCTCACCTTTTCTGGTTTTCTCTGCTCTGAGATTCCTCCTTCATTCCTGATGGCCATAGTTGCCTTGGTTGCTTAGATCAAAAAGATGGCAGGCGTTCTACTAGACTTGAAGACACCCTATGCCACACAATGGCGACAGCCTTTACTCAGGCCAACCTTCCCCCAAAGGAAGCTCACCTTGAGTTAGTTTCTTTATCTACATTTTGACTCCCTTTCAAAATGCGCCTGCTTTTGCTCCTTCCCGGCAAACATCGTGTGTTGTCTTTTGCATTGTGTGTATCATTAGCAGTTGTCTGTGGTGGGGCCAGTCTGTTTGGTACTTACTCTGCCATAGTGGAGGCAGAACTCCCTCTCAGTTGAATCTTGAGCAGAGAATTAAAAAGACTGGGAAGTTCTGGCAAGTTTTGCACAGTGGACACAGCGTCGACCCCACAGGCTGAAGGGTTCCAGGTTCGATTCCAGTCAAGGGCACGTACCTTGGTTGCAGGCCTCATCCCCTGTCCTGGTCAGGTTGCGTGAGGGAGGCAGCCAATCTATGTGTCTTTCTCGCAACCATGTTTCTCCCTGTGTGTCTCTCCCCCTCCCTTCTACTCTCTCTAAAAATCAATGGAAAAATATCCTTGGGTCAGGATTAACAACAACAAAAACAAAAGAAAAAGAGTAAGATCATGGAGCTTATTATATTATGTAAACTAAAGCATAATACATAAAAGATGCTTCTAAGACTATGTTATTTTAAAAAAAACCTGGGAAGAGCTGTGACTGATTTGTTGCAGAAATAATGTTCTCAGGAGATAGTTCAACCAACTCCCCAAGCCTCCAAGTTCTTGTCTTTTTGGAATCTGGCCCTTGAGATTTCCCTTTGATCACGTGTGCTCCCTCATATTCTTTCAATAGATCCCTTTTCTGAGTTCTAACCAGAGCAGGTTCGTGTGGTTTACAACTAAAGATGATGCTATCCTGCTCATCTGCCTAATTAGACTTTGGACACATTGAGGGCAAGTGTTCTATCCTTTTACCTTGATCTCCCAGCGCCCCTCAGCCTTTCTGCTTTCCTTTTCTGGCCACCAAGGCAGCTCCCTACCACGGGGGAGCATTGAGAATACAATACAAATAGGGACTAACAACCTTGACTTTGAGAATCTGCCTGGCAGTTGGGTGCAGGATTGGCATTTATGAAACGATCATGGTTAATCCAAAGCAGAATATGATCAAGGATCTCACTGGGGCTAAATCAGTGGTCGGCAAACCGAGGCTCGCGAGCCACATGCGGCTCTTTGGCCCCTTGAGTGTGGCTCTTCCACAAAATACCACATGTGGGCACGCACGTACAGTGCGATTGAATGAAAGGAGATAGACGAAACAAGTACACAAGATGAGTGTGGATGGGAGAGTTGGAAGGGGTTGACCTCAGCGAATGTACCTCAGTCAGATTGAGGATGTTTTTAGCAAAGGCCAGCTTAGAAGAACCCTAATGAAGTTAATAACAATGCACCTACTTATATAGTTTAAGTTTAAAAAATTTGTCTCACACAAGAAATTTCAATCGTTGTACTGTTGATATTTGAGTTTGCCGACCACTGGGCTAAATGATAAAGACTCTGTGAAGTCCAGAAATGGAAAAGATCAGAGTGGGTCGGGGAATTGCCTGGAGGAGTTTCTTGGAGACGAGAGCTTACCCTGAGCTGTGAGGTGGGGAGTAGCTTACCCGGATAAGCGGAGGTAGGGGAGTAGCAGGGCTGTTTATTGTTTATTCTCAGTCCCACTACAGCATGCTTTTGAAAAGTCATACTTTTTAAAATGATATGTTGGCATAGCAGCTATTCAACTGGGAATAAAAAGAAGAGGCATCAATGTAAAGCTAGCCTGAGACAGGAAGATAAAACAAGCAAACGATATGACAGATAATCAGTTTTGCTCGAAAGCTGTGGGACAAGCTGTACTTCATATTGAGTGCAGTATGCAGCGTTTTAAAAAATGAACACAACTGATCAAGTAGGGAAATCGCTTTCCATCCCCGATCGCCTCAGGCTTGAAGGTCAGAAAGCCCGTGTGACACCACCACATTTAAGGGTGTAGTCGATGGCATCAGCCAGCTCCTCCTTCCGACGTGGTTTAAAAGTATGAAAAGAAGAGAGAAGGGCCGAATTCTAGGCGCTAACATTTCCCAGTGTGCTCAGAATGGGAAGAGAAGTCAAGTCCAGGAAATATGGGCAGGGCTACGAGGAAGATGGTTGCTCAGGGAGAAAATGCAAGAGGGGAAGCGTGAAGGTTAGAAGGAAAAAACTGCAAGGTTGGGCAAGAATTAAACTGAGCAGGCAAGGTTTTACAGCTGTTCTGAAATGCTGCAGGGCTGCAATGTTAACCCTTTGTTTGCTAGAAGTATCTAGTTCATTTTGTTCATTAAAATTAATAAGAATAGGAAAGGGGTTTTTGCTTTATTTATTTATTTATTTATTTGTCCTCACTTGAGGATATTTTTTCCATTGGCTTTTTAGAGAGAGTGGAAGAGAGGGAAGAGAAGGAGAGAGAGAGAGAGAGAGAGAGAGAGACATCGATTAGTTGCTTCCCACTTATGTCAGGGCCGGGCTCAAACCTGTAACCAGT
>NW_006296417.1:3902583-3912603 GCF_000327345.1 Myotis davidii | reverse complement strand
ATTTCTCGTTTTTCCCTTTTGTGTCCCTATTATCTTTACAAAATCTAACCACCCTTTGAACTCTTTCATTCTCTTTTTTAAAAAATATATATATTTTTTCAATGATTTCAGAGAGGAAAGAAGAGGGAGAGAGAGATAAAAACATCAATGATGAGAGAGAATTATTGATCGGCTACCTCCTGCATGCCCCCTACCGGGGATCTAGCCCACAACCCCGTATGTGCCCTTGACCAGGAATCGAACCCAGGACCTTTCCATCTGCTGGCCCGATGCTCTAACCACTGAGCAAACCAGCCAGGGCAGGGGTTTGCTTTAACACACAGTTAACTTTTTACCCCACTATTATATATATATATATGCCTAAGCGACCGAATGACCGGAACAACCAGTCGACCAGTAGCTATGACGTGCACTGAGCAAACGCTCACTGCAGGAGCCACCCCCTGGTGATCAGTGAACTCCCACAGCCAACCTCCTGTGGCCAGCCAACCTCCTGCGGTCCCTCCTCTTGGCTGGCCGCCCCCCCCCCCCCCCCCCGCCCCGTCTCACAATCAGGTGGCCAGCCATCAACCTCCTATGGCTGCTCCCTCCCCAACTGGCCAACCTCATGGGCCAGCCAACCTCTTGCGGCCCCGATGGGGACTGGGCGAGAGACTGTCCCAATTGGCCCTGATTGCCAGCCAGGCCGAGGAACCCCACCCATGCACGAATTCGTGCACCAGGCCTCTAGTGTAAAATAAAACTTCAAGAAGAAAGCTACTTAAAAGAGCCCTTAAACCCTTCTTTTTCCTCATTCTCACTGTAGAACAATTGAGGAACTCTCCCGTTCTTTTTGTTCAGACATTTAGTTGCAAATACTAGAGATACAGACAAGGAGTGCAGCACCCATGAACATGATCTGCAGCCACATTTATTTCCAAAGAGGAAATAGAAGAGAGCCTTGGAGACAAGAAAGACCTGTTTGGTGTTGGCTGCTGAGAGCAGAGGGTAGGGATTTAAATACCTGAGGAGGAAGTAGAATAGAAGAAGTTGGGGGGCGGGGAGGGCGAGCCGTTTCCCTGTGGGACTGAAAGCGTGGTGCTGAGGATCAGCAGCGGAAGAAAGGAAAGAAGCTTGGGAAGAACCGGGCTCCTGTGAAGACTCAAAAGGGCACACGCACCAAGCCGGTGGGACTGACAACAAGGCTGAGGGTGGAAGGGGGTCGCTCCGACGCTGCAAGGAGAAATGGCTGCCATGGCTGGGAAGAACCTCGGGTCACTCCGAAGGCTCCAGTGAAGGAGAAATTGGCTCCCGCGTGTAATTGGGCAATTGAACATTCGTGGTGCTATTTGTGAGCATGGAGGCTGCCTCTGAACCAGAATTACACAGAGGGTGGCCTGATCTTCGGAATCATGCTTCACGTGGTAACTGGATGCTTTAGATAGAGCATTTTCCCAGGGTCGGCATGGAGGGTAAAGAAAGACAGAACAGCCCTAGCGGGTTTGGCTCAGTGAATAGAGTGTCGGCCTGCGGACTGAAAGGGCCCAGGTTCGATTCCGGTCAGGGACATGTACCTTGGTTGCAAGCACCTCCGCAGTGGGAGGTGTGAGGAGGCAGCTGATCGATGTTTCTCTCTCATATATGTTTCTAACTCTATCCCTTTCCCTTCTTCTCTGTAAAAAATCAATAAAATATATTTTTAAAAAAAGAAAAGAAAGATAGAACATGCCCCCCCCCCAAAGGTTATGTAGGTGATGGTGATGGGGAAGGTGCATTTGTGACACACCAAAATACATATATGCCGGAGATGCTGCCTATGAAATTGTACCTGCTTTATAAAAATTGTGACAAAATGCACAGAGCAAAGTCTACCCCCTGAATCCTTTCTTTAAAATATTTTTTATTGATTTCAGAGAGAAAGGGAGAAGGAGATAGAGATAAAAACATCACTGATGAGAGAGAAAATCCTTGGATTGACTGCCTCTGCACACCCACCCCGTACTGGGGATGGAGCCCACAACCCAGGCATGTGCCCTGACCGGGGAAATGCCTGCAGTTGGAGAAGTTGTAGTTAGCCGATGACTGGCTGTGATCCTCATGTTGCTGTTGTTCCCGGGCCTGGTAGGGGCTATTAGCCCGGTGTTGGGACCTGGCAGCATGACTATGTACAGCTCAGGGCAAGTTATCTGAGAGGCAGGATCACAGAGGAGTTGAGAGCCTGGGTCTGCAGCCAGACTTCAGGGCTCCGAACTGAGGCTGTGTCACTTACTAGCTGCACGACCTTGAGAAGCTGCTTAACTTCTGTGTCTATGTTTCCTCTTGTTTAAAACCAAGGTAACAATGGCTCCCGCATTGGGTTGCTATGAGCATTCATCATGAGTAAATATGTAAAAAGCCTTAGGAGAGTAGCTGATAGGTCTTAAGTGCCACGAAAGAGCCATTATTATTCTTGGAGGGAAGAGAGAGAAGAAGAGAGGTGGGAGGTGGAACGAAGCGGATGTTTCGGCAGTTCAGGCTTAAGAGAGATGGGGCCAAGTCCACACAAGAGGATGGAGTCAAAACCAAACCAAACCAGGTTAGAAGTGATTTCTATCTCTGCCGGAGGAGCTGTGTGTGACGCTGGCCCTGAGCCAACTTGAGAGCCGGATGCGGGCGGGGGTGTCCTGCTGGTGCTGTTGTGTTGGGGCATGCTGGGAGGTTTTTTTCTTTGGATCTGCAGCTAGAGATGCACAAAGTCCAGAGGGGAGGGGTGGGTGTGGGAGCTCCTGGGTAGGCAGAGAGGGCCTCCCGCCGGGTAAGCTGACTTAGGAGGGTCAGGGAAAGATTGTTGTGCTAACTCCGGGAAGGCTGGGACTGATATCAGAGTAACTTTGTGCTGACTAGGTTGTACTCCAGGTTCTTCCCTTGAGTGCCCCTTGTCATGTTTCTGTTCCAAGTGTTATGCCCCAACTATCCCCTGAAAGGACATGCATTTAATTCAGGGGGAGAGGGAGGATATAAATGGCCCCTACGTATACGAAAAGATGCTCAAAGTAACTCAATAAATGAGATGAAAAGTAAAACTCTGTAAGATCTTCGTCATGACAGATTGTCAGAATCCCCAAAAGATTGACAATATATACACTGTTGGCATGGCTACATACAAATAGGTGCCTTCATGCAATGCTAGTGGAAATGCAAAATGGCTTAATCCCTTTGGGGGTTGGAATCCAAAAAGATGGAGCACCGGCCCTTTGTACTCTAAAGTATGTGGAAATTTGCCCTGGCCAGTTTGGCTCAGTGGATAGAGCATCGTCCTGCGGTCTGAAGGGTCCCAGGTTCGATTCTGGTCAAGGGCATGTACCTTGGTTGTGGGCACATCCCCAGTGGGGGGCATGCAGGAGGCATCCAATCAGTGAATCTCTTTCATCATTACTGTTTCTATCTCTCCCTCTTCCTTCCTCTCTGAAATCAATAAAAATATTTTAAAAAAAATAAAGTATGTGGAAATTTGCTAAAGATTTAACCAACAGATCTAGCAGTCTTAACAGTAGTCACAAGGACTCACATTGGTCTAACTCAGAATCCTTAGCAAAGCAAATGGTATAGAAAAGAAAAGCAAAATGGATTCTTGTAGGTCTTCTAAGTTTCTTTTTTTTTTCAAATCTGTATATCAGCGCTTGAGGGCATGCGCAGATAAGAGACAACATAGCCAGCCTGAGGTGGCCATCCTTAGACTCCCTGCTCAGACAAGCTTTCAGGGTCATGGAAGGATGGGCTGAGAGGGACCTTTAAATAAAAAGAAGCCCAGGTGCCTCCCTGGATATGTGATATAGGAAAGAAACTCAATCCCATGAGAAGATCAATGTGAAGGTTAATTTCATGTGTCAACTTGGCGAGGCTATGGTCAAACACTAGTCTAAATGTTGCTGTGAAGGTATTTTGTACATGTGATAAACATTTACAGCCAACTTTAAATAAAGAAGATTATTCTCAGTAATGCCTCACCAAGGCAGGGAAAGCTCTTAAGAGCAAAAATGGAGGTTTTTAAGAAAAGAAGGAATTCTGAGAGATAGATAGATAAAGAAAGAAAGAAAGAAAGAAAGAAAGAAAGAAAGAAAGAAAGAAAGAAAGAAAGAAAAGACAAAAAGGATGTTTCCTATTGATTCTATTTCTCTGAAGAATCCTAACTGATAATGATTGGACTCATTCTTGATGAATTGTGTGAATAAAGAATTTGAAATGAACTAATTGAGAGGCTAGGAACCAAATCTTTAGCAATTTTCCACTCTTCATGGTAGTTAAAGAAAGAAGGAGAAAGAAAATGGCATTTGACAACTTCAGATAATTCGCTTCCCACTTGGAAGTTCGCAATAAAGACCTTCCAGGAGGTTTTCCGAAGTCCACATACCTCACATCCAAAGATGGGATGAGTTCTCAGCCTGTCTACATAAGTAAATGCTTAGGCCCAGCCAGTGTGGCTCAGTAGTTAAGCACTGAGCTATGAACCAGAAGGTCAAGGTTCAAGTCCTGGTCAGGGCACATGCCTGGGTTGTGGACTAAATCCCCAGTAGGGGATGTGCAGGAGGCGGCCGATCAATTATTCTCTCTCATCATGGATGTTTCTCTCTCTCTCTCTCCCTCTCCCTTCCTCTCTGAAATCAATAAAAATATATTTAAACAATTAAAAAATGCTTAGAAAAATTTCCTGTTGACAGGCTATAAGCATAAGGTGGACTTCTATATCTACACAGTTCTTATAAAGAAGCAATACTAGTAAGTAGGTTATTCTAGCCTCAAAGGCAATGAAAAGAATTATGGATGACTCATTGGAGAGAACTGTGCAGGTAAAAAAATGTACATCTTTTTACATCTTCTGGGCCATAAATAAGCTAATTAAATCAAATCCAAAAGACAAACACTAATGAGGGCAACTATTAATAATATGAAATAGAATTTATAGTCTTATTATTTAAAGAGGTCATAACATTCAGTAAGAAAAACCCAAATAGTTAAATTTAAATGCACAAGGACTCTACCAGACAATTCTCAAAAACAGGTTATATGAATGGCTGGCAAACATTTGAAAAAATGTACAGTGCAATTCAAAGAATGCAAACTGAAGCATGAACACAATGAGACTGCATTTTCCATCTAACAAATTGGCAAAAATAGAAAAAAATAAAGCTACCCATGATGGCGCTGACAGGAGTAAGTAGCCTGTTGGAAAGCAATTTGGCAGTACCTGAAACCTTGACTTAGTAATTCCTCTTCTGGCAATCCACCTAAGGAAGGCTGAATGACAAAAGTGTTTCACGCAGCATTATTTAAAATAGCAAGAAACTGCCAAAACCGGTTTGGCTCAGTGGATAGAGCGTCGGCCTGCGGACTGAAAGGTCCCAGGTTCGATTCCGGTCACGGGCATGTACCTGGGTTGCGCGCACTTCCCCAGTGGGGGATATGCAGGAGGCAGCTGATCGATGTTTCTCTCTCATCGATGTTTCTAACTCTCTATCTCTATTTCTCTCCTTTCCTCTCTGTAAAAAATCAATAAAATATATTTAAAAAAATAAAATAAAATAGCAAGAAACTGAAGTATCTGGACGTAAAAAATCAACTGGTTCATTCATTTAGTTATTCATTTAGTTATACTTGTTGAGTACCTGCTATGTGATCATTTCTTAAGACTGCTAAACGATGACTAGTTGTTTTAGGTGTATCTTCTTTTACATTGTGGGAATGTGGCCAGGCCGCATGACTCAGTGGTTGAGTGTTGACCTATGAACCAGGAGGTCATAGTTCAATTTCTGTTCAGGGCACATGCCTGGGTTGTGGGCTTAAAATCCCCAGTGGGGGATGTGCAGGAGGCAGCCAATTAATGATTCTCTTTCATCATTGATGTTTCCATCTCTCTCTCCCTCTCCCTTCCTCTCTGAAATCAATAAAAATATATTTTTAAAAAATGTGGGAATGTGGGTAGAATTTGTATAAAAAATATATGTATATGATTCGTAAGCCTATATATGACTAGAGGCCCAGTGCACGAATTTGTGCATGGGTGGGGGTGGGGAGGTCCCTCGGCCTGGCTGGTGATTGGGGCCAATCGGGGCCGGCTCACCCAATCCTGATTGGGGCCAATCGGGGCTGGTTGGCTGGGAGAGGATGGGGGCAGAGACCGCAGCCAGCTGGGGGTGGGGAGGTGCACTGACCATCCTGGGCAACCTCTACGTTGAGCATCTGCCCCCTGATGGTCAGTGCGTCATCACAGTGAGCAGTCATAAAGGTCAGGTCAGGTTGGGTCATTTAGGCTTTTATATATATAGATTATGAATGTTTATACCACAACTGGAAGGCTACATAAGGAATTCATATCAGAGATTGCCTTTGGTAAAGGAGCTGGGTGAGGTGTAGAAGGAAAATTACTCACTATACTCTTTTGTATCATCTTGAATGTTTAAGCATGTGCATGGATTTTGTTAACATTATGATAGTGCACAGTGTGTATCTGATCTTATTTGTCCATAGGCATGTCTTGAGTTGTTTTCAGGTGATTTCATGGGCGTCTCATCTTCCTGAATGTAGAAAGCTCTTTAAGAGAAGGGACTGTTTCATATTTCTTTGTAATATGATTTCCTCATAGTGCTTAGCACAATTTTGGCACATAATGGGTATTCAAAAATATGTGAATATAAAATAAGGTAATTTGGTACTCAAATATCCTGCGAGTGAAAGTTAAAATCAATGACTCTGGATACTGATTTAATGCTGATTGGTGTATTTTAAAACACATCACTTACATTTTACATCATAGTTTGCTACTCTGCCAATAGGGGAAAAACAAGATAATTGATGACATTCTTTAGTGAAACTTTATATAGAGAAATGCAAAATTCCCTTTTAATTCCTGTGTATCTACATGTAATCTTAATAGTTAAATTGACTTAAAGACCTCAACAGCAAGTAAGGAAACATATAGACAGTCTCAAGGTTTTACTTATTGCAAAAAATAAAAAATTGTAATACAGGGATTGTTCATTTGTAAGAGACTAGGTTTGTTTTCCTATATGTTAGGAGTCTGTAACCTACAACAATTCCTTTATCATGAAACACAGTTTTATTTTGCTTTATTCTCCTCTATATGAGAAACAGGGAACAAAGTTGTTATGGTAATAAGTTGTGTTCAGTGAATTTTTTTCATTTTCTACAGTTTCACAAATGAATGACAACATCATTTGGTTGAACCTCATTTGGTATATTGATTGTCTTCACCAACTACATACACACACACACACACACACCCATAGCCATTTATTTATATTACCGGCTGAAGAAATTAACTGGCAAACTACCAAAGGGAGTATATGTCACTAAGTGAAGTTCCTGAAATGCAGCTCTTGTTTTTTTTTCGTTTCTTTTTGCCAGCAACTTCCGATTATGAGATAGCACATTCTCTGCATTGCACAACATTAGACAGGTCAGGACTGTTCCAGAAGGTACAGACACCATTTGGTACAAAGTACAAAGCAGGGACAAGCTTGAGGATGAGAAGGAACTATTGAACAAAGGACCTGTTTTAAAATATATATATTTTATTGATTTTCCACAGAGAGGAAGGGAGAGGGGTAGAGAGTTAGAAACATCGATGACCTGCCTCCTGCACACCCCACACTGGGGATGTGCCCGCAACCAAGATACATGCCCTTGACTGGAATCAAACCCAGGACAAAGGACCTGTTTTTGCTTCTGAAATTCCCAGGTGGAATTAGTTTGATGTTGAATGCTGTTGGTGAAAAGGCTGGTCCAGTGTGAAAACAGACTTGGAGATAGAGGTGTAAATAAAGTCCTGAGAAGGACCAGGCTCAGTGAGCAAAGTTCTCCCAGCTGGCCCTTGCCAGTTTGGCTCAGTGGATAGAGCTTCGGCCTGTGGACTGAAGGGTCCCAAGTTCATTTCCCGGTCAGGGCACATGCCCGGGTTGCAGGCTGGATCCCCAGTGGGGGGCTTGCAGGAGGCAGCCAATCAATGATTCTTTCTCATCATTGATGTTTCTCTCTCCCCCTCTCTCTCTCTGAAATCAATAAAAACATATTTAAATTAAAAAATATAGAGTAAGATCCCAGTACAACAGTTGACAAATTGCCCATTGCCGATTGCCAGCCTGAATGGGCGGCCCAGTAAGGTCTGGAGGGTATGCCTTGTCAGTAAGGGATAGAGGACACACTGTTGTATTTATTGGGGCTTCAGCAGTGTTTCCTTCAATAAGAGGAATAAGAAAGAAAAAAAGGGTGTTAAGAGAAAGAAAAAGGAGAAAGAGAAAAGAAAAGAAGGAAAAAGAGAAAAGATGAAGAAATTCTCACTTCACAGAGCATTAAAAAAAGAATGAGGATGGGAAAGAGGAAGAGGCGGAAGTTAACATTTATAGATGTCATCTCCTCCTCTGTACAACCCCAAAGTGGTATTTTATCACCATTTTACAGTTGAAGGAGGGACAAGTCCCACAGCTGTGAAGGAATAGCGCTGGACTCAAACCTGACTATACTAATTCCCCCTCCTTTCTATAGGAAAACTTTCAAATCAGCCAAGAGGACATTTGTGAACTATGATTTGGCCAATTGGGGATAAGTGTGTTAAGGGAAATCAGCATTACTTGCAAAATTGTCGCTGTAATGTTAAGTTAGATTTCACCTTTGGGAAAGAGGTCATGAAGGGCATGGAAAGCTTTAAACGCCTTTATATCAATCCTGAATACGTGGGATCGGCATTTACTACCAGCATAATAATGATAATGACATGCCTTAAGAAAAACAACTGGATTAGTTTATCCTGCAAATGGAAACCTGAAAGGAGGTATAATGTTTAATGGTTTTAAAATATATATTTTTTCTGGCCAGTGTGGCTCAGTTGGTTGAGCGTCTTCTTTTACCAAAAAGAGGTCATGAAGGGCATGGAAAGCTTTAAATGCCTTTACATCAATCCTGAATACATGGGATCGGCATTTACTACCAGCATAATGATAATGATAATGACATGCCTTAAGAAAAACAACTGGATTAGTTTATCCTGCAAATGGAAACCTGAAAGGAGGTATAATGTTTAATGGTTTTAAAATATATATTTTTTCTGGCCAGTGTGGCTCAGTTGGTTGAGCGTCTTCTTTTACCAAAAGGTTGCTGGTTCAATTCCTGGTCAGGGCATATACCCAGGTTGTGGGTTCGATCCACGGTACGGGAGGCAGCTCTGATCAATGTTTCTCTCTGTCCCACACTGGGGATCGAGCCTACAACCCGGGCTTGTGCCCTGACCTCCTGGTTCATAGGTTGACGCTCAACCACTGAGCCTGGGTAAGCCAGGCTTCTAAAAGCCTCCAACAGCACTGGCTTGAAGAGATGAAATACTATAAGGAAAGGAAATCTAGGAAAATGTTCATTATAGAATCTCAGTGGAATATAGGTGACTGTTTGCTGCATAGTTCTTTCAAGCTTTTCTGTATGTTTGGGAATTTTCACCATAAAATGTGGGGGGAAATCAATGACTTGATATTTGCCACGGTCAACCAATTTTGGTTAAGAGGAAGGCCAGTATAAAAAAGGTTTCTCATCCATCCTGGCAGAGTGCATTGGGGGGAGTGGGGTGGGGGCGGGGGTAGGGAGAGGGACAGGGGCTCAGTGTTGGTCAGTGTTGGCATCTCTTCTGGGAGGGATTTCATGAGGGGCCCAGCCAGGGCTGGTAGACAAAGCCGGGCAGAGGCAGACGTCCATCTGTGGGCTTTTTCTACCAGGAACCACTAGCTGCCCTAAAAGCTTTCATCTCGGGGCAGAGAAATTGAGAACTGAGCTGAATGAAGTGGCCCAGGTCTTCTCGCAAGAGAAACACCCACGGTAGGGAGCCTTGGAGAGCCCCATTCCATTCGTTTTCTCTCTGTTGGCCCACATGGCCCTGAACTAGAAGCAGTGCCTCCAGCTGCGTGAGTCACAGAACCAGCCCAGCCTCTGGCACTGCAGGTCCTTCTGGAAAAGATGACAGGGGCATATTTGGAAAAGCTCGCTGTGTGTTCTTATTGCTGC
>NW_006296417.1:3900003-3902394 GCF_000327345.1 Myotis davidii | reverse complement strand
AGGGGGCTGCCATAAACTCGAGTCCCTCCCTCCCCCATACCCACGACATAAGGGATCTAAGAGGGGCCTACAGAGCTTTGCAACACACACACACACACACACACACACACACACACGCGCAGATTCATTCCGCCAGTTTGTCAGAGCTTCCGGTTTGAAACAGCCTAATCCGGCATCATAGGGGACTGTCCAGATACATTATGGCATAGCCCTTCAACAGAAATGCACGCAGTTCCTTTAAAAAGCATGAGCGTGCTTCAGGTACTGACGAGTATTTCCAAGCTACGTTGTCAATTAGAAAGGAAAATAAATAGAAAAACAGTGTGGTGCCCATCGTGTGGTTAAAAATATAGGATGTCGCTCCAAAATGTATAATACACATTTGAGTTGATAGCTCGGTTGATGTTTCTTTCTTTTCAGATTTAACCCATTGGAATTAATATTTTCAGATTTAACCCATTGGAATTAATAATTATTCAGAGTGTGTTTATACTTTTTGAGACACCCTGTATATACCTCTATGGTTATACATGCAAGAATATCTTTGGCTGTGTGTACAGAAAAAAAAAAACTGTGTCAGGGGATAGAGACAGGGGCAGGGGTTAAGATGAAGAATCCTCATCACTAGATAAAATACACTTTTTGTGTTAGTTGACTTGTTATCATGTGTATATTTTCTATTTAAAAAATTACTTTTACCTAGAAAAAGTAGAAACAAAACCACACTCTTAAAGCAACAGCATCAGAACTATAGTATTCAGGCTGCCCAAGCTCTTTTTTAAAAAATATTTTTTCATTGATTTCAGAGAGGAAGGGAGAAGGGGAGAGAGAGAGAAACATGACTGATGAGAGAGAATCATGGATCGGCTGCTTCCTGCACGCCCCTAACTGGGGATGGAGCCCACAACCTGGGAATGTGACCTGACCAGGGATTGAGTCCTGACCTCCTGGTTCATAGGTTGATGCCCAGCTACTGAACCACGCCAGTAGGGCCAAAGCTCCTTTTTCCGACTGACATGAGAGTCCCAGATAATTAACTTAACATTGGGTCTGAATGTTGAGGGTTGGAGACCAGCTTATAGCAGATATTGAGGGCCTGCTGGGGAGGCCCCACCAGCCTCCCACAGGGTCTGTTCTGGAAGCCCCACCACCAGTGCCCCAAAGCAGGTTCCCTCAGGCATTAACAGCCCGAATTTCAGGTTTCCAGGCTCCTGGTTTAGTAAGAGGGGAGGAAAAGAAAGGGGAAAACCCAGCCAGGTTGCAGCTTGCAGTGGAAGGTGTGGCCATGTCACACTGTGGGTGTTTCCAGGGGCACCTTTGGCAAGGGGTAGCAAGCTATTACCTCACACTCACTAGGATTCTGACACCTGGGAGCACTTGATCTTAAATTTTGATGACAAGCCACCTGGGCTTCCCTGCTTCCACCTTTGACCTTTGACTGGCTGTGAGACTTGGGACATGACAAATTTTCTAAGCCTCAGTTTTTTTCATTCAAACAGTAGGAGGTAGAGTGGGATGGGGGAGAGAATACTGCTACTAATGATGTCAGAAGGTTGTTGCTAAAATTAGGCTTTCAATAAATGTTGTCTAGCTTAGTAAAAGCGTGGATTCTGGAGCCAGACAGCTTGGGTATAAATCATAGCTATACCATTCACTAGTTTTGTGACTCAGTCTATTCACCTGTTAAATGGGCATAATAATAATAGTACCTAAATCATAGGGCTTTTATAATCTACAAATCAGTTAACACATATAATATACTTAGAATGGTACCTTGTGTATAGCAATTTTTTGAGCTGGATAAGGTCTTCACCGGACTTTTTATTTTTAATAACAAGGAACTGTGGTCCAGAAAGGGACTTGTCCAAGGGCGACTATTGCTTAGTGACAGAGTCAGGAATTAAAACCCAGTCTCCCAACTCCCATTCTAGAAGGTTTTCCATTGTTTACTTTAGACCAGAATGTTTTCTTCCATTCTGGTAATAAAATGAGAAAGAAGTGAGCAAAAACCTGTTGGGAATCAAAGAAAATGATACTGGGTTCAAGTTCAGTTGTGTGGCCACAGCCCAGTTTCTTCAACTCTTGAAACCTTCCTTGGGACTAAGTTGAGGATAATAATATGTACCTGGTAGTGGTGATGTGGTAAGTGCTGTTGTACGTGTAAGATACCAGGCATGTAGTGTTTCTCAGTAAATGGTAATATTAATACCAATTAATAATAGGTGATGGGATAGTAGGATCCCACATCTACAGATAGTTGCTTTTTTTTTATTTCTTGATCTTCCAGGGCTTGCAAACTGACCCGATAATTCCCAGTGTGGATACTTACTAACCATACAGACTCATTTCAGTAGCAATTATTTTTAAAACAAATTGGAAGTGTCAGCATAA
>NW_006296417.1:3891136-3899785 GCF_000327345.1 Myotis davidii | reverse complement strand
TATTTGAAGTTAAATAGATTTTCAGAGTAGCAACCAGCTATGTAAGGTTAGAATCGAAAAGCTGCTATTTTCATTCATTTTACACAACCAGCTACATTATAAAAATATAGAATAACATTTTTGTTTTGTTTTGTTTTGAAAAACATGACTTTCTATTTTTGGCTTGCACTTAAAATAGTCTTTCTGAGTCCATTTTTTTTTTTTTTTCTTTTTTTTTTTCTTTTTATTTTCAATAACAAGGAACTGTGGTCCAGAAAGGGACTTGCCCAAGTGGGACTATTCCTTAGTGACAGAGTCAGGAATTAAAACTCAGTCTCCCAACTCCCACTGTAAAATGTTTTCCATTGTTTACTTTAGACCAAAATGTGTTCTTCCATCCTGGTAATACAATGAGAAAGAAGTGAGCAAAAACCTCTTGGGAATCAAAGAAAATGATACTGGGAGGTCGATGCTCAGCCACTGAGCCACACCAGCCATGCAGCAACCTTGTCATTGAATAAGTGAATTTTCCAAAATGGTTGTGTTAACCCATGTGATGGTTAAGGGATGAGGCATCTGGAACCCCCATGCACTGCTAGCCGGAGTGCAGAATGGTTAGATCCCTTTGGAAACTAGTTTGGTAGTTTCTTAGAAAGTTAACTATAATCTTACCATGCTAGTTATCTCTTGCTGTGGGACAAATGACCCCCAAATTCGGTGGCTCAAGATAGCATTAATCTTAACCTCTAATGGTTTCTATGGGGCAGAAACTGAGACAGGGCGCATTTGCTCTACCTCATCGAGGCACAGCTGGAAGGCAGAAGCTGGGTGACAGTTCCCGAGGGCTGGTTCACTCACAGGTCTAGTAGATGATGTTGGTGATGGCTGGAGGCTTTGTCTGGAATCCCCACAGTGGCTTCTCTCTGTGGCCAGGCTTCCTCACAATACTGTGCCTGGGTTCCCGGGACACGCCTCCCAAGAGAGGAGAGGGAGAAAGGGCAAGGAGATAGGAAGAGAGAGAGAGAGAGTGATCCCTAAAAGCAGGGACATACCCATTTATATGCCCTCACAACAGCTTCAGCCTGGTAAGCAACCTTGTCATTTATTTTTTAAAAATATATTTAATGGATTTCAGAGAGGGGGAGAGAGAGAGAAACATCAGTGATAAGAGAGAATCATGGATTGGCTGCATCCTGCACGCCCCCTACTGGGGGATGGAGCCCACAACCCGTGCATGTGCCCTGACCGGGAATGGAACCGTGACCTCCTGGTTTATAGGTCGATGCTCAGCCACTGAGCTACACCAGCTGGGCAGCAACCTTGTCATTTAATAAGTGAATTTTCCAAAATGGATGTGTTAACCCATGTGATGGTTAACTTTATGTGGCAACTTGGCGGGGCCACCAAGCATTATTCTGAATGTTTCTGTGAGAGTGTTTTTGGACAAGATTAACATTTCAATCACTGAACTTTGAATAGAGCAGATTGCCCTCCATAGTTCTGTGATGGTTAACTTTATGTGGCAACTTGGCGGGCCCGCAGTGCACAGGTAGGTGGCTAAGCATTATTCTGAATGTTTCTGTGAGGGTGTTTTTGGACGAGATTGACATTTCAATCACTGAACTTTGAATAGAGTAGATTGTCCTCCATTGTTTGGATGGGCCTCGTCCAATCAGGTGAAGGGCGGAATAGTACAAAGATTGAGGTCCCCTGAGCAAGAGGGAATTACGCCACACGTGACCTTCAGAATTCATGCTCCGGTCTGTCATTTCACTCGGCAGATTTGGGGCATGACAGCCTCCATAAGTACATGAGCTAACTCCTTAAAATAATTGTATCTATCCATCCATGCATCCATCCATCCTGTTGGTTTCTTTGTTCGAACCTTGACTCATATAGCCTGGTTTTCTAGTCTTACCAAAGCCATGGACTTCCTGTCCAGGACTTTTTGCCATTGGTTCGTAAGTTCAAATGAGATTTTCATGCAAGATTTTTCCCGAGCTACTTCCTAATAGTAGACAATGTGCCCCTAATATATAGCATAATGGGGGCTGGAAGGCCTTGCAACAAGGTGGCAGTTCTCTGTGGTTTCCCGAGGAGACGTGACCAGGAGCCATTACATGGCTCATCAGTAATCCGTTTCAAAGAAGCTGCGCCCATCAGAGCAGAAGTAAATCTTTCATGACCGGAAAATGCGAATCAACTCAAGTGAAGCAGAGACCTGGCCGAGTACAAAGCTTAATTACGTTTTTAACTCCATAAATGGGTCCAACTAAAGGTGCTTGAAAATACCCCACTTCCTGCCTGAACCAACAGAAAACTAATGATCAGAATGCAAGGTGTTAAGAAATGATCTGAAAAAAAAAAGGAAATGATAACTGGATTTCTTAACGGTGTCTCTTGCACGGATGTGAGCTTTACACTTTTGTGTCAGCTCTATGTCCACGTTGCTCGGTTTGTTCTTATCGAACAAATCCCAGAAAATTCTAAACTTTCCCCCAAGAAGAGACACGGAGTGGGGGGTGGGGGTGGGGAAATCCGTACCATACGTGGCTTAGGTTTCTCACCCTGTGGAGTTTGGAAAAACACTTCAGCCCCAAGGACAAAGGCTCCCTTGTTTAAGCGCTTGCCCAGCTGCACTTCAACTAAATATATCCTGGGCACAGCGTTTCCACTCCTCCACCCTCTCCTGGAGCCAATCACACGGTGACAAACAGCTCAGAGGCCCCTCGGGACTGGGCCTTGGGAGGCACTGCCTTGGTTACCATTTCACCTTCCCCTCCAGCTCGGCCTGTGCGGTGGCTGCCTGCTTCCCCCAGAGGCCGCCTGAGCCGCTGTGGGGCTGGGAGGCCTCAGGGGTTAACTCGGCCGCCTCGCCTCCGTCTGGAATCCATGAACCACCTGGGCTGACAGCATGAATGACTCATTGTTTCCCCTCTGAACGGTCTGAGGAGCGCTTCTTGGTGTCAGTAACAGAGGCGAAGCAAAATCGCCTTTTTCCTTTCAACATAACCAATTTTCGAGAAGCTGAGAAAATTACAGAACTGGAAATCTGGGGAGGGTGTTTCTCCCACGGCAACTGTAGCCACAGTTACTGCTTTGAGTTGGTCTGTGGGGACAAAGGATTTAAATTTACTGTCTACCCAGAGAGAGGCCTAAAGCCAGGGGAGGGGGCCTTTTCCTTGCAGCTGTGTGCCTGGCCTATAACACTTAGCTGAAACCTCGGGTCTGCCCAAACCTGCGGTCGGACTGGGCACCATCCTAGATTCTATTTTACTCACGTCTTGTAGAAAGGGACATTTTGACGGATCATTTCCCATAGCTAAATATAGACATGTGTGCCTTTCAGTCGTATATGTCTTTCACATTCTGATTTCTAAAGCAGCGTGTTAATAATAATCACCCCTCCCACACCTTAAATGTTCCTGCGTGGTGCCTTTCCTTGATTTCAGCGATTTTTCAACTTCCTGGGAAATGGGACCGGGAGATTTGCCTGGACTTGGGAGCTTTTGCTTTTCATAAATATATCTCAGTCCAATAGCTTGAGGGGCAGGCCACATGTTTCCCCACCTGTCTGCACATGATTTATATACAACATATTTTCAACTCAGGTTTCTCTGACTGCCCCCTATGTACTTACATGTTTAGGTGTTTCAAGGAAAATGTTGAGAAGGAGGATGTGGGAAAATAAATAAATATGGGAAGGAAAGGATCAAAGACCTGGGTAGATTCAGGATCTAGCTCCACTGTGGGGGGTGTGGGAGTTAGAACTCAAACGAAGAACACACAGTGGAGAGTTCTTCTCATCACATTAAGTGACAGCCCTGAATAGATTCCAAGTCACTGTGACTTGTGATAAAGATGAGGGCACTTGATCCTGAAAGAAGAGGGAATATGCACAGAATATGGAGATTAAGTAGGGTGCTTAATAAAATGGCAGTAAATGCCTTTATTTTAATGGGTATCAGTCAGTTCAATGACCTTTAAATTTCTTCAGGAAGATGAGACTGGTGTGGCTTCGGCTGATTTCTTGAGATATACTGGGGGTGACTCTATCCCATGGATGGAAATTCATGTAGAGCAGTGGTTCTCAACCTTCTGGCCCTTTAAATCCAGTTCCTCATGTTGTGACCCAACCATAAAATTATTTCCGTGGCTACTTCATAACTGAAATGGTGCTACTGTGATGAATCGTCATGTAAATATCTGATATGCAGGATGGTCTTAGGCGACCCCTGTGAAAGGGTCATTCGACCGCCAAAGAGGTCGCGACCCACAGGTTGAGAACCGCTGATGTAGAGTCTGAATTAGAAAGAATCAAAGTTACAAAGGGCTTGTCTCTTTGCTTCAAACCTATGCTGTCATTTAGCAGAGTGACTGTCTTCCTTTGGTGGTTGGTATCCTTAAAACCAAATCAGGTCGTCATGTAAATATCCGATATGCAGGAGGGTCTTAGGCGACCCGTGTGAAAGGTTCATTCGACCGCCAAAGGGGTCGCGACCCACAGGTTGAGAACCGCTGGCGTAGAGCCTGAATTAGGAAGAATCAAAGTTACAAAGGGCTTGTCTCTGCTTCAAACCTATGCTGTCATTCAGCAGAGTGACTGTCTTTCTTTGGTGGTTGGTATCCTTAATACCAAATCAGGTATCAAAATATTTGCATTAGCCCCTTTGAAGCTACTGAAAACCAGCAAAGATTAAGCATTTCTCTGGTTTGTTAGACCGGGCACAATTGCAGCATGCGTAGGAGAATGGCGATAATCGAAGCTTTGATTTCTCACAGCTAACCACAAGTAAATGGTCGTGCTCTGAATGAGCCCGTTTTGCATCATACACAGCCTGTTTGCCAATGACTTTCCTTAGTGAATGTGAGCTGTTCAGGATAAAATTGAGGTTTGGCTAAAGGTGATAATTTGCGAAGTCTCTTTAAGTAGCTGGCTTTAAAAGTTTGGAATCTTAATCTTTAGCTGCACTTGTTTTTCTTTCCTTCCTCCTTCCCTCAAACTGCTTTTGAGTATCTATCCTAAGGGTCAAAACCTCAACTATCCATGAGGCCAGTAAGATAGCCTAATAAGCAAAGCTAGTGGATTTAAGAAAAATGGAGATAGGCACGTTTTATGTGCCTAATAAACAGAGACAACTTTTCATTTTCATCAAGAAATGGGCTCTCCTATTATTCTCAAAGGAGGCTTCTTTATAAATTCTTGCTTTCTCTCTTTTGATATTGACAACTATTTTACTCCAAGATAAATATCAGTGCACACTCAATCTAAGTGACACCTCATACATACGTAGCCTCAATGGAGAACAATAGGGAGTGGCAGAGTCTGCGGTAAAGTGGAGAGCTGGTGTCCCAGCTAAGTGGCACATCTCCGCACCAGGCACCTGATGCCATGGGGAACCAGGCCTGGGTTGGGGCGGGGGAGGGTGGGCATATCTTATTCTTCAAGAGAAGTCAATGACCCTGATTTTCATGTAAATCCAGATTTTAAAATGTGACCTGAAATTTAAAACAAAAATTTAAAAAGAGCCAACCAAAATAGTTTGGTGAGCTGGATGAGGCCTGTAGATCACCAGTTTGAGATCTCAGATCTACTCACCGAGGCACCCTGATACAAGACACTAGGAATACAAAGATTTTTCTTAAAAAAAAAAATCTTGACTCGCAAGAAATTTATGAACTAGTACCTTACACATGAGTCGTGTGTGTCATCGTAGGGGGAAATGACCAAGTGGCCTGGGAGCGCAGGGGAGACCAAATTAGACAGAGGTGAGTGGTCAGGGAGGAGGGTCAGAGAAGGATCCAGAAGGAAAGTATAGCTGAGCTGTCCTGCTAGTTAGGCCAAGCAAGCACAAACTGGAGGAAGGTGGTCCAGGCCGAATCACGGAGGCCACTAGCAGGCCAAGCCTTTTGTCAAAGAAGCTAAGGACAGTAGAGCGAAGTAGTTCTCCCTGTCAGGCAACTGTAAGGCTGTGCAAAGAAAAGGGAGGAGAGAAGGCTGAACTGGAAAGACCATCAAAGCCAGTCGTCCCTTTGGCAGATCTGAGATGCATTCTCTTGGTCTGGTGCGGGATGGAAATTCACTCAGCATCTGCCAGGAATTAGGTGTCATTTCAGAGAAACCACGAAGTAAGAATCTGAATCAGAATAGAACATGGAACCCTCCACTCTTGGTAATACCATTCTGGCTTACTCTGTGGCTATGGGAAGGGTGGGCCAGTGAGGTACAAATGTGAATGCAAGCAGACCGAGGAAAGAGCTGGCCCGAGTTGTGTGCATATCCTGCCTCCAGTGAATACAAATCTAAATAAATAAACAAGTACCCGCAGTTCACAAAGGGAAACAGACACACCCCATCCCTTTCTGCTAGCATTTACTTTAGAAAATTTGTGATGTAAATTTTTTTTCTCTGCCCCTTGGAGCAAGCTTTTCTAAAGCTAAATAAGCCTCTTACCAGCTTAACCACCCAGGGATTTCTTTCTCAATGACCTGGGAGCCACCTCTTTGAAATGTAATCATCAAGGAAGGTAACTTCCCTATTTCTCAGCTTCTGTGGGAGGGTGGGACTGTAACTTTGGTTCCAAATTATAAACCTTCCCCCTGTTACAAAAATACCAGTTTAGTTTTTCTTCGGATAAACTATTTAGCTAACAGATAACCAGCTACCAATTACCAAGGCGAATTTAGAATGAACTGCGGTGATAAATGGCGATGCCAAGTCCTCTTAACTGAGGAAGAGTTATTCGTCCCGAGAGCAGGTATGGAACAAGGTGGGGTGCCTGCTTGGCTCTAAGGACCAAATATCTCTGCCCCTCATATCTTGGCGTAATGCCTATTCAATAACAAAACCGTTTTCTTTCTCTTCCACTTTTGTGGAGAGGTTTATTTTTAGGTTGGCAGGCGCTTTGGTTTTTAATTCTATTCCCCCAACACCATGAAGGTTGGCTCGGTGTAGGGTTTTCAGCTCAGAGTAGGGTAAGCATCTAATCTGCGCCGGCCCTAGACGGATGCAAATGTGGGAAGTCTATTCATAACAAAGCGGAACTACTTCTGGGAAAGAGACCTCCACGCTCCCCCCGCCCCCGTCCCCTCCCAGTGCTGCAACGAGAAGACATCGCGTTCTCTGCGGTATTTACAGACGCAGGAGACCGCAGCGGCAGCCCGGCGCTGGCTGTCCTGACCGAGTTTGAATCTCAGCTCCACCTACTAGCGGGGCTTCTGGCACTTACGGAACCGCCTGGTGCCTCAGTTTACCTGCCTGTAAAATGGCAGATAGAATGGGGGGGGTGGGTATGCACCTCATAGCACAGTGCTTGGCAGAGTAAAAAGCCTCAACAATAAATTTGTACTATACAGTGGCATTTTAAAACTGTTTGTTGTAGGCAGAAACGCTTCTGGGATACAAAGTTGAACAAAATATAGTGCCTCTGCCCAGAGGAATTTACAATCTTATAACAAGTATAATGATACCATAAGATGAACCAGGTGCCTCAGTTTCCCAGCCTGTAAAATGGGAGATAGAATGGGGGGGGTGGGTATGCACCTCATAGCACAGTGCTTGGCAGAGTAAAAAGCCTCAACAATAAATTTGTACTATTTGTACTATACAGTGGCATTTTAAAACTGTTGTAGGCAGAAACGCTTCTGGGATACAAAGTTGAACAAAATATAGTGCCTCTGCCCAGAGGAATTTACAATCTTATAACAAGTATAATGATACCATAAGATGAACGTGGGTAAATAGGAGAATCAGGTACTTGTAAAGGAGAGGGGACTTAAAGGTGCTATTACCTAATTGCATTCCCCATAATTACATGGATTATAGTCCAGTTAAAATCTCAGGACTGCTCTCTGAGCTAATTTAACAGGAAAACCTAGAATGCTTATCCAAAGAAGTGAATGTAGCATCGACTTTGAAGCCAAAAGCTCTGCCACGGAAAGGCTCGTGAGAGACCATGGCTTACACACCCCGAAGCCCTCTCTGAGGTTTCTCCCATCCAGGCACCCTAACCAAAAGGATTTTTGTAAAGTTACAAAAGTGAGTGCATATTGACATTGACGCTCTTAAAGCCAGCCAGACAACTCTTGCTTTCTGCGAAGCTCGGGGTGTTCAAAGGGCTTTGTTCCTGACGCATTAACACAGGACTGGGAAGCCATCTTGGGAACAAAAGGGCTGTGTGCACAAGAGGTTGAGGCGGCGGTAACCAGGCAACGGGATGCGCAAGCCCACTGCGCAGCCGCACTGCGCGGCGCCCAACGTCAGCCAGCCTCCTCCTGGCGAGGAGGCCCCGGAAAATTACAGAGGTTCCTCTTAAAGGCACCCGCGCATTTTCTGCCCAAAGCTCCCGCTCTGGTCATCCAGCAGCGGTTCTCAACCTGTGGGTCGCGACCCCTTTGGCGGTCGAACGACCCTTTCACAGGGGTCGCCTAAGACCATCCTGCATATCAGATATTTACATGACGATTCATAACAGGAGCAACATTATTGTTATGTAGCAATGAAAATAATTTTATGGTTGGGTCACCACATGAGGAACTGTATTTAAAGGGCCAGAAGGTTGAGAACCACTATAGAAATGTGAAGCTCCGGTCTCCATTTTACCATCGTAGAGGAAATAAAATTAAATTCGAAGCCAATTCCCAAGGTGGGGGGGGTGGTTTTTATTTTTA
>NW_006296417.1:3890252-3890624 GCF_000327345.1 Myotis davidii | reverse complement strand
ACTTTTCTGGTGCGGTCTGGTGCGGGATGGAAATTCACTCAGCATCTGCCAGGAATTAGGTGTCATTTCAGAGAAACCACGAAGTAAGAATCTGAATCAGAATAGAACATGGAACCCTCCACTCTTGGTAATACCATTCTGGCTTCGTACTCCTGCCTGTGGGAAGGGTGGGCCAGTGAGGTACAAATGTGAATGCAAGCAGACCGAGGAAAGAGCTGGCCCGAGTTGTGTGCATATCCTGCCTCCAGTGAATACAAATCTAAATAAATAAACAAGTACCCGCAGTTCACAAAGGGAAAGAAACACACCCCATCCCTTTCTGCTAGCATTTACTTTAGAAAATTTGTGATGTAAATTTTTTTTCTCTGCCTC
>NW_006296417.1:3885816-3889928 GCF_000327345.1 Myotis davidii | reverse complement strand
CTAACAACTATAAAGAAACAGAAAGGATAAACCCCTTAAATAGTTTAAACAATGGTATAAGGAAAAGTATGAAATCCAAAAGAAAAACAAACAAAAGCAGTCCAGAATGTGTAGAAATCACAGGCCTCGTCTATATTTAGGCAAATACTAGGTGTACCAGTTAATAATGCGGATTTTTTCAATAGGTGGAATTACACATGTTGATATATATGCTATGTTGTTGTATTGCTCCTTCAGATGACCACTTGTTCTGATCGATGGCACACACACTTTCTGAGCAGCAATTCAAAATGCACAAAGACGTGGAAAATTGGGTCTTTGAATGGTCTGCCTCAAAACAAGAAAAGTTCCATTGGGACGGTATCCACAACTTACCTGAAAGATGGGGGAAATGTGTTGCTAGTGATGGACATTACTTTGAATAAAGCGCTTTTGATGTTTCTCTTGAAATTATGTTTTCTTTGGTTACAAAATCTGCATTTTTAACCAGTTGAGTGTCAATCCGCATTATTAACCAGTTTAAGGGGCCGCAGGACGGGTTCAGGATGCATCGGGTTTGTCTTTTACTTTATAGGTCAGTTTATACAGTAGAATAATCTATGCATTCTTCCTGTTTCTTAGTTGTCAAAGAACTTTTCTTCATGTTAGAAGCTTTTATGATTCACAAGTGAAGCCGTTGTTTATTGCTCTCTTTTCTGAAGGAAGAAATAACAAAATTCTCCTGGTTTCTGCAACGTAAACACTTAGGCTATATTCTACTTCAGTCCGTGGCTCTGCAGCTATTCCCCTTACCAAGCAAAGTTCACTTAGAAGCCATCCTGCAAACAGCTGGATGAAAAGGGAATACTGCTGGTCCCGAAATCAAGCTCTTGAACATTAAATGTCTCTTCAGTCCATTTCAAAAGATAAAAGATCGCCCTCCTCTCTGTTCTTCCTCTGATGGTTTGCTCCGTGGCAATGTCTTTTCCTTTTTTTTGTAAACTGAAGTCAGGCACACCCATCCCCTCCTGCTGTGTGCGCAGGCTCTGAGTGCAGACACTACCGGGGGTGTCAGAAGGGAATGGTCATGAAATATGGAGGCGATGTTGCAGTCGTATCAGGGCCCAGGCAAATTGATTTCCCACTTTCCTACTGAGCCATTTTCACCCTGCTTCTTGGCTATATTTAAGCCACATTACATCTCCACTTCAACACTCTTTTTACATCTTTTTCCCGCCGCCTCCCCACTCCCCAGACGCCCCCATGTAAATTATCTCGCATTCCAATCACCACTTAGTAATTTCTGGTGTCGTTTCCCCGCTTTTGAGAACTCGGAGCTGTGATATCTGAGAACTAAGCACGTGTTTTGCAGGAATCTAGACAGCTAGGACAGCATTTAGCCTGTAATTTTCAAGATGGGATGTCAAAGATGGGATGACATTGGTGATATTATCTTACTTTCCAGAACCCCAGGGAAAACTAATTACAAGTAACAAAGCACAAAGTTATGTAGAGTTGTCATCTACTTTGAAGCTGCAGATTTGATGTCATGAGAACTGTGCCTTTGAAACAAAAATATTTGCAGTTGGTGCCTGCGTTTTTGGCCTCTGAGGTCATTTACCAGAGCGAAGAAACTGAGATCTGAAAATGCCCCCTTTCTGATCAGTTAAGTCCTCTGGAGCCCTAGCTGCAGGCTCGATCCCTGGCCCTGGCCTGGGCTGTGCAGGAAGCAACCGATCAGTGTGTCTCTCTCACATCGAGGTTTCTCTCTCTCTGTCTCCCCCACTCCCTTCCATTCTCTATAAAAGTCAGTGGGAAAATACCCTCAGGTAAGCATTAATAAAAAATAAAAGTCTTGTGGAAAACCTCATCTATAATAATAAAAGTGTAATATGCTAATTAGACCGAATGTCCTTCTGGACGACCTTCCGGACGAGGCTGGGGCTTCGAGGGAAGCCCAGGTCCCGGGTGCCAGAGGGAAGCCGGTGCCAGCAGCCTGTGGAAAGAAGGCCTATTCTTGCACGAATTTCGTGCATCGGGCCTCTAATTTGTAATAACACGTGATGGCTGCTAGGTGCAGGTGCCAGCGCTGGGTACTGTGGCGATCCCCTTTCCTCCACAGGGAAGTGGCATTTTACAGCCCAAATAACTTTCGGTTTCAGTGGCTGAGAGGAGCCCTACTGTTCCTGGAGATAGTCTCTGCAGAATAGAGATGGAAAGAAAATAGTGTATGCTATCGAGACTCACACAGCATTATTATAGAGAATGCAGATGGAGTGGCCTCACCTGAATTTCCCCCCAGAGCCAATTCGACTGTTAAGTGGCTAAGAGGCTACATTACTGTAAATTAGAACCTTACTCTGATGGCTAAAATATAAGAGCTGTGGAAGAAACCAAAGTGTGTAAATACGTGTGAAAGTATTAGTAAGCAGAGCTGGGAGATTTTGGTTGCCTGTTTATTTAGTAAACATGATAAAAATACATAGTTCATAAAATTTTCTGTCTTGGTCTCAATGCAGGAAGACAGGGTTTGGGAATTCAGCCTTTGAGGTAGGGGTGTCAGATAAGATACAGGACATCTGGACAAATTAGAATTTCTGATAAAGGATGAATAATTTTCTTTTTTTAGTATAAGTGATATTTGGGACATAGTTGCACTAAAATATTATTTATCAGAAATTTAACTATTTTTATCTTTAAGTATGATAATTGCATTTTTAAGGCCTTAAGGAGAACATATGTAATTAGGTTTCCTTGCCTGCATGAGAGAGGTAAACATGAAAAGCTTCCAGTTCAAGGGGCCAGGCCGAGATAGGAATGTGACTGACACACACAGCATACAAATATGTGGCCCCAAATAAGTAACAGATGACCACTATGTGCAGCCCATCAAAATAGTATCATGAACGCCTACTCTTAACGTGGTCAATCATCCATTCATGCAACAGTTATTTATTGAATGCCTGCTATGTGCCAGGCATAACTTCTGGGAAGAGTACAAATTCTGGGAAGGTAAAAATTCCCCTCTATGGATAGTACTTATTTTTGTCAGGTAGACTAACGTAAAATTGTAATAAATGACAGATCCTAAATTTGATCAGAGAGCCATGGGAACATCAAGTTAAGTTTATCTGACTAGGGCAGGGGAAAACCAGGAAGGCTTCCAAGAGGAAGTGGCTTTGAATGAAGGAGACGAAGCTGGTGAAATAGGAATAGAACAATGGGGGGTGGGGGAGCAGGGGAAGGACATATACAAAGGCAAGGAGCATGAGGGCACTGTGGATTTTTAAAAGAGCCGACAAAATAGGACAAACCAACAGCAACTACAAAAACAGTGAAAAGTCAGACGTAGCAGGAACTATGCAGGGACTTGGAGGCGGCTGACAGGGTAGGGTGGGGCCAGATTAGAAAGAGGCGTCTACTGAGCTCGGACTCCCGTGGGCGAGCAGAATGGGGTCAGGCAGTGGCGGGCGAGACTGTGATAGGAGACGTTTCCAATTCATTCTTTTTTTTTTTAAAGAAAAGTGTGTGGGGGTAATCTTGTGCTGGATCTTTGGAACATAAAGAACACAATTCTTTCTTATTTCCAGCATTTCACCATCACCCACATTTTCCTTTCTGAGAAACAACTAAGGTGGTGATATAAAATAACAGAACTTGGGGCTGTGTCACACCTCCTTTGTCCCAGAGCAGCTCGAGTGTGTAAGTCACACCAATTCCAGCGACACTTGGCGGGGCGGGGAGCGGCTTTAAGGCTGCGTCATGCAGGGTGTGTTCCCCTCCCCCTCCGTCTGCAGGGGGGAGGGCTGCCCTAACCCTTGAACAAAGGCCGGAAATGGTAAGCAAACTGCTGCAAGACGAGAATGCCTTTCAATCAAACTAGGGCTAGCCAGGCAAGATCTCCCTTAAAAGGAAGCGCCCAGAGAAAGGCGTTCCTGTCGTCCTGGTTCCGGTGGGCAAGGCGCATGCAAACGTGGGGACAACATGTAACGGGCGCCGAGAAACAGGCTGGCGCCTTCCGGCGTCTGCTCGCTCCTCGGCCCCGGAGCGGCCGCGTGGCCTCCAAGGTTGGACAAAGATGACAACCTAGTTACGTCCCCAACGCGCCTTGATCCCCGACCCCAGGGGCGCAG
>NW_006296417.1:3883695-3885648 GCF_000327345.1 Myotis davidii | reverse complement strand
TTAGCACCCTGAGAACTATGCAAAGCTGTGAGAACATCTCCTCAAAGGGCCTCCAGTTTCTTGTCATAACATGGGGTCACAATGACGTGAAAAATCTTATCTGGGGACACTCCCCCTCCCCCCCTCTTCCCCCACGTGTCCTCGCATGTGACAAAGCCCCATGCACATGGCTTCTCCTATTCGGCCCGCGCAACAGCCTTTGAGATGGAAGTTGTTGCGTTTATTAGAAGAAAACTTACACCCAGAGAGAGCCATCTGCTCCCATGGCAGAACTTGCATGGAATCTCAGGGCATCTCAGTTCCCACCAGGCCCCGAGGCTCTCAGATGACCCTGCACATCTGCAGCATCCACCAGGGGAGGGGGCTCCTGGGAAATGCAAACCCCGGGGCACACCACGCCTGAGCTCAGACGCATCACTTGTTAACATTTGGCCACGTTTGCGTTATTATTTTTCTCTTTATCAGCTGCAGAGCAACCTTCTTTTAAAGTCCGAGTTTCGAGAGGTAAATAATTGCCCAAGGCGCTCAGTGTATAAAGGTGGGAGCTGGGATTTGAACCCAGGACCTTGGTCTGTGTGTCTCTATTACCTCCATTAAAAGAAAGTGGGGGGAGGGCGGGGAAGAATAGTCAAGTTGAGTTTGCCTAACCAGCGGTTCTCAACCTGTGGGTCACGTCCCCTTTAAGTACATCCTGCATATCAGATACTTAGTGACGATTCATAACAGTAGCAACATTACAGGTATGAAGTAGCAACGAAAATAATTTTATGGTTGGGTCACAACATGAGGAACTGTATTAAAGGGTCGCGGCATTAGGAAGGTTGAGAACCACTGAAACAGGGAAGGACAAGGGAAATGTGTGAAATGTCAGAAATCCTCCTTCAGAGCAGCTGACCTACCGGGCTAAGTCCCTCTCTTTGCAAAACATGGAAGCCAAAGGCTACCGTGTGACAGGTGCCGGGGGAGCTAGCACTCGGGTTTTGGGGCCAAAGTGTCTGCAGAGCCCTGAAGGGTTAGGGGCCATTAGAGGGAGCCCCGGGGAAAGTGAGCAATTTGCCAGGAAGGGAACTGAATCCTATGTTTCTTTTAATCCTATTATATTCCAGTTTGGGTTTTTTTAATGCTTTGATTTTCTTTTTTAAAAATATATTTTATTGATTTTTTTACGGAGGGGAAGGGAGAGGGATAGAGTTAGAAACATCGATGAGAGAGAAACATTGATCAGCTGCCTCCTGCACACCCCCTACTGGGGATGTGCCCGCAACCAAGGTACATGCCCTTGACCGGAATCGAACCCGGGACCCTTCAGTGCACAGGCCAGCGCTCTATCCACTGAGCCAAACCGGTTAGGGCTGCTTTGATTTTTCTTGAAACCTTCCCTCTCTCTCCCCTGACCTCTGTCCCTGGTTAGAGTATGAATGCCCCCCGTTGGCACATCCCTTAGGTGATCTGATGCTGGATCCCAGGGCCCCAGCGCTTGGTCTTCTCCAGGTGGCCTGGCTTCTCTCTCACCGGCTGGTGGTCTCATTCCTGCCCAGCTGACGGACGTGCTTCTCCGTTTGAACGGTAGACTCAGAGGTTCCTTTACCTTCTGGGCATTTCGAATGAATGCCCCCCGTTGGCACATCCCTTAGGTGATCTGATGCTGGATCCCAGGGCCCCAGCGCTTGGTCTTCTCCAGGTGGCCTGGCTTCTCTCTCACCGGCTGGTGGTCTCATTCCTGCCCAGCTGACGGACGTGCTTCTCCGTTTGAACGGTAGACTCAGAGGTTCCTTTACCTTCTGGGCATTTCCACCTGGATATCTCAAAACCCTTCAAAGTGAGCCTGGCTCAGCCAGCTACCCATTCACCATGAAAGGTCCCGGCACCCCTTCAGTGTCCCCCCCATCTGCTGTTCTGTCTGAGCAGACACTGGGGAGCCAGCTCGGGCATTCCCCTTTCCTGCCCCCCCCG
>NW_006296417.1:3856074-3882609 GCF_000327345.1 Myotis davidii | reverse complement strand
TGTTTACAGAAGTGACATTTACAGGAATGATGTATTTATTCAATTGTGTTATGGTTCAGATCTCTAGACTAAGATCTGAAGAACGTGTATTTAATAGAAGTCTTCGAACTTGATTAGTTGGGGAGGGAAGCCATAATAAAGCCTTTGACTTCAAAGTCACCTTGCTTGGAGATGTTTGCTGGGGTGGATTGGAAGGATGGGAGAAGGTTAAAATTTTTCTGCTTACTTTGAATTTACTGCTTCTTCCATTTAACTATGTATGGTTATTAATAAATGTCTTAACATGATATTAATTAACCACCTACCAGTCTCTGTATTAAAGCTATTTCCTGTCTCCTAAATTAAAAAACATAATGCTCCCTGAATTTTTCCTCTCCTTCTTATCTTACCAATGACACTAAGTCCTGTAAATTCTTTATTCATATAATTGTTTGCATCTTCTTTCTTCTGTTTTATTCTTTTTGAATTATTTTTATTTTACAATTATATATAATACTAGAGGCCCGGTGCACAAAAATTTGTGCACTCGGCCTTCTGGGCATTTCCACCTGGATATCTCAAAACCCTTCAAAGTGAGCTGGGCTGGCTCAGCTACCCATTCACCATGAAAGGTCCCGGCACCCCTTCAGTGTCCCCCCCATCTGCTGTTCTGTCTGAGCAGACACTGGGGAGCCAGCTCGGGCATTCCCCTTTCCTGTCCCCCCCGCCCCGTGAGTTCCGGTACTTTCCCCTGCTGCTTAGTCTTTCCCCTTCATCTCCATTGCCCCTGCCCTGACCCAAGACACACTCTCCCTCCCTTGATCCAGCGGTAGTTCCCTAACTGCTCTCCCTGCCTCCACTTGGCTCCCTGTCAAAATGCAAAGCTGACCTTATCAAATGCAAATCAAATCTAGCCACCAGCTCTCTCCTGGAGGGGTTAGAAGCCCTCAGCGACCTCCTGCTGCGCTTTCGCCCAAATCGCCCATGAACATGGCTCCTGAGGCCACTGTTCCCTACTCTTTGGGCTCCAGACACTGGCCTCCCACTGGCCTGGGAGCCTCCGACAGGCTCTTCCCTTTGCCCGAGCTGTTCTTTCCCACCCATCACCTCCCAGCTCCCGTTCTTCTTGCCCCGTGGCTCCTTCATTTTTGCACTCCCCCAGAAGTTACTCAAGGCATGGTCTTTTATGGGCATGGTTCTTTGTCCATTTCAGCTCCTGGCCCGTAAGGTCCACGGAAAGGAACCGTCTCTTCCTTTGCTGGTCCTTGTGTCCTAACTGTGGTGCCAGGCACATAGCAGGCATTGAGTAAATATTTGTGGAATGAATGCCTGAGTCAATACCGAGTAACAGAAACAGTGCTCAGTTCCGAGGACCCGCCTTAATAGCCAATTACCTAGCACCGTGGTCGCCATCTAGTGGTGACTGATGCTATTACACCCCTGGGCCCATTCTCCGTGAGGGTCCTTAGTGAGCTCTCTCACTGCACTTGAAGACCTAAATTAAATTAAATTAAGTTAAATTAAATTAAATTAAGTTAAATGCAGTTGGTTAATTCTCTTGACTCTCAGTAAACATTAACCAAGGGTCTGATTCTTTGGCCACCCCGGGGACTTTTTTAAATAACTGAATCTCACCCACAGTTAGAGTTATCAGATCGATGCAGTACTCAGCGTGACCTGAAAAAGCCCCACTCACACGAGTTTCAGGACAAAGCCTGGACATTATACACTGTGCTTCTCAGAGCCCGTTCACGTGCGGGCTTCCCGACAGCATCGAATCCAGAGCAAAGCCCTGCTTCCTTGAATTCTCCCTAAAAGCGCCCAACACAAGCCCAAGTCCCATACGTTCTTTCTAATGTCCTGGCGGTAAAGCATATGGACTCCATGAAACTCATTGTCACTTTCCAAAAAACAAAACACGTTCACCCTTTGCCCTTGAGTGAGGTGGCAGAAGTGGGAGCAGCTCTGAGACGTGGTTATGAGTCCTGGCGCCATCACTTCCCAGTAGACGGACTCTGGGCAGCTTGAGGTTTCTCCAGTGTAAATGGGGGACTAATTGTATAGGACTGTGGGGTTTTAAAAATATATTTTATTGATTTTTTTGCAGAGGGGAAGGGAGAGGGATAGAGTTAGAAACATTGCTGAGAGAGAAACACTGATCAGCTGCCTCCTGCACACCCCCCCACTGGGGATGTGCCGGCAACCAAGGTACATGCTGTTGACCGGAATCGAACCTGGGACCCTTGAGTCTGCAGGCCGATGCTCTATCCACTGAGCCAAACTGGTTAAGGCAGGACTGTGGGTTTTATAAGGGTTGATAAAAGAGAAAGTTTTGCTATATATATGTAAGTCCTTACTTAACATTGTCTATAGCTTCTGTGGCTTCAAGAAAAATAATGTACAATAGTGAAATCAATATTCCCACAGGCTAATTGCTATAAACAAGAGTTAAGTTCTTACAGCATCTCATCAATGATACCACGAAATGATGCTGAATGAAACGACCTTATCCAAGGACCTCCTGGTTGAAACCAAGAGCCTTTGCGGTCTGCCTCTACGACTTGTAGTGGGAACGGGATGTAGGGTGGGTGGAGAAGGGACTGCCCATCGTGGGGTGAAACATGGCAGGTTGTTGGCCGTCCAGGGGCTTTTGATGGCTGCAGTGCAGGTGTCACCCCGTCCCGGAATTGCACCAGGCATACAGCTCAAAAGATTTGCCAGTCTTGATGGAAGGATATGTAAATCTGACTCAGTTCACAGCCTCTTTAACAGTTCAGTTGAAATTGCATCTAATTTAGGCTCATTCATAATTGTCACCGATGTAAGTAACTGCAAATGCGGAGGAGCCCACCCCAAGGCCTGATAATTACTTCAGGATGAAAACCCAACTGTAGGAACATCACGGTTGCTATGACAACCATGTGAGAAGCCCGGTTGCCCACGGTTACCTATGTTACCAGATGTCGGTGGCGCTTGAGTCTTCGCTCTGAATGAGCCTCTGGAGCATAATGGGGAGAGGCAGTGGGACCTGTATGAGTGGGTCTGAATGAAACAATCTCCTGGCGCCCATGGGAATCTCTGACATTCCTTTTTTTTTTTTTTTTTAGCCCCGATGGGTTCATGAAGAGTCTACATCTCATTACAGTTGTCACCTGGGAGCCCGAGAGTCCTAAAGTAACCCTTCCTCTAAAAGGCCTTTCTTTAAAAAAAAATTATTTGTTAAAATTTAAAAATAAGTAATAGAAATATAAGGTTCAAGCCTGAAAAATGCAAAAGCTCTATGAGGAAGTTCTCCTTCCTATCCTTGCCCCCACTTATTCTCTCTCTCTCTCTCCCTCTCCCCCATCCCCCCCCATCTCTCTCTCCCCCCTGATTGGGGCCAAGGAATGAACCTGCAACCCAGGTACATGCCCTTGATCGGGAACCAAACCAGACACTCTTCAGTCCACAAGCTGACACTCTAACCATTTAGCCACACTGTCCAGGACTCCTTTAATTTGTTTTTACACAAAAGAATATATGATGTGCACACAAAAATACATCATACACATTGTTATGCATCCTTCACTTTTCCTTAATATATCTTGAAATTATCTTATGTCAACCCATAAAACACTTCCTCAGTCTTTTTAAAGTGCAAGGCATTCCATTTTACGGATGTGCCATTGTGTTCAGCCATTCCGTATTGACGGCCTTTAGAGCTGTCTTCAGGACTTTGCTGTCACAACTGTGGCGTCGACTAGCCTTACATTAGTGCCATTTTGCACGTGTGAGTTATCGGTGGGACAGTTTGTAGATGTAGAATTGCTGGGCATGTGGACTTGTCATTTGAAATTGCCATTCAAAGATCTCCTATTGATTCCCATGCCCCCAGCAAGTATGTGAGGCCATTTTCCCACAAACCAACAAAGAGTGTTTTATCAAGCTTTTGGGTTTTTGCCAATCTGGTAGGTGAGAAATGGCATCTCAGTGGGGTTCAAACTGCATTTTTCTTGTACGTATTTAATTGTAGTGAGCTAGCTATTTATACGCTTTGCCTATTTTTCAATTGGGTTGTTGGTGTTTTTTCTTAGCTGGAGCAAGCCTATTAGAATATTAAGTCTGATGATGCTATTTCCTTACAAGCCACTGCCAACCCATCTCCCTCAGAATGAAAACTAGATCCTTGCAGTCCGCTCTGTTGTCCACCAGTGTGCCCACCCCTATTCTACCTTTTCCCTCTGACTTGGTTTCTAGTTATGTTCCATTTTATTTTTTAAAAATATATTTTATTAATTTTTTACAGAGAGGAAGGGCGAGAGATAGAGAGTTAGAAAAATCGATGAGAGAGAAACGTCAATCAGCTGCCTCCTGCACACCTCCTACTGGGGATGTGCCTGGAACCACGGTACATGCCCTTGACTGGAATCGAACCCGGGCCCTTTCAGTCCGCAGGCCGATGCTCTATCCACTGAGCCAAACTGGTTATGGCTATGTTCCATTTTAATCACTGTGTTCTCGTCACACTGATCCTGTTCCTATTATTTGCATTTGTCTCAGGGCCTTTCACCTTTCTATTCTCTCTGCCTGGAGTAAGCTTCCCCAGCCTATTTAAAATTATAAATTCTTACTAATACACCCCTCCCTCCTCTTCCAGTCTTTTTCCATCTCTGCGGATGGACTTGATCTCCTTCCTGCTCACCACCAAATTGTTAATTGACTGTCTTCCCTCGCACTAGAGAGTAGGCATATGAAACCTAAGAAAGTGACTGTTCATTTACGCCATCAGGTTTTAGGATTTGGGCACTATTTCCTCATATAAAACATATCAATACTTGGGCTAGTCCGAAATAACTAAATTACGGTGAAATTGAATTGAATGTCTATATATTTTTATTAAAAAATATACAATAGGAAACAATGTTTATTTTATGTAATCAGAAGTAAGGGAAGTAAGTTTCATGAAGACAGGCATTTTTTAAAAATATATTTTTTAATTTCAGAGAGGCAGGGAGAGAGAGAAACATCAGTGATGAGAGAGAATCATTGACTGGCTGCTTCCTGCAAGCCCCCTCTTGGGGACTGAGCCCACAACCCAGGCATGTGCCCTTTTTTTTCGTTTTTTTTTTTTAAATAGTCTTTTTTAAAATATATATTTTATTGATTTTTTACAGAGAGGAAGGGAGAGAGATAGTCAGAAACATCAATGAGAAACATCGATCAGCCGCCTCCAGCACATCCCCCACTGGGGATGTGCCCGCAACCCAGGTACATGCCCTGACCGGAATCGAACCTGGGACCCTTCAGTCCGCAGGCCGACGCTCTATCCACTGAGCCAAACCGGCTGGGGTGAAGACAGGCGTTTTTATGTGTTTTGTTCACATCTATATTCAACAAATATAGATGATGCTTAATGAATCAGGGTCTCTTTCTCCCCAGGACTCATATGGCTCAGCTCCCTAGTACTGAAAATATATGTCCAGGGCAGTTCCCAGCCAAACTCAGAAACTGGCGTATTTCTCTTGGGCTCTTTCTTGTCCCTCCTGTAGAGTCTTTTCCATCGTTCCTCCCTTGCAGGGCTGATTTCCTGGGACACAGCACTGTGGGGTTTGATAAAATGTTGGCGAATTAGGTGTCTGTGGGGTTTGGGTTATTTTTATCAGAGATACAGCCTCAGGAGAACATGGTATCTTTTCAACTTGTTACTATGCCATAAGATACACCAGTGTTCTAGTGTTTATAGAGTTAATAGGTAGAGTTAAAAAAAAAAGAGAGAGAGAAGGGGAATTGATTTAATTATCATTTACATAATGCAGTTTTATGAGCCTATGTAAATTATGCATTGTTGACCTTTAAATTAATTTAGGCTTAATGAGATGGTTTCATTATGTTTAAAGATGTAATATAATTATTTTATTATGTTTCTTATTGCTTTGTAAGCATACTTCTGCTTTCGTGTCTCATTAAGGCCCAAATGTATGGCCTTCTTATCGACTCTTTAGCTGTTTTCTGGTGTGAGGTTTGCAAAAGCCTGACCTGACTGAAGTATGGTGTTCCTAAATTGTGTAATTTTCCAGGACACATTGCAGCTTTTGCTTCAATGGAGGCCTACATTTTCAAAAGAGTTAAACATTTGATCTGAAAATGGGCTCGTTAAAAAAGTCGTTTGCAACAGGGACCTTTGTCATGCTGGGCACAAAAGGAAAAATGAATCTAGCATTCAGCCAAGGCTCAGTCTTGGGCCCTCTAGTGTTGGATCTTGGAACTGTAGGTTAATTTCGCACATGGCATCGGAGCCTTGAGTCCCCTGAGAATCCCAGGAAATCTGAAAGGAAGGAGGAGGACATTGAATAGGCTGGTCTCTGGCCTTATCACCTTCAGCCACAGAAGCCACACTGTTACATATTTTCTTCAATTTGGGACACTGCTAACCTCTTCCTTGATAATATAGTTATTTTAGAGCTTCAAAAATAAAGATTCACAAGCTATATTTACTAGAGAGTAAGAATGTGAAACCTAAGAAAGTGATTGTTCATTTTTGCCATCCCATCTTAGGATTGGGGCAGTACCTCCTCATATAAAACCTATCAATACTTGGGCTTAACCCCAAATAACTAACCTATCGTGAAATTGAATTCATTACCTATATGTTTTCATTAAAAAATATACAATAGGGAACCATGTTTATTCTGTACACTCTGGGTTTCATGCACTCATAGTCAAACAGCCAGGCTTGGGAACGCATTTGCAATACTGAGTTTATTGCTCGTCAGTGGGCCTTTGGTTCCACTGCAGGGAGCCCCTGGAGGAGGCATCCTTGAAAGGAATTCTCCTGTTCTGTGCTGTGGCTGGTAGTGTCCTCTCGAATCCTTCAGTGATGTAGGGAGAGACATGTAGACACTCAGCGGTGTGTTGAGAACTCTTGGATGACATGGCTCGATGCACTTCCATTCCATCGCCAGCGCGTCAGACCTGTGCAGGCCATGGTCATCTTGCCTGTAAGGGGAAGCTGGTCTCCCGATCTCTTCGGTCACTTCCCCATTTGTGAATTTATGACCAGATGACCGATCTTCAAGTTCACATCCAATGCGCCCCCTAACCCAGTGGTTCTCAACCTTCCTAATGCCGCGACCCTTTAATACAGTTCCTCCTGTTGTGGTGACCCCCAATTTCATTGTTACAAATTGAACATAATTAAAGCATAGTGATTGATCACAAAACAATATGTAATTATATATGTGTTTTCCGATGGTCTTAGGCGATCCCTGTGAAAGGAGCCTGGGTCCCTGAACGATTGCTGGACTGAGTCCTTTCTCTCATGCCCTCTGACAACAGGACATGGAAGACAGGTAGGTCTTTACCATGTTGAGTCACTGAGGTTTTAGTGTTGTTTGTGATAGCAGTTAACTTCCCCTGACTAGTACATTCCCCAATGTCTCTGAGCCTGTTTCCTTACCTGTAAAGGTAAGGAAATTACCTTACTTAATTCACAGTGTAAAGTGACTTAAGTAAGATAATTTAATGTACATACTCGGCACATAGTAAGTGCTCATGGATGTTAGCTGTTGCTATTGGTGAATGTGACTGCCAGTTAGAAGAGGGGGCAGATTTGTGTCTGGGAGGATAGTGGTTTAGGAGGAGTGTAACAGTAGGATTGTCATTGTCATCATTGTCATGAAGATGGCACCCGCCATTTACTGACCACCTGATTGGGCCAGGCTCTATCCTGGGGTGCATCACGTGTCCTCATTTCAATCCCCAGAGGTAGGTATTAGTAACCTCAGTGAGGATCCCAGCTGCTGCTGAAGCTGCACAGACTACACAAGCAGTGACATGGGCAGGCTTTCAACTCTGGGCTATCTGACCTTTACTTCAGAAACGACACCACATGTATTTTGGGGAAATGCGATACGTATTCAAAGAAAAGAAAAAAAATGTTTTTAAATGAGGCCTCCACCTGCTTTGCTTCTCATTAGGGAAGTGTTATGTTTTCCTTCTGCAACTTTCTCTACTTCAGGTTGTAGGGACTGGCTTTTATAAATTAATCCTTTGGCTAGAGATCGGCTGCAGATGTGAAAGGCCCCGGTCTCCTTGCCTTCCCCAGGGTCCTGTTATTTCTGTTTTGTTTGTACTCACGCAGGCTCTGTGTGGACTCGGTCAGTGGAAAAGGGACTGGGTTTCTAGAACAGTTCGTCTGTGAGTCCTGCAAGTCTCCCTGCAGCTCAAGGCCTCCTGTGAGTAGAGCCCTTTCAATACATGCATAACCTGAGCTATAATTTCCCAGAAGCACCTTCTATTTATTTTTGTGTGGAGTGAAGAAAGATTTGTGACCACACGAACAAGAAAGGTTTGGATAAAAAAGAAAGAAAGAAAGAAAGAAAGGTTTGATGAAAACTTCTGAGGTGCTGGTGCTTAAAATCCTGATACTAGATTCACTAGATTAACCAAAGGATAGATTGCTCTTCACAGTTACGTGTACTGTATTCCTTCTTCTTCCCCTTTGAGATAGCAGTTTGGGCTTCAGCAGCATAACCCACTCCATAGACCAGTAGTAGATCCATAGGCACAGATTCAGTCGTTAGCAACATGGGCTGTCGCTGGACTACATTTGCATTCATATTAACAAGACAATTCTACTTGCAGCGGTTTATGTGGCGCCCACTTGCTGTGTGCTAAGACAGCCGGTAAGGACTGGTTTATAATGTGTTTTACTTCCACTGCTCCTCTTCTAGGTCTGATAAAACTTTAAACACAAGAAGCATTTTTCTTTATTTATCTCACAGATAGTTATGCTGTCAAAGGCAACGCTAAAGGCAAGGTGAGTAAAACCAACTTCTACACTTAGGGTTATTTTTGCAATATTTATGAATGTATTCAGGAAAAAGCCTAGGGCGCTTGCTGCCAGAACAATGGGTTAGGTTGCTTTTCAAAAATATTATTATCAATATATTAATATATCAGTATAGAGTTTCGTAGAAATTCTTCTACAATAAAACTTTGAAAACTGTTTTGTCCTTTAAAAAATAATGTTATCAGGCACTGGCCGAGTAGCTCAGTTGGTTGGAGTGCCATTCCCAAAGCACCAGGGTTGCGGGTTCGATACCTGGTCAGGGCACATGCAAGAATCGACCAATTAATGCATGAATCAGTGGAACAGGAAGTTGATGTCTCTCTCGAACACGCTCTCTCTGTCTCCTTTCCCCTCTCTCTCTTAAAAAAAAAAAGTTCTTAAAAAAATGTTATCAGAGGCAAAAATCAACATCCCCCCCCTCCCCAAAACACTTGTGGCTGCTTGAAAAATAACACGAGATGGCGCCAGAGAGCCAAAGTGGAGATGGATTTGCTTCTAGGCAGGAGAAAGATCTGAGTGGCCTTTTACCTTCTCTGAAGCCGTGCAGGGGGGTCCCACTTTCTCCACATCGTCGCAGCACTTTGTTTTCTTTTTAAAAAATAGCTGCGTGGTCCCTTACTGTGGTTTTGATCTATGTTTCCTTGAGCAATTGGTTTTTACTTATTTTTTAAGCCGTAGAGGATTCTGTTGACAGCTTGTGCTGCATGGCCTGGTGGTTAGGGGCTAGGGGTCCGGCGTGTGCTCAACACCAGTAGCCACGTAAAGAGAAGCCCAATGCTTAGAGCAGTTAACCAGGGAGGCTCTTAAGTTGATGTGGCCACAGAGGGATTCAGTCCCCTTCCTCAACACCCTCTTCTACCCACATGGCAGACATCCTGTCCCCACATCTTGAGTAAAGAGCAGCCCACTTTGAGCCCTTCCCAAAGTGGTTTCTAGGATCCTTCTCAGGGCTGGAGTCTAAGACTGTCACAGGGGTTCACTAGGCCGGTCAGTTCCCCAAGTGTCAGTCGCAACAGACCAGTGTCACCAGCATCACCCTGGGTCCTTGGGAGCCATTCAAGGCTCTTGGCCCACATTCATTCTCCCAGAGGCTGACAGCCATGCCAGGGTTCCTGCCCATTAGGGACCCTAATCAGGACACATGGATGACACCCAGACTGTCCCACCTGCCCAGCTCAGCTTCTTCTTAATTTTTATTTTTTAAAAGGCTTTTATTTATTGATTTTTAGAGAGAGAGAGAGAGGGAGAGAGATTGACTTGTTGTTCCACTCACTTATGCACTCATTGGTTGATTCTTGTATGTCTCCTGACCAGGGTCAAACCCGCAACCTTGGTGCATCAGGACAGTGCTCCAACCAGCTGAGCTACCCAGCCAGGGCTCAGCCCCTCTTTGAAACGTCGAAGCCAGTGGGCTTCCTAACGAGGCAAAGTGTCCTGTCATTGTTCCTGAAAACATGGAGCAATGCTTGGAGGAAGTGGGTCATCTTGAACTTCATTAAATGTGCTCATCCTTGGGGCTGGACGGAGGCGGGCATAAGGGGCATCTGTAATACTGTCAACAACAAATACAATAAAAATAACTAAACAAATAAATGCGTTCATCCTTTGCAATTTGGAAGAGCAAGAAGTATTTTGCTGTAGTGCTATAGGTTCACCGAGAAGCCAGGAAGTTTGGGAGGAGAGAGAGGTCAGGGCAGAACATGGGCGTTTTCCTTTCAAGGATCCGGTGGTAATGTTGCAGGATGATTGCTTTTGGATCTTTGCCACGAGATGTGTTTACTGTGCAGGAACAGTCCCTCAAGGAAGAGATTGTATCTGCGCAGGGCATTCCGAGAGCAGCGGAAACAGGCCGGCTCACCGAGGAGGCTTGAGCTGGGGAAGGCCGGCTGATGGGGCAGGAGCGCAGAGAGGAAGGGCCAGGCTGGCCCAGAAGGAAGGGCAGCTACCAGGGCTGAGAATGCTGTCTCACATGGCACCACGAGCTGCCAGAAGTGATGCTGCTAAGAAATTCTTCACGGGGGATGAGAGCTGCAGCAGAAGGTCCCTCAACCATTCGGAGGGACTGAGGAGTGGGGCCTGGGAGACCCCTTCTGGGGAGGCAGCGTCCCCTCTTCTCTCCATTCAGGAAGACGCTCAGCCCCGCTTTTGCACAGGTCAGCCACTCACCGCTCAGCAGAGAACTTTAAAAGCAGCCATAAAAGAGACATCGAGGATTTTGTGGGCCGTAAACCTCCGAGATGAATTTTCCTATCACGTTTTACGAGCATGAGTTGTAAAGCCTTCAGGATGCCGGGCTGCCTCTCCGCGGTGCCCACAAGCTTCCTCCCGAAGTGATGATTGGTGTTAACTCAGCCAGAGACCTTGGATGATGCAGGCACCGCGCCTTAGCCCACGGAGCTGGTAGAGGTGATTGTTTTCTCTTGGATGCACGGGGAAGACTGTGCTGTCTTTTTTGAACTTCCTTGTTTGTAGATGAGATCATCTATAGCAGCGGTTCTCAACCTGTGGGTCGCGACCCCTTTGGCGGTCGAACGACCCTTTCACAGGGGGTCGCCTAAGACCATCCTGCCTATCAGACATTTACATGACGATTCATCACAGTAGCAACATGACAGTGATGAAGTAGCCACGAAAATAATTTTATGGTTGGGACACAACATGAGGAACTGTACTTAAAGGGCCAGAAGGTTGAGAACCACTGCTCTATGGGGAACTTGGGGGGGATTCCCAGTAGGCACATGTGTGGTCCCCAACAGTACCTGAACACCCTGAAGGTTAGAGAGAAAGATACAACTAAGATGTGGATTTGTTTCATTTTCTTTTGGTTTAATTATTGGAGTAGATAACACAGTCACTGTATGGGTAAATACGCAACAAAAAGTTACCCCACCTACCAGTACCTGTCCCCTCCTCCCACGGCTAAGAACTTAATATACCCACTTCCACAGTCTCTCGTGCATATAAAATTCAGAGACACATTCTTATGCCCACCTTGTTTTTAAAACAAGATAATATTTTATAACTAGAGGCCTGATGCACAAAATTCATGCCAGGGGCTCGGCCCTCGCAGCCCCAGCTTCGTCCGGAAGGTCGTCCGGAATGTCATCCGGACGCTTTCGGCTGTTCGGTCTAATTAGCATATTAGTTCTTTATTATATAGGACATTGTTTTATAGCTTGCTTTTCCACTTAATACATCTGGGAGATGGGTTTTGAAGGAACCCCTGTGGAAGGAAGGGAGTGAGGTGAACAAAACTGTAGATTGCTAAGCCAGATAAAGGCTTTGGGGTTGTTAGCCCAAATCTGTTAGGTTTACAGAGTGGGCACCCAAACCTCAGCACGTTTGAGGCTTTCCTCAAGGTCACCCAGCGGCCTCTAACACTTAGAAATCATTCCTTAATTTACAAAAGCAAAGTGTCTTCCGTTAAGTGGGGCAGTTAAATGAAATACAAGCCTTCATTTTCGGCCTAATAACCCAGAAGCTTCCCACTGCCCTAAATTAAATCAGCCTCATTAAGGAATGGGGCTTGTGTTGCAAGAAGCCACAGCACATGGCCTGGTTTCCTCCTGCCCAGAAGGACAGCAGCAATCGGAGCTCGTGGCTTAGGCAGCGATTTTCCGTGCCTTTGTGCTCTCAACGCTACAGATCCAGCTCCCACACTCACCAAGGGCTCACTTCTGCCTTTCCTGAGAGAGGTGAAGAGGACTCTCAAACCTGTGGTGGTGAATTCAGGCCAACTCTGGTAGATTTGCAAAAGTGGAGCAGACTAAAGGCCTAGGGTGGGGAGAAGGGCGGGCTTAGAAGAGGTCAATGAGGGGAAAAGGGGGACATATGTAATACTTTCAACAATAAAGATGAAAATAAAAAAAGGCCTTAACTGGTTTGGCTCAGTGGATGGAGCGTTGACCTGCAGACTGAAAGGTCCCGGGTTCGATTCTGGTCAAGGGCATATACCTTGGTTGTGGGCACATCCCCAATAGGAGGTGTGCAGGAGGCAGCTGATCGATGTTTCTAACTCTCTATCTCTCTCCCTTCCTCTCTGTAAAAAATCAACAAAATAAAAAAAAGGACACTTAAAAAAATAAAATTAAAATAAAAAAAAAGGGGAGCTGACTAAACCCCATCTACTACGGGCACACGATTTCTCCAGGGACTGTGTCCTCTTAAGGGCACATAGCCCCTCACAATGGGCCTGTACTTGAGGCTTGGAAACCTGATTCTCCCTCCGTTGGCCTTGTTTCTGTGTCGGAGAAAGCGTGACCTGAAAAAGACCTGCTCAGTCCCACTCTGTTCACCTGGCTTGGCCTCAGAGTTGGCTCACTCTCCCTTGGTCATCGTGGGCCTTGGTGCTGAAACAGGCGTGGCCATTCCCTGTGTGCGTGGGCAGGCCTTACTTGATAGATGCTATGCCAGATCTGCACCGTGTGTGTGAAGCCTCTAGCTCGGTGCCTGGCACACACAGGTTACCCCAGAAGCAAATCCTGAGACCCAGTAAAGGGCTGGGGGAAACGAGACACGGGCAGGCAGGCAGCCAGGAAGCAGTGTTGCAAAGCCAGCTCCCACCCTGGGCAGCTGGGGCTCCATCTTGTGGGAGATGTGGGCTGGGATAGAGAATGATCCCACCTGAAGGGTGAGGGCGCTGGTTGGTTGAGAGCTGGTGGGCGCTGATTCCTCCACTGCCTGCAGATCTTCTGCAGCTTTAAGAGAGCCCTCGGGTACAGATGACACTGGCGGTTGGCCGTTAGCCAGAGCGCGGGCCACAGGTATGGGCAAGGCATGGATCAGGGGTCCTCAAACTTTTTAAACAGGGGGCCAGTTCACTGTCCCTCAGACCGTTGGAGGGCTGGACTATAGTTTTAAAAAAAACTATGAACAAATTCCTATGCACACTGCACATATCTTATTTTGAAGTAAAAAAAAGAAATGTTTTTGGCAGGCCGCATGTGGCCCGCGGGCCATAGTTTGAGGACCCCTGGCCATGGATAGTAGCCCCCACATCATTCGCATTATTCTTTCCCTCTCACTCCTGTCTTATATTCTGCCTCGGTGTTAAAGTTTGTCTTACAGACTCAACGCATTTCCAGCCACCAGCTCTCAACTGAGATTCTGTACTAGTATCTTCCTTAATTTGTCTCTAGTGCCACCATCCCCTGGCTGTGGCATTGGTGTTTTTTAAATTTCTTGCAGAAATGAGCAGGAACGCAACACTATGGATCTTGCACATTCCATCTGCCCACCAGGATGCAGTCTGGGAGCGGGAGCAGTGATGCTTTAAGAACTGGACTTCTCGGCGTTCCCTGGGAGAGGGTAAGCAGCTTGCCCAAGGTCACACAGCTTGCGCATGGCCTGTCTGGCGGCAGAACCTGAGCCATTTTACTGGTGTCTGCTTTGAGGTATCCTGTGTGGCCCCTTGCTGCAACCTTTTGCAGCAAGGATTCAGAGTCTGGAGAAGGGGCCACACGCAAATGGATACCCTAGACAAGAAATGTAAATTTGGAAGGCATCGGGGAAACCAGGCGGAGGCCCTTCTCTAGTGGAATGGCTCCCCAAATCTCTGGACCCATAGCTTTTTATTTCCTAGTATACACATTTGCCCGTTAGCAAAGCAAACAGTCATTTCAATGGTAAGGTTTGGTAAACAATAAAAGGATGATCAGGTTAGGGGATTGCCTTCAACCGTTTTGCCAGCAGCAGGTAATATGATGCTGATCATCAGCTCTTGCTGAATACCAAAGTCCATCAGCCTTCTGACGACCTCTCGCATTTATATGTTAACTACTGTTGGTCTTCGCCTCCAGCAGCCCCGGCTCTGTGCAGGTGGTGTTGGCCTGGGGGACATCTCTTGTGAGCTGCTCTCCTGGGGAGCTCTAGTACCTCCCACCTCGACCCCAAAGGGCTGTGGGCCTGATGCTTCAGGAACACACGTGGGGGGAGCACTACTAAGCCCCGTTTTCCCAGGAGGTGCATGGGGCTCACAGGGTGAGAGGCCTGCAGTTGGCCCACAATGGATGAGGGTTGGAGGGGGCCTCGGGGTCCTTCGATTCTCCAAGCATTGTGTTTTCACTGTGTTTGGGGTTTGGTCAAACAGGCACGCCCACACACTGCTGGGTGAGTGCCAACTGGGGACATCCCAGTGGTGGACAACACGGTTATTATCTATCAAAATTCCAAATGCGCAAGGCCATGTACCCAGTAATCCCACTTCTAGGAGGTTATCACACAGACACACTCACATGTGTGGAAAATGGCTTGTCCATTTAGCGGGTCCCTGCATCACTGTGCTAGTTTGGAACTCGCCTAAGTGACCATCAGTAGGAGACTGGCTAAAACAGGAGTTAGCGTTATACATCCGTGCCATGAGATGCCATGCAGCCTGGAGAAAATGAGGAAGCTCAGTGTGTATTGATTTGTTAGAGACAAAAACCCAAGGAGCAGACAATGTGTTCATTGTGCTGTAACTTGTGTAGAGAAAGACAGTGTGTGTGTATTGGGTGACTTAGGAGTGTCTCCAGCAGGAGACCCAGACAATAGGAGACTCAACATCAGTTGCATTGGAGAATGGAGCTGGGAGGCTGGGGTTGAGGGGGTAAAGGAGGCTTTTTCCATATACCCTTCAGTAGCTTTTGAATGTCAAATGATACGACTGTATTGAGTAGCTGCTCAAAAATAAGTAAAATTAGGAATTCTGTGGGTTCTTTTTGCCATATTGCATTTCACTCTGAAATCTAAGTTTCCTTATTTGTAAAAGGAGGAAAAGAATATTTATTTCAAAGAGTGATGACCCTGTGTTTATTTGTTTGTGGCACTTACCACTGCCCTTAACGATTTAATTTTAGGAGCATTGACTTGGTCTGTCCGCTGCTGGAGAGGAGAACTGTGAGGTCAGGTCCTGGGTGCCACTTGCTCAACATTCTACCTCTGGGACCTGTGTTTGGTGAGTGCTAAACAAAAATATTTTTGGAATAAATAAAAAATTGAGAATACTTTGTCAATTAGAACATGTTCTTTGTGTCTCTGTTACTACTTATAGCATCAGATTGCAAGAGGCAGCAGTGCATATAGACTTGGATGGTCTAGGTTCAAATCTCACCTCTGCCGCTTACTAGCTGTGTGACTGTGGGCAAGTCTCTCAACCTCTCTGTGCTCCAGTTTCCTCATTAGCAAATTGGGAGCTGTGGAAGTACCTACCGCAGAATTGCTGCAGGGATACCAAGGGCGCAGACACCTTAGAACCTCACCAGACACTAAATGGTTGGTATGGTCACTTGCCATGACTTTCATACTTTTCCCATTATAAACACTGATCTCTGGCAGAACTTCTTTCAGAATTTGGCAAGACCTTTAGAAGAGTAGGAATACGTCTTTGCTTGTTTGCTCTTTGAATTCTTCCTTTCCTGGAGCATTAAGGTGGCTCTGAAGAGTCTGTCTTATTTTTCTAGGGAACATCATCTCAGGAATAAAGGCTTCCTAATTTTGAGGACAGTTGGCTCCCAGGTGATTGGGCAGGCGTTGTAGACGGGGATCTTTTTTCTTTCCTTTCTCCACGTCCCCGAGTCCCTGAAAGAAATCCCTCAGCTCCCTGCTGGCCTTTCCTGGGAGGCCATGCCCTTCTCCTTTCTCCCAAGGTCAGCGTGGTTGGGGTTTGTTAAAGCCCTAGAGCAGTGATGGCGAACTTTTTGAGCTCGGCCTCTCAGCATTTTGAAAAACCCTAACTTAACTCTGGTGCCGTGTCACAGATAGAAATTTTTTGATCTTTGCAACCATGGTAAAACAAAGACTTATATTTTTGATATTTATTTTATAGATTTAAATGCCACTTAACAAAGAAAAATCAACCAAAAAAATGAGTTCACGTGTCACCTCTGACACGCGTGTCATAGGTTCGCCATCACTGCCCTAGAGCCTATTCAGCTTCTCCCTCCGTGGGTCTGGGGGAGAGGAAGCTGGCCCGGGAGTCCCAGAGTGCAGCAGGACGCCTTGGAAACCCTCTGCTCTCTGTGTGAGCCACTGTGAAGAGACACTTGCTGCACGCTTCCTGGAAATTGTGGCTTGAGTGGCCTTGATGGAGGCCCACAAGGGAGATAGACAATTGGGGCCTAACGTGCTCCGCACAGCTCCTTAGGAAGTGGGGCTGGGTCCACGGGGACCTTGGCCGAGCTGATCAGAGTGCACTGGAGAGAGGCTGTGAGGACATTAGCCAGCATCCTTCTGCGTTCTGTCAGTGTTCGCAGCCCCTTGAGTTTCTGAGTGCTCGCCCCTCTCTGCAGGTGGGGGGATGCAGCCACTGCCCGCTGCCCCGCACACCGCTGCCCGGGCTCAGCGGCCGCAATGAATCTGCTTTCTTTCCAGGAATCTCGAGGCACTTTTGCTTTTCATCTTGTTTCCTGACACAGAATAACATCTTCTCACAGTGAAATGAAACCTCCGTGCTCCCTCCCGCTCCCCGCACCCCATGCAGCTCAGCCATGTGGAAACAGCAGTAAACAAAGTCACCAGCGTGTCTCAAACCCAAAGGCAGGACAGTGAGTTGGCAGCAGCCTGAAGGGGAGAGAAGAAACCCAACCTCTTCAGATCTTAGGATTTAGCTTCTTATCTGCTGGATCCTGGGGCAGGATGGAGAAAGAGCCAGAATGTCCGACGGTGACTGTTTCTCTTTGTTTTGAAGTCCCCATACCCCAGAGGTCATGAAAAAGAAACCAGAGCTTGACCTTTCAAAAATAGGAAAAAGCCAAAAAAAACACAAAACACCCCAAAAACCAACCAAACAGACAAACAAAACACACACACACCTCACAGCCTGCTCTCTTTGCACCCCACCTCCTAAGACCAAAACACAAAGTCAAGGCCACCAATTGGCAGATTGCAGGCTGTATCTGGCTTGCTGTTGTGTTTCGTTTGGCTCACACAGTGTTTTTTCCCCCTTAAACTTGAGCCAACAGTTAAACAATGGGAGATTTCAAAGAGTAATCCAGAAAATCTGGGGATGCTGAGCACATAGGCTGTTGCAGAACCAGATGGAGCCACGGAGTTGCAAGGGGCTCGTCAGCCCTTGGCGTCTCACTGCCTGTTGTCTTAGTGGGTCTCTGACCCCCGGAGGCGCCTGGGTCTGCCATCTGATGTAAAATAGCTGGCACCCATCTGCCCTGGCAGTGTTTTTCTGGAGTAAGCTTTCTGGAGCAGTGGGGTACGGTGCTACTATTCTTAGATTCTTCTCCAGATTTGCCCCCTCCCCCCCAATGCCTCTGACTGGCTTTATAGCCCTCTTTCTGTATTTATATTAAGCCTGGAAGGTAAGCTTCCATTTGAGTCTCTCTGCCAAGACCCTGGCTTAAAGAGAACTCTGCTATTTGACTTTGAATTATGAGGCTTCGTAAATTTATGAATGTTCTGACTTGAATGGTCTTGAGAAAGTGTACAGATGTGTAAACTATGGCATTTTCCCCTCAGTTTGTAATGGAAGTTTCAGATTTGTTCTATAGCCTTGGGCCTTTGTCAGCTTGGTAATATTTAAAAAATGGAAATTTTAACTGAAGTTGACACAATATTATGTTAGTTTCAGGTGTACAGCATAGCGATTAGACATTTATACCTTACAGAGGGATCGTTGTGACAGTAGTGTTTTCAAGGAATCTGCCTGTTCCATCTAAGTTGTATTGGTTGGCAAAGAATTGCTCCACAAAATATCTTTCACTGTCTGCAGGCTCTGTAGTCGTGTCCCTCCCTCATTTTTGACAACTGGAATGTGTACCTCCTTTCTTTTGTAATGTTTCATCTAACTAGTCCTTCATATAGCTGTTCTTTGGACATGTCCCTGCAGCCACACAGACTGTACCAGCCTAGATTCCTCAATGGCCTCTTTTTTTTTTTTTAAGGCACCAACCACATCCTGGACCATACTGCAGACACCACTGGGCCAACCAGTCGCTGCTCAGAGAGTGCTGTGCCCTCCTCCCCCCCTGGCACGCAGCCTGGCCACATGCCTGGAGCTTCCAGTTCTTCCTGAACACACAGAAGCACCCCTGTGGTTATGGGATCTGGCAACTGCACGGTCAGGTGAGGTTCACCCTGTGGGGCGGACACCGACTAACGGGAAACAGGAGGAGGGGCGAGCTGACCAGGGCGGGACTAGCGTGAGGTGAGGAGGCGTTGATGGCCCAAAGCAATAGGTCACCCACTCAGATCCTTCCTGTTCTCCAGCCGCTTCGCTTTCTCACCCTTTCTCCGCCCGGAGTTGGCAGATTAAGCTCGCTCTGTCCTTCTCCCATGGACTGCTCTCCGAGGGCCAGTGTCTCCTCGCAGCCATTTGTCCCCACGTGTGGAGCGAATCCACCTGGCTGTTGACCTGTGTGTCTCTTCGTGGCTTGTTGTGAACTCCGTACTGCTTCCCTCCTTTCTCCAGTCCCTTCTCTTTCCTCAGCCAGGGACAGTGTCCCCCAAATACAGTGCAAACCCTTAATTCTTGCCTCAGGCTCTGTTCTTCAGAGGACCTGGGAAAGACAGCATGGAAGTCTAGAGCAGAATGCCAGATGAATTTGGCTTTTCATGTGCATTTTTACCTTTGAATGAGATATTGTAATAGAAGAATATTAATTATGCTTTTAAAAAATATATTTTATTGATTTCAGAGAGGAAGGGAGAGGGAGAGAGGGATAGAATCATCAATGATGAGAGAGAATCATTGATCGGCTGCCTCCTGCACATCCCACACTGGGGATCCAGCGTGTGCCCTTGACCGGAATCAAACTTGGGACCTTTCAGTCCATAGGCCGATGCTCTATCCACTGAGCTAAACCAGCTAGGGCTAATTATGCTTTTTTGAAAAAAAGTAGAGGCCATTAAATGGATGTTCGCAGGTACAATTTGCAGTTTTCTTAGATCTGTTTGTCTTTTTCTTTTAAATAGAGCAACCATTGAGGACTCAGGCAATTTCACGTAAAAATCCAGATTTTCACTCCTTTAGGAACACTAGAGGATCTGGCCCTTTTAGATGGGGTGGCGTGCACAGTGAGGAGCGTGCCCCTCTCCCCTCATTTATGGAATATACCCGGCTCCTGGCAGGCTTTTGAGTGAAATCTCCAGAGTAAAGGGAAATTCAGCTAGAAGTCTTGTTGGGATAGGAATCGCTTCTCACAGGCTTGTGTCAACGGTGGCTAATAATGGCTTATAGATTCTGAATCACCTGGCCCAGTTAGAAGTGTTCTTTGATTGATGGCAGGAGTCAGATCAAATATTATGGAGCATGTGCCAAGTCCCCTCCTGTGTATGCTGGGCACACTCACCCTGACAAAGTGACAGACTCTTGAGAGCTCCGGAATCGGGAGGGAGCGGGCTCTATCAGCTTAGCATCAGTAGCACTGTGAGGAAACTTGGCAACAAAGCCTCTGAGGATTAGAACGTATATTACATATATAGTGTTTGTAATGCATATATACTATACGCTAGCATATATTTATTATTATACTATATACCACATATTAGCATATACAGTGTTTGTAATATATACATATACTAGCATATATATAATATGCTATATACTACATATTAATAGTATATCTAGCATACATTATATACTAGCATATATAATATACTATATACTATATATGAGTAGTATATACTAGCATACGCTATATACTAGCACATATATAATATTAAACCATATACTATATATTATATAGTATATTCTAGTATATAAGCTACTAGTATATGTATGTTATGTATTGCATATAATACTATATATGTGTGTCAGCATATATATATAGTCTGTATGTACATATGTATTTATATATAAAGTATTGTATGAATGCATACAGTATATATATGTGTGTGTATATACATATATATGTGTATATATATATGTATGTATATATAGTATTGTATGAATTTTTTGACGCCTGTTGGGATGTATAGCACTGAGCCACTGGCTCCAGGTTGCTGGCCCTGGTTGTAAATTGCTGGCCAATAAAATGATGCTTATCCCAGGATGCGCTCTATCTTATCTCTTTATCAGTCTTCCTCATTTCCTTCCTCTTCTTGGTTTCAAACGCTAGGTCCTGGCAGCCTTCCACAAGCAACTCAGCTGAGTAGTAGGGAAACAGCATGTGGAAACTAGCAGATCATTCTCTCACTTCTTCTCCATGACTGACACCCTACCTTCTTACAGTTGAATGGTACTTGAATATTTTTAAAGTGTTCTTACAGTGTTCATTTCATTAGATCCCTCTAAGAGACCCGTGTGTAGGATAGAGCAGACAGCACCTCGAAATAAGATGCAATGAGAGGCCCAGTGAGCCTAAGTGATTTGTCCTGTGCTGGTCAGCAGGGCGGTCAGAGAGCAGGGACTCAGGCCCAGGTCTTCAGTGTTTTCCCACCCAATTTCCCACCTGTCAGATGGGGGCATTATCTAGTTTAATTCCTCAGCCAGGACGGATGGAAGCAGTATTTTTAAAAATGATGGGATGCAACCCAGTAGTGAAATCAATTTAATGGGGGCAACCAGTTTTTACAAATGAAATAGAGCAGATCATATCAAGGCACACCTCGTGTAAAGATAAATATTGTGCCCTAACCGGTGTGGCTCAGTGGATAGAGGATCGGCCTGGGGACTGAAGAGTCCCAGGTTCGATTCTGGTCAAGGGCATGTACCTTGGTTGCGGGCACATCCCCAGTGGGGAGTGTGCAGGGGGCAGCTGGTCGATGTTTCCCTCTCATTGATGTTTCTAACTCTTTATCCCTCTCCCTTCCTCTCTGTAAAATATCAATAAAATATATATTTTTTAAAAGATGAATATTGTTTGGTAAAACTTTCGATGTGAGTGTGCTGCTAATACAGTTTTCCAGGCTCTGGCTTTTCTTGGTCGGGAACAGGGTCACATCCCTTACGATATAGACTTTGGATGTTGTGAAGCCTCAGCAGGTGCTATTTGAGCTGAGTTTTGAGGTTATTTCAGGGACAGATTGCTGGGATGTGTTGCTCTCGCACATCTGATAGTCTGGGGCAGGAACGCACCTCACAGATGATAGGCGCGCCAATGTGCCTTCAATATTGAACTAAAAACAAACAGAGAGACTGGGCATCCCTGTCTAGGAAGGCCAGAACCAAAAAGATCAGCAGCTACGAGCTACTAGCACCATGCCAACGTGGTCTTAAAGAAGGAGTAACATTTGAGTACTCTGTTCCGAGCATCTGACGAATAAATGCATGAACCTCAGAGCGAACAGGGACAGAGCCTGTGCTGGGCAGAAACCTGGGGCAGGAAGAGGGCAGAAGCGGATATAATTCAAGGAGTAAATGTGACTTACGGCTGAGAAGGAGGTCAAGGCCAGTCCTGACTCAGGGAGTTAAAGGGTGGAGGAGTGGAGAACAAGTCAGCGCAGTGACCACGAGCAAGGGGAGGGCGTGGAGAAGTGAGAGTTTCCCAGCAGGCGCTGCCCAGAGGGCTTCCAGGCGGTTTGCACTGACTAGCTGGTCAAATGGTTACGAGTGTGAATGATTACGTAGTCAATTTACACTGGGTCACGGAGAAAACCCAATAAAACGAAAGCCAATCAATCAAAAAAGGTGGTTAATAAAACATAAATACACTTTAACATGAAGCACTCTTTCTAATTGATTGCCTGCTTGACCAACTTTTCTTGCAGATGCCCAGTGGGAGATTCGTATCCTCATAAATCATAGTCAAAGAGAGCATATTCTTTTAAGGATGCAGTAGTTTCCAACTGTGGTTTTTACTACATATGGCGGTTTTTCCCTCTGTTGGACCATAGCTCTGAGGTGGAGTGGAAGTCAATGGGAACACGTGAGAATTTACAAACATTGGTTTTACATAAAGATTTTCAATGGGCAACCTAAAGAAACAGTAAGAATGGGGTTGCTAACAGTGGTGACATGGTGATAGATTGCTTGTGTATATAAAGGCTTGTGTATGTAACTGTAGAGGAAAAGTCATAAAATGACTTGGGATCTATAAAGAAATAGAGGCAGAGGCAGGCTAGTGAGATGGAAAGATAGAGATAGAGAAGAAGGAGGAGGAGAAGAAAGGGGGGGAGAGGAGAAGGAGGAAGGGGGAAGAAGGGGGCAGCACTAAATATTTCTATACAGATAACATATGAATATACCTAAGTATGTATGTAAGTAGTTATATAAACCATACATACGTGCATATACAGGACTCTTAACAGAAAGGACAGTGATGGTGTTCCTGGTCCTGTGGGCACAGGTGCCCATTGCAGCCTCTTCTGCTGTTACTGTACTTTCCTCCCCCTGTTGACCCTATGGCTGACTTCCCTTTCTGTGGCTACACTGAGCCCTCAAGGTGATAATGGTGGAGCTGACCGGGAGAAGGCCATGGTCATGGTTGGACTGAGGACTGTGGGGTTGGGGGGTAGTGGGGATGGGCGTGTTGAATTGAAAGCCGCGACAGACAACAACTGTGATAGCTGCTTTGTGATGGGAAGCTCCCGAGAGGAGCAGGAACACCAGCCCACGTGCTACACTGGTTCCCAGGTGCACTGGGCACTAGCAGGCCCCAACCACATCCTCTCACTCTTCCTTAGTTCTTAGAGGTACCGTGGATGGGCACTGAAGGGCAGGGCCTCCGGGAGGCCCTTTGGTTGACAGCTGGTGTTTGCCTCTCAGGGGATTTGGTCTGCTTAATTCCGAGTAGGAGTGATCTATGTGGGGAAATCTTGGTGCCATATTCATCTCAGCAGAGGGGCCCCGGCTTCCCAGACTCCTAGAGCCGGTCTGGTTTTCCCTCCCTAGGAGCAGTGGTTCAACTCTATATTCCATCCTGCAAGTCATCCTGTATCCTTCCAACAGATTCCCATTTTGCTTAAGAGAGGTAGTTTTGGTTGCTTGCACCAAGGGTCTTAACTGGTGCAGTGGTTATGCTTAGTAATCGTTTTTTGTTTTGTTTTTTTTTTACATGAAATGGTTATCCTTGGGTTGCGTTTCAGCATGGTGCTCAAAGGCAAGGTGGCTGAACACGGAGGCAGCCAGATTCACCGTCTTTGTCATTCATCCACGCCAGGCTGTTCTGACTTCTCTCAGCATTTACTATCTCTAAAGACAATGCCATCCTCCTTTTAAAAAAACATATTTTTATAGATTTCAGAGAGGAAGGGCGAGGGAGAGAGATTCTCGACCACTGAGCCACACCGGCTGGGCAATGCCACCCCTCTTTTAGCTAACACAGAGCCCATGATGCATGAAAAACGCCTAAGTTAATTTTCTTAACATCTACCTTCGGCTTTCTTAGGCGGAAAGAATTGTGCATCCCTGATGTACAATTCCTTTAGCTAAATTCACATTTTAGCTTTGATTTTGTTTGCTTCCACCCTTTTCTGGTCGGTTTGGCTAGGTAACTCAGTCACGTATGGCTGGAAGCCCTCATTTGCTTGCTCAGAAGGCTTGGAACCCGGGGAGAGAAGAATGAGCCCAGGAACAGTCTGTGGCAGTTACCAGACCTCTGAGCTGCACGATTTCGACATTGTTCCCAGTAATAGAAACGAGGCTGAGCGGCCCAGACGGGGCAGTCTGATCCTGACCTTCTGGAGTGGGGATTAATGGCTTGCAATGTCGTCTGGGTCTGGCGGCACCAGGCAAAGCTTCTTGCCTTTGATCCTGGATGATTTTGTTAGGTCCTTGCTCTCCTGGGGATGCACACAGGGCACCTGCTCAAAATAACAGTGCATTCAAGAAGCAAGGAGCTGGGGAGAGGACTTTACTCAGCCCGCACCCCATTGGAGACGCCCTCAGAGGCCGCCTTGACTCGTCTCATCTTCATCTCATACAGGAGGGACCAGGTGAGGGTAGAGCTGACTCCTGTCCCAGAGCAAGAGGGCAGGAGGCCCCTGTCAGTCCTCGGAAGGGTCAGGCGGAAAAGGGCACCAAGGTAAGTCGCCAGAGAAGGATTCTTTGTGGGTGCTGGCGTTTGAGCACATGGAGGATTTAGGCCTATCAAAAATGGTGGGAAAAGTTATTCCAGACAGATGAATGCCAGCCAGGAACATGGCTACTCAGTTGTACTGTCTCCCGTTGTTCTGTGTAATTTTCTATGTTACAAGATTATTACAATTTTGAAGGCAGAAGTCTTTTTTTTCCTTTCTTTTTTCTTTTCTTTAAGGCAGAAGTCTTGTAGTGAGTCTTAATGTCTTCCAGCATGTTAGAATATGCTAGGTAAAGATGTGTACATGATTCGCTGGGCTTTTTTTTTTAGAGAGAGAGGAAGGGAGGGGGGAGACAGAGAGAGAAACATCAAGGTGAGAGAGACACATCAATTGGTTGCCTCCCACACGGGCCCCACTCCTGTAACCTAGGTGCATGCCGTTGACCAGAATTGAAGCCGAACCCTTCAGTCCACAGGCTGATGCTCTATCCACTGGGCTAAACTGGCTAGGGCCGGCTGGGCTCTTTTATATTCAGATGGTGAAATGTCCTTCCCTCTGCTCACAGTTGACCTTCATTTCGACCTGTTGGAGCCAGGCTGCAGCCAGGAATACTGCTAATTGACTGCTTTTCAATCCAACGGCTCATATGAGATGGACCAAGAGCACTTAGCTGTTATAAACCAGCGTTGAGTTTGGCTTCTTTTCACCTCCAGCCACCGAGCAGCTATCAGGCGCCACTGACTTCAAGTCAATTGCTGGGCCTCAAATTTATTGGGTGAGTCATTGGCAACCTCTGAATGTTTCCCAGTGAGCCAGTCACCCAGAACGGGGTTTTGAATGAAAAGTTCATGTATTGCTTGGAAAGATCATGGCAGTTGTGGCTATAGAGGCAGAGAGGCGGCAGTGGTAGAGGTTGGCCTCTGCCCGGGGCGGTAGTTGTGGGGCATGAAATGGAACTCTTTCCAGCTGGGTGGGAGAGCAAAGCTCCGAACATAAATATTTCACTTTGATGCTCATCTAAGGTCAAGCTGCAAGAAGCTTTCTTAATTGTGGGGGTGAGCGAGCAGGTGGTATGCTTTTTATTGTTGATATGCTCCATTTATTTTTATTGTTATTTTAAAAATACATTTTTATTGATTTCAGAGAGGAAGGGAGAGGTAGAGAGAGAGAGAGAGAGAGAGAGAGAAATAAATGATGAGAGAGAATCATTGATTGTCTGTGTCTTGCATGCCATCAAGCTCGCAGCAACCCGGGCTCTACAGGCCGATGCTCTATCCACTGAGTCAAACCGGCTAGGGTGATATGTTCAATGTAGAAGAAGGGGTGGAACAAACTCACAATGCCACCTTGAAGAGTTGTGGGCTGGCGGCAGATCCGAGCCCTCCAGTAATCAGCCTTGCAATGTACGCTGTTGGCCCCGTTGCTTTAGGGCTCTGTGCTAAGGTAGTAAAAAGTTCTCCCAGAATTCAGAAAATTCACTCAGTAGAGATTCATTTGTTAAGAATTGTCCTCTCTGCATAGTCTCTGCTGAGGAGACAGAAGGCTAAAGTGATCAGTTCTTAGGATCTTGAAGTGAATTAACTTATCAGATCACTTTTCTTTTTTTTTTAAATAAAAATTTTCTTTATTGGTTTCAGAGAGGAAGGGAGAGGGAGAGAGAGAGCAATAGAAACATCAATGAAAGAGGATCATTGATTGGCTGCCTCCTATACAACATCTACTGGGGATGGAGCCCACAACCCGGGCATGTGCCCTGAATGGGAGTTGAACCATGGCCTCCTGGTTCATAGGTTGATGCTCAGCCACTGGGCCACATGCCCAGAGTCCTCCGTCCCTAA
>NW_006296417.1:3846215-3856033 GCF_000327345.1 Myotis davidii | reverse complement strand
CCAGCTATCACCCACCTCCAGATTCTTGACATGAGAAAAATGAAACCTTATGTGTTGTTTGCAGTTGAAAATAATTTGTATCTTCATGTCATTCCTCTTACAATTTATGGCTAAAAAACTGTTGCCAACTGTGCTAAGACAGGACCCACAAACTGCATCTATTTCTGTTGTGAATTGAACTCGAGTGGCTATTTGCTGGTCACTTGGAGTGTTTTGCTTCTAATGCCTCGTGCCATGGGAGGACTCCGTTTCCCGCTGTGGTCCCTCTATTTGGACTACTTCAAAAATCTGTTTATGTGCACCGCCTTTATGTCATGAAACACAAACCCGGGCATTCACATCTTGCAGCAGGTCTCTTGTAAAGGTGTGACCAGATAATGTACCCTAGTCATATTGTAGATGACCAGCAATCATAAACAAAATAATTCTGCAGAACTCCTGGATCTCCAGGGAGATGTCTGTGGAGCCCAGTTTGAGAAACACTGGCTGGAAAATAAAACCATCTGTCCCTTTAGGGAAGACACAGCAGAAGCGGCCTCTTTGTCATTTCTTCAGATCCCTGAGAGAATATCCGGCTATGAAGAGTCTGAAGGGAAGGGAGCAGCAGGGGCCTGTGTAAGGGCTTTAGGAAGGATGGTACCAACCGGGAATGGTTGGAGTTTTCCAGAAGACGGAGGGAGTTAGGGGGACAAAGGGAATTGATGTTGATAATAGCTAAGTTAGGGGTGTTTGGAAAGACCCAGTGCAGCAATTAAGAGCTGAAGAGCAGCTAGCCCAGTGCCCTGAGGCAGAGGTTCTCACCCCCAGTTGCCTATTAGAATCACCAGGGGAGCCCTTTAAGGAGCTGATGCAGGACCCATCCCTGGAGGTTTGAATTAATGGGTTGGGGATTGGGTATCAGTCTTCCTAAAAGTTCCCTTGGGGATTCTAATGTGTAGCCACTGTTTTAGGGAAGCTTTCTCTACGGCGTAAGGCAGTGATTCTCAACCTTCTCGCCCTTTAAATACAGTTCCTCATGTTGGGACCCAACCATAAAATTATTTTCGTGGCTACTTCATAACTGTAATGTTGCTACTGTTACTAATTGTCATGTAAATATCTGATATGCAAGATGGTGTTAGGCGACCCCTGTGAAAGGATCGTAGGACTGCCAAAGGGGTCTCGACCCACAGGTTGAGAACCACTGGTAAGGCCACCTATATTAATTTATTTCATGGGGGAAATAAATTATTTATAAATGTTAGATGCTAATACTCTTTGATATTATTAAAGAGTTAGCACGGTGCATCCTTATTGAACGCACCGTGCTAATTCTTTAATAATAACAAATAGTATTAGCATTTAACATTTATTGCAAGCTTATTATATGCCGGGTATTATGTTAACTACTTTACACTCATTTAATTTTCACATTTAATTTTCTCTATGAAGTGGATATTATCATCTCCATTTTACAAAAGAGTAAATAGAGGCTCTGTGAGGCCAAGAAATTTGCCTGAAGTCATTCAGGGACAAACAAATAAATATGTAAATGAAAGTAATAAGTTGCCCAAGGTCATGTGGGAAGAGGAACAGGATTTGAACCGTGACCTTTAGCTCTTTTGCTGCCCCAATGAATTGCTATCTCAATGAACACATTTAGCAAATGTTTTTGACAATGGACCATATATGTCCCTGACATTAGGTTAGATTTTGGGAATGTGAACATGAACAAGGCAAAATTTCTTCTCTCCAGTCTGGTCAGAAAGACAGTTAATGCCAGAACAATGTGAGCAATGCCATTACGTGACCACACGCCCCTGGTGCCCGGGACTCTGGTGTTAGCAGTCCAGGTCATCCCTCATTCTGGGCAGCTTTCAGTTCTAGGCGACATCCAAAGTTGAGGGGATTTTGTTAAGTGATGAGAGACCAGAATGGGAAGTATCCAGTAGAGGATTGAAGGTTCAGGGGAAAGTGGAGGCGATTGATGGGACAAAGCCTTGAGGAGACAGAGGAGCCAATCCAACGGGAAGAACATCCCTGAGACGGAAGCGGAGCAAGGAAAGAGAAAGAGGACTTGGGAGGGGTGTGGAGATGGAAGGGTCTGGAGTGGGGCTAGGAGGCAGCCACAGAGGCGGGAAGGTTTGGAACTCACACTGGGGGCAGGAGAGAAGGTGCCACTTGGGGCCATCCCCAGACTTCTTCCTGTCTCTCCATCCTGTGCCTAGGCCCAGCCATGTGTGGCTCAGCGCTTGAGTGTCAACCCAGGAACCAAGAGGTCACGGGTTGTAGGCTCGATCCCTGTCGGGGGGCATATGGGAGGCAGCCAATCAATTATTCCCTCTCATCAAGGATGTTTCTCTTTCTCTCTCCCTTCCTCTCTGAAATCAATAAAAAAATACCTTTTTTATTTTATTTTTTTAAAATATATTTTATTGATTTTTTACAGAGAGGAAGGGAGAGAGAGAGTTAGAAACATCGATGAGAGAGAAACATCGATCAGCTGCCTCCTGCACATCTCCCACTGGGGATGTGCCCGCAACCCAGGTACATGCCCTTGACCGGAATCGAACCTGGGACCTTTCAGTCTGCAAGCCGATGCTCTATCCACTGAGCCAAACCGGTTTCGGCAAAATACCTTTTTTAAAAAGACAAAAAGCTTGGGAATTCAAACTGGAATTTGTGCAAATGCAAAACCTCACTCAGGCCTTCTCTGAGAGGCTGGTGACACCCACTGTGGGAACCACAGCGGGACAGGCATGGAGGGGGTGCCTCTGGACATGGGGTGGCTCCTCTGGGAATCCAGGCCCCGATGGAAACAGGACGGCAGCTGGTGTGTTCTCATCAGGCAGGCTGGAGTTGGCCTCACAGTGGCTCTTAAGTTTACAGACCCCGTGGGAGGGTGAGCTGCCCCCATCCTCCCCCTCAGCCTTGCCAGAGAACGAAGCCTGTACCCCCTTTAGTTCTGCCCAGCTGGTCTTTGCCTTTCACAATCTTCATTTTGAGAAGAAAAAGAATGAACGTGACTTTGATGTGTATTAGACAAAAAGGAGCTCAGCAGATGGGCCACCCTTCGCTCAGAGGTTGGGGCCCTCCTCCCATGATGCACTTGAGGACTTTGTGTCCTATTAAAAGCCCATAAAACGTGCTCTGTGGGTGGCACCCTTCGCTGCAGTGTGATTGGCCGGGAGGGTTCCATCAGCCACTATTAAGTCATCCCTCGTTGTTGGCGCGCTCTCCTAGGGGACACTTGAGAAACTTTGATAGAAATATTTCTCTTTGGCAACAGCCCGCTGTTTCCATGGTTGGACAATGCTAACCAGATGTGAAGTAGGCCAGCAAAGGAGAGGCCTGCCCCGGGAGAGAAGGCCCGTCACACACTCACGTCCAACCCTGGACAAGTCAGATAACCTCACGGGGCCTCTTTTTTCCTAATTGTTGATCTGGAACAAAAATCTGAGCCCCAGTTACCTTACGGTGTTGGGAGAATGAGTGTTAAAGAACTTGGCAAAATTTTTATTTATTTAATTTTTTTTAAAGGGGAGAATGATGATTTTTATTTTTTAAAAATATATTTTATTGATTTTTTTTACAGAGAGGAAGGAAGAGGGATAGAGAGTTAGAAACATCGATGAGAGAGAAACATCGATCAGCTGCCTCCTGCACCCCCACTGCTGGGGATGTGCCCGCAACCAAGGTACATGCCCTTGACCGGAATTGAACCTGGGACCCTTCAGTCTGCAGGCTGACGCTCTATCCACTGAGCCAAACCTGTTAGGGCAAAATTTTTAGTTCTTTTGGTGATTAATTGTCAAGACCTTTGGAGGCTATATTTCAGAAACGAATAAAGTAATAAACAAAGCAGCACTTAAAGGTAATGATGTTGCCCTAGCTGGTTTGGCTCAGTGGATAGAGCATAGGCCTGAGGACTGGAGGGTCCCGGGTTCGATTCCAGTCAAGGGCACATGCTTGGGTTGTGGGCTGGATCCCCAGTAGGGGTTTGTGCAGGAGGCAGCCAATCAGTGATTCTCTCTCTCATCATTGATGTTTCTATCTCTATCTCCCACTCCCTTCCTCTCTGAAATCAATAAAAAAATGTAATGATGTAATTTTTGCTCAGGTCGAATAAACTATTGTTTGCCATTCTTACAGATCCACTAATGTAAATAGTTTTCCCATCTCATATTGGCAGAACATTTTTAACCTAATTTTTCGAAAAGGTAATAAACTCACATGCTCAGTATTCCAAATAAAGCCCGGCTGGTGTGGCTCAGTGGTTGAGTGTCAACCCATGAACCAAGAGGTCCCGGGTTTGATTGCCAGGCAGGGTACATGCCCAAGCTTCAAGCTTGATTCCCAGTAGGGGGCGTGCAGGAGGCAGCTGATCAATGTTTCTCTCTCATTGATGTTTCCATCTCTCTCTCCCTCTCCCTTCCTCTCTCTCTCAAAAATTAATTACAAAATATTTTTTTAAATTCCAAGTATGTGAAAGGGTATAGTCATTATCTTGTGCCCCTGCCCCATCCCAGAGTCCCTCCCCATAGGTATGATGACTCATGGGTCCTGGTTTTCCTGGGACTTTCTGGTTTAGCACTGAACTTCCCATTTCCTGGCAAGAACTGTAGTCCCTAGCAGACTGGTTGTTTCCCCTGTATTATATGGAACCAAAATTATGAATTTGCTGTGTACCTTTTGCAGATAAACTGACAAGAGCAATCAGACTATCTTAAACATCATCACAGGTGATGAAATGATTTCAAAAAAAAATAGCACATGATATTGAGGGGACTGGGGACCCATAACAACACCGAGGCCCAAATCTTATGGTTTAACAATTGTTTTTAAGCCCTTGCAGCTCCGGAATTGCTGTCCTCCTGTCAAAGAAATCTCGCTGTCCGGCGTGGGGAAGAGTCACAGAAAAGTCAGCAGTGTGGCCCTATTTCCCACAGCGTGGCTGATCAGGCTCCAGGATCCCTTTGTTTATAATTTATTTTTGTAGAGTTAAATAAGCACTTGTGTACCGGGGGCTTGGACTTTGTAAATACGCATATTTGCCAAGTGATCTTGTGGAGTTCCCTGTGTGATTGTAACTGATTTGGGAAAGCCTGGTTTCAGAGAAAGCATAACACGGTCCTTTATCAAGTGTGAACTGAGAACAACACTGGGAGGCCCTTTCCAGGCTAAAAATAGACCTAGAACTCGGTGTATTTTAGCTCTGGGACGTTCACAAATTGCCTGGCAATCCGGCACATTATTATTTTATGAATCAGCACCAGCCTTCCTTTTAAATGTTCTAGCTTCAGGCTATTTCACTTCTGTGCAAAGAAAGATGAATTATTTATAAAAATGGGCATGAATATCATATGATAATACCCTCATTTCTAGCGGGGAACAACATGAGCTGCAGCTAGTACTCTGTCAGCTCCCCAGGAGAGCTGATGGGAGCAAGCTGAAGATGGGGCTGCATCCTTTGGAAGGGGCTGATGCTAAGTTGCAGGATGTGCTCCTCAAGGATGCTCAAGTCTCCCCCTCACTCATGTTCCCTGACTCTCTTATCTTCCCTCCTTCCTTCCCTCTTTCATCCTCCCTCCCTCTCTTCCTCCCTCTCTCCATCACTGAGCCACACCGGCTTGCCTAAAGTAGTCATTTTTTTAAATATATATGTTATTGATTTTTTACAGAGAGGGAGAGAGAGCAAGAAACATCGATGAGAGAGAAACATTGATCAACTGCCTCCTGCACACTCCCTACTGGGGATGTGCCCGCAACCAAGGTACATGCCCTTGACTGGAATCGAACCTTGGACCCTTTAGTCCGCAGGCCGACGCTCTATCCACTGAGCCAAACCAGTTAGGGCTAAAGTAGTCATTTCTTAAACATTAGTTGCAATGTGACATCTGGAACCATACCAGTGAACTTTTGTACTCTGTTCCATCTAAATCCATTGTTTTTTCCTGCATTTTGAATGGGTCTTTTACCCATACAAGATTTTGTGACATTGTGTATGCAATGGCCATTTGGGGATGTTGGTGTGCTGATTTATGTAGCTCTTCCAAATCCATCATACACTATCCAAACCCTACACTTTTTAGTATCACCGCCAAGCTCATCAGAAAGCATCTGAATTGACAAGTTGTCTAAAAATTCAAAATTTCACTTGCAGGTTTGCATTATCATCATTGGCTACAATACTGTTAGTTGTTATCTTTGAAGCGGCAGGCTCACCTTGTTCACTTTTGAGAAAATGCCTGCCAAAGGCCAGGTCTGAAGTTTAAAACTTCAGATTAAACACGGTGTTCCTGAAAAACGTGGGAAGTTCAGTTTTCCCATGTGCTTTTTCTTGAGACAATCATCATGCTTCAGTGTGCAGCAGAAGTGATTTATTCATACTTACCATCTCGTCACATAAAATATTAACATGATCTGTTCTCAGGGGTCAAGATTTAAATAATTTCATGGCTAGATCAATGGCATTCTGAAGTAAAACTGGCTTTCTTTTTTTCTCTAGTATGTGGTTATGAAGAATCCAATCACTATGAGTATAGCTTATCTTGACTTATGCTAGGGTACCATCAGGTTTTATCACCATTTTGCACCACTAGTACAAATGTTAAATCAGTGAAAATGCCAAATAACATCTTAGTGTTATTACGGAACTAGTTTTGAGTTAGCAGGCTTCTGGGAAGTGGCTCAGGCACTCCAGGAGTCTACAGGCCACATTTTTAGAACTGACAGTTGATTTTAGGAGCAGCCCAACATGCTTCCAATAAACTCCCTTTTTCTGAAATCAGCCAGAGTGGGTTTCATTGCCTGTCGTCATTGTTCCGTGTTTAAAAAGGTCATGTTTATGTTGGTTGAATCAAAATGACTAAGGAACTCTAATTTAAGGGCATTTTGTAAGTAAGTCCTTTGTTGTGATGATTTGCTGATTGGATAATCAGGAAGAATGATTCTATTTTTATTTTTTTTAAAAACTCATCCAAGGATATTTTCCCATTGATTTTTAAGAGAGTGGAAGGAAGGGGGAGAGACACAGAGAGAGAAACATGGATGTGGGAGACAGATATCAATTGGTTGCCTCCTTCATGGGCTCAGACTAGAGCTGGGGATCAGGCCTACAACTGAGGTATGTGCTCTATATCAGAATCGAACCCGCAACCCTTCAGTCTGAGGGCTGAAGCTCTATCCACTGAGCCAAACCGGCTAGGGTAAAAGATTCTAAAATTTCACTTTTCTAAAAATATCCAATCTTTATGCTTTCTGTATTCGTGGTGGTAAGTCATTGTTACATAGTCAAACAAATCTATGCTGATCCTTGAATTGTGGCAAAAGAAGGGTTAGAGTACTAAGTCATATTTTCTCGGTTCTTATGGCTGTTTCCAATGACCTTTCTGAGCTAAGTGCGAATCTCACTTTAGACATCAAAAAAACAACTTGCATTTGGTGGTTAAGTCCTTGGCCAAGACCACTCAGTCAGTGGTCAAACCTCTCTCTCATCTTGACTGAGAGGCTCTCAAACCCAGTACCTCTTTGCTCTATCACATACGAATCTCTGATAAGGACAAAAACATGAACCCGTGATGCGAGGTTTATGCCGTAGAGGCCAGTGCTGCAAAATCATGGACGTCTGAGATGGTTCATTAGGAATTTATTTGTAAATTATATCGTGATGACATGATAAAGCTGGCTCTGTACCAAAGCAACATTTTTGACATGCCAGGAAGTGGTATTTTCGAGTTGGAAGAGACTTGAATCATGTGACCTGTCCAAATTTCTCACCACCAGCGCATGCTCAAATAAGCAATGTGCATCTTATTTTATTTGTTTGTTTTTAAATATATTTTATTGATTTTAGAGAGGAAGGGAGAGCGAGAGAGAGAAAGGAAACATCAATGATGAGAGAGAATCATTGATTGGCTGCCTCTTGCACGTCCCCTACTGGGGATTGAGCCTGCAACCCAGGCATGTGCCCTTGGCCGGAATCGAACCTGGGACCCTTCAGTCTGCAGGCTGAAGCTCTATCCATTGAGCCAAACCAGCTAGGGCTGCAATGTGCATTTTAGGTAGCACTTCCTGGGTGATGACTTCTGATAACCTGATTATTGTCCATTTCATGAAAGAAAAAATGTAGTAACTATAGTGGTCACCACCTACTTAGATGCTGGAAGAATCCCTACTTCCTGATATTCACAACTTTGGGAAATCCCTCCCCTTGAGTGTGGACAAGATCTGTGACTTGTCTCTAACCAAGACAATATACAGGGTGACCCCAAAATGTATACACACTTGGAGTAATTATTAACTCCAAGGATTAAATCTGAAAAGAAAGAAACACCAATTGAGCTATCAGCTGTTAAGGTGTGTACACATTTTTGGGGGCACACCCTGGAAATAGCAAAGGTGTTGGGATGTCATGTCTGTGATTGGGTTTCATAAGATAATGATGTCTTTCTTGCTAGCAGACTCTCTTGCCTTATAGATTTGCCTTTTTTGATGCGGCAAGCTGCCATGTCAGAAAAACCCACATGGTGAGGACCTGTGGCCAGCAGCCTATGGACAGCTGAGTCTGGCCATCAGCCACTGATTGGGCGTGCAGGCAGGCCCTTCCCCATTTGAGTATTCAGGTGAGACCTCAGCCCCAGTTGGCAACTTGCTTGCACCCTTGTGAGAGTCCCTGAAGCAGAGGGCCCAGCTAAGCTCTGATCAGGTTCCTGACCCACACCACCTGTGAGATAATGTATGCGTGCTGTTTTAAGCTGTGAAGTTTGGGGGTAATTTGTTAGGCAGTTATAGCTGACCAATACACGCTATGATCTTTATTATCTGCCTCTTTCTTTAGCAGGTCCAGAAGCGAGCTCTTTAAGATCAGTGAGTCCTTGTCACGTGTGTTTATCTGCTTACCCATTCCACCATTGGAGGGTCCTATCAGAATCCATCCTTAGGGTGAAAGGTGGAACCTGCGGCCCACAGTGTACAGAGAAAGTGCTCCAGGAAAGCACTCTGTGGGCCTCACACTAGAACAGCGGTTCTCAACCTGTGGGTCGCGACCCCTTTGGGGGTCGAACGACCCTTTCACAGGGGTTGCCTAAGACCATCGGAAAACACATATATAATTACATATTGTTTTTGTGATGAATCACTATGCTTTAATTATGTTCAACTTGTAACAATGAAATTGGGGGTCGCCACAACATGAGGAACTGTATTAAAGGGTGGAGGCACTCGGAAGGTTGAGAACCACTGCTCTAGAACCTTCACTTACCATTTAGCTTGCACATCAGTCAGCCAAGCAGTTACTCCCTGAGGTCTGGAACTTCAGCCTGGGCGGGAGACTAGTCATGCCCCAGCCGCTGTCCATCCCAGCCCGGCTCATAAGCAGAGGTGCAAAATGTCTGAAGCCATGAGTTAAAAAACTTTTGCCAGATAGGGGGGGAAATGGGGAGATACTGAAATGTATGCAATGCATTGGTCGTCGCGCACCCCGCTTCACTGCAGGCCTCAGAGTCCCACCTCCTGTGGAGTGGGGGCTTACCTCCAGGTCGCATAGTCCTGGATTCTTAGTGTGGCTCAATCTGGGTCCTACATCAACTATTAAATGAGAACAAGAGAAATACTTGTCTCCTAAAGGGGTTGTCGGATTAAATGTTAGCCCGGCCGTTATTACTTCTTCCAGGGATTCTGGGTCCGCAGCGTGATTGGGGCCGCGCGTGAGCGAGCGGAGCGCAGCCCGCACCCCGGCTGGTGGCCGGCCCCGCCCACGTGGGGCCGCGGCCGGTCGAATGACTCCGTGCAACGTGTTGGCGGCGGCGCGGGCTCTTCCGGGCGCCGCAGTTTCCTGC
>NW_006296417.1:3842970-3846080 GCF_000327345.1 Myotis davidii | reverse complement strand
CCTTCCTCATCGCCTGCCTGCTGCTGCGCGTCTTCAGGTGGGTCCCGGCGCCTCTCTCCTTGCCCCGCGGGTCCACCTGCACCGCCTACCGGCCGTGACCGTTACCGTGGCCGCGTCCACGCCACCTGCGCGCACAGATGCTCTGAATGCCTCTCGGCCCTGCCTAGGCGCCCGGTGTGCTCCTCCCACCCCGCTCCCTATGCCTCGCAGGTTTGCCTGGTAACATTTTAGGAAATTTCTCCACTTTTAACTATATACATATAAAATAAATATTGAATCCCCTTGAACTCTCTGTGAATGCTTAGCACCAATAACAGCGCTCCGATTTTTGATAACCTTACACGGGATTTATGTTTATACCCGTTTCACAGATGAGAGTGAATTTTCCCGCCAGGCACGGTGGCTTAGCCAAGTAAACTCGGGGGTGGAGGTAGAATTTGTATCCAGGGCCGCCTGACTCCAGTCTCCGTCCCTTCCTTCCTCTGAGGCTCCCTAGCCCCAACCTGCCTTTTTTCTTTTTTTTCCTCGTGTTACTAAAGGAAGCAGTATCGGGCATATGGGGGTGTCTGCAGGAGGCCTGTTGGGGGTGTGCTTTGCGCCCCAAGGGTGCTTGGTGACTCCTGGTGGCCTCAGTACTCCCTGTTAGTGGGGGACAGGGACAACTCTGCTATGCTCCTACCTGGCTGAGTTGGTTTAAGCTCCATGGGTATAAGGGATCCTGGAGAGGCTTTTGTAGGTTGCTCAAGTTCAAGGAGAACGTATCGGGGAAGTTGGGAAGGACGTCCAGGTGCCTGGAGTAGGGCGATGGAGAAGGCGACAGTGGAGGCAAGGGGCATATTTCCCCCCAGTGCCTGGGAAACCCTGTCTTTGAAGGAAAGGAACTGAATGTGTCCGGTTACTGGGGCGGGCTGCCGGGTCATGTGGGTGTGTATGTGTGTGTATCATTACAGCCATTCCCTCCCCTTCCGAGTGTACACAGTGTGCTGGGGTGTTTGATCAGCTGTTGGAGGTTTGGGGCCAGGGGCTTGCTCTCCCGGTGGGAGCATTTTCAGCGGCAGGAACAGAAACCAGACCGGGAGGGAGAGTTATCTATAGGTTTGCAGTTATGATGTGTTTCCTGGTGAGTCTGTAGGATGAAATGGCAGTGGACCTGAGATAACGGAGAGGGGGGAACTGTGGCACCCCGGCCACCCCACCATCCTGTGCCCTGGCTTTGGCCATGTTCCTCACTGTGCTGGTCCCCTCATGTGGGAATTGAATTGCCCCCCTCTGGACCCCGGCCTTCCCTCTGCCCATGCCTCTGCTGACAAACCTCCCTGCGGCCATTACCTGGGCATTGCATCTGGGGCCCTTAACAAACTGAAGCCAGCGCACCTTGCGGCCATCAGCCTCCCGAGCCTTCTCTCTGTCACTTGCTCCTTTCCCCACACTCCTCGGTCCTGGCTTGTGCGTTTCCACTCCGGGGCCGGCCATTCCGCTTCACACCTGCAGAGACTGCCCGCAGCCTCCAAGGCCTGGCCCCGTGCCCCTTCCCAGTGTTCCTGGGTATCCACGTGAGGCCCTGGCTTCCTTTTCTGGCCTCCCCCAGCCCTAGCCTTCGTGCGGCCTTCATACAGCCCTTCTCCTGCTGTGCTGGGTGGCTGGGTGTAGTGTCCAGTCCCGTACTTAGAGACAGCCCAGTGTCTCCATAGCCCTCCTGGCCTGGCATCCAGCGACGCTCCATCAGCCTGATTCTCTGGTTGGTCAGGTGGAGTGAACATTGATGCCTAGAGCAACTCTGAGCCTGGAGGTTTGAAACGTTTAGCTGAAAATAGGCCGCTGAGCCCAGAAGGCGGTGGACTTTTCAAGCAGGCATTTGAACTATTTTGCCAGTCTGCTCCTTATTATCCAGGAGGGGGAGAGGAAAGTGAGCAGCGTGCGGCCAGATGTGAGGGCCCCGAGCGGGAGTTTGGGAGGGAGAGCAGCCCGCAGGCCTGGCCGGGGTGGGTCCTCATTGGCTTGGGTGCGGAGTGTTGGGAGAAGGTTCTGGCTTCACAGAGAAGCCAGGGATGGACACGATCTGCCTCCCCTTCCCGAGAAGGCGGTCTGGGGGTGAGCTACCAGGTGGACAGGATGGAGACGGGAACTGGTTTCTGATGGAGTCAGCAACTCATGGCATTTGCAGCCGGGAAGGGCCTGGGTGCTGCACAGCCCCCATGGGCTCCTTGGCAGAGAGAAAGTTGTATCTCAGGGCAGGGAGTGAGTCGTCTGTGCGATTCTAGAACACTCTCCACGTCTGTGGCTAAGGCAGTGCTATGTCCCATCACACTGCTCAATAGTCTGCACTGAGACCTTCGCCCTTTGGTCCGCTGTGGGCATCCCTCTCACCTGCCCCCCCTGCCCAGCTTCTTAACAGGCAGTTGCTGCTCCTGGCCGTTGTGCCCCGTCACCCTGAGGCTAGCTCACCTGTGCCCACAGCCCTTCCACCCACGGAAACTTCTCCACCTGCCAGCCCTCTGCCCGCCCTGAGTCCCTACTTTGTCTCTGAACCACAGCCCTTGTCTTCTGCCGCCAGCCTTGTCCCTGCTCCCACCATCGGCCCTCTGCTCAGCACGCGGGCAAGCTGGCTCTTCACGACCAAGGCCGTCCCCCCCACTGTGTCCCTGTCTTGGTTCCGCCCGCGGTTCCGCCCTTCTGAACTTCTGCGGGTTCTCCAGAGGTGTCCTGTGGCCTCAGGCCTGCGTGTTCTGCCCACTCTGACCCTCTGCCTAGAGTCCCTGTCGCCACCAAGGCCACATTGCCAGTTCCTTGCTGTTCGCCCTCCTGCGGTGTCTCCGGCAAGAAGCCGCCCTGTCAGGGCCCACCAGGGCTCCCAGAGCACACTGGAGTTTTTTTTTTTAATATATTTTTATTGATTTCAGGGAGGGAGGGAGAGAGAGAGGGAAACATCCATGATGAGAGAGAATCATGGACTGGCTGCCTCCTGCACATCCCCCACTGGGGATCAAACCCCGGGCATGTGCCCTTGACCGGAATCGAACCTGGGACCTTTTAGTCCACAGGCTGACGCTCCATCCACTGAGCCACACTGGTTAGGGCTATTATTATTTTTTTAATGATCACATACTTTT
>NW_006296417.1:3836052-3842821 GCF_000327345.1 Myotis davidii | reverse complement strand
GAGGGCTCCCGAGAGCAGGGCTGGGCCTTCATCCGTTGTCTCTCTAACCCCTACTGTGGCTCCAGGCACAAGCTGCCATCTAATAAAGATATTTTTAGCAAATGAATGTTGAACTTCTAAGTAGTTTACACTTGCTGATGATTCTCAAAATGTCCTCTCTAACTAGATGCATGGCTGATGCCGAAACCGGTGAGGTAGGAATTGGTTTGAATGGTGGCCCTTCCTTTTCTTAAAGATGTAGATAAGGGGGGAAGGGTGCAGTGTTTTTCAGGCACAAGCTGCCATCTAATAAAGATATTTTTAGCAAATGAATGTTGACCTTCTAAGTAGTTTACACTTGCTGATGACTCTCAAAATGTCCTCTCTAACTAGATGCATGAAACCGGTGAGGTAGGAATTGGTTTGAATGGTGGCCCTTCCTTTTCTTAAAGATGTAGATAAGGGGGGAAGGGTGCAGTGTTTTTCTTTATAAAGTGGCAGTCCTGGCCTATTTATCTGTTTTCCCTGAAGGAGTCACTTTGCCAGACAACAGAAAAAATGTGGATCCAAGGAAACTGTTAAAATTAGAAGCAAAGAATGTGTATTGCAGTGGGAAAAAAATCTTTAGCCAAGCAATCCCATTCCTAAGGCACACACATTTTTCACTGTGATACAGAGTCTTTGCTTCTAAATGTATTATTAGGAGAGGACGCAAGGATGCACGGGCAATGGAATTCAGAGCAGTTGTGTTTGATGGCAAAAGGTTTAAATAGATCTCAGTTTGCAACAGTTGGGCATTGGTTAAAGGAATTACGGTAATCCTTACACTGGAATACTATATGGCTGTTAAAAATGATGGTGTTGCTATAATACTATATACTGTTAAATGGAACAGGTTATACACCACATGTTTAGTATGAGCTCATTTAAGTAAATTATTTATGTGAATGTGCCAAAAAAATCTATGTACATGGATGCATTCTACACGTGAATGTATAGATTGTTTATGACATCTTTATCATTCATGATACATTTCTACATTGCCTGAATTTCCTTAAAGTGGACATCTATTCGTTATTTCTCCCCCTGTCTGTACACTCAGCTCCCTGCTGCATCCTTGGACGTGTCCCCCTGAGGACTTGTACAAGAGCATCGGGGTGTACACCCATGAGTGGGATTTCCAGGTCTGGGGGTACACATACTTGATACGCTTGAGTCTATATTATTTTACCCTCCCATCTGCAATGCCTGTGGGTGGGGTCTCAGGTTCTCCCATCATGTTCAACACATTAGTATTATCAAACTTGCTAAGGTTTTCCAACAAAATGAGTGTGATTTGGTATCTCGTTGCTTTGTTTTGCGTTTTCTGTTGAGGTTGAGTAGCCATCTCATCTCTCCCCATAGTTATTAATCCATCTGCAGAATCATTTATACCTTTTTCATGTATTTTAATCAATTCAGGAAAGCTATGTTAAGATGAGACAAAATTGGAAGAAGGGACAGCAGTTTGAAGGCAGTGTGCCCTCTGGCCAGAGTACGGGTGTGTGTGTGTGTGTGTGTGTGTGTACGTGTGTGTTTTGTACATGCAGTTCTGCCCAGTTCACAGAGAAGCTGTTCCCCCCAACCCTCATGTTGTTATTTGACTTGCTTCTGAGAGCTGGAAGGGAAGCAACTAAGAAGCTGTGTCTAGTAAGTAGAAAACTTTCTTCAGTGCACGGGCCAGCGTTCTAACTACTGAGCAACACTGGCCAGGGCTGATCCCTCTGGTTTTTTATGTCAGAGCATCTGCTGGGGTAGCATGGATTCAGGAACAGCACATACACCAGTGGCCGCTGTTCTCAGTACCTTTGGCGTCTTAGGTCTGACTTTACCCTTTGAGATCTGCGGGGATGGAACTCAACTTTCCCGTGTCTTACAGAGAAGGTGGAGACAAGTCAGAAACCTGACACCACAACTTTCCTTTCCTCCTGGGAAACCTTTCCCCGCCTTGGCGAGCCTCCCAGCTCTCCTGCTCCCGCCACGTTTCTCCCAGATCTCTGTTGGCTCCATGCCCAGCCACCTCTTATTTCAAAAGCTCTGTAAAAATCTCTGATCCGAAAGGAGGGTTTGTTTTGGTGCTTCCTGGCGAATGGAAAGGAACATAAATTCTCGCCGATCTGACATTGCCCAGCTGTCGCACAGGCGTCGGTGGCAAAGATGCACGCCACCGTGTCCTGCAGATGTCGGAAGCGCGGAAACCTAGTCGTTTCACTCAGCCAGGTCTCTGAAAAGGAACGAAAACTTTCTTACTTAGCCTGGAATCCCCAAACTTTCCCCAGGTTGTCTGTGTACTGACATTTGTAATAAGAATAAGAGTTAATATATGCATATATGCAGAGCCCCTGGGCACAGACAATAGTGTGGTGAAGGCCTGGGGGTGGAGCAGGTGCGGGGTGGAGAGAGTCAGTGGGGGAAGAAAAAGGGACAGCTGTAATACTTTCAACAGTGAAGATAAGTCAAAACAAAATAAGAGAAGTCAAGAGAAAATTTAAAAGCTTAATACTGTTAGGATTTGGGGAAAGTTGCCATTCTGAAGTGTTTTCCGTTATTGCGCATTCGCATATTGATATTATTTTAATAAATTGGAGCTTTGGGAAGAGCCATGGTTGGAAGACTCAGTCCCTTTCTGTGACTTTGAGAGGGACTGTGGAGTTTGTTTGACATCAGGAGGCCATTTCTTTTTTAAGGAGGTCATTTTTGGTGGTTTGACTAAGATTTGAATTGCGGGGAAAAGCGAGCTAGGCAGCTGGACATCTGGGCTTGAGGTGGACAGTTTGGGAGCTCCTTTCGAGAAGTAACCATCCCTGAAGTGGGGGTAGTAGTGGCAAGAACTGACCTGTGCCAGGGACAAGTAGATGCCGAACGGATCCCTTATGCCGTGTGCCCCACAGCACGGTGACACCACAGTTTCCAGGCTGTGTTGGGTCCCCGGGGGCCACCAAAGAGTCTCCTGGTCATCTTGCCGCTGCCCCTAGAGGCTGCCTTCCTGGCTCCAAGCCTGGCTTTCCTCCGCTGGCACCGCACATAGAACCAAGTAGGCCAGCCCTTGGCAAACACACTTGAGAGCTGGAGGAACAGGTCTCGGGGCATTGCTGTTGCCACATCTCCTGGGGCTCCTCAGACAGGTCAAACCCGGGGTGACCATTTCACCTTAGAAGAACGAGAGGGGGTCCGGCCTCAGGCACTGAGAGAGGGAACGAGAAACCAGTGTGGGGAGCAGATGGAGGCGGCCGCGTTATGGAGGAAAGCCCTACAGTGCATTGTAATTGAGCTTTGTGTGGCTGCCTGGCCTGTGTTGTGTGATCCTACTGGACACACTGTGTGTTGTGTGCTAGACGCAGGTGCTGGGCTCAATCAACGAGGTAGCACTTTATTAATCCTGAGGGGACAGACAGTGCCCACGAGGGGAGGGAAGCACCCTGGTTGTATAATTAGCGGCGGGAACCTTGCCTGAACTTGTGAACCAGCCCATCTCTCCGGCCTCATGGTTTTAGCTGAATTATTCAATGTCACTCACGCTTGGCACGCGTGACCAGTACACCGTGGCCAGGGAGCGGAGTCAGAAGCTGCAAACTGATGGCCCACTGGTAAGTGTTTATGGTTCTGTTCGGATCTGCACAGTGACTTTAACCGGGTAGCTGAGAACGCTTAGATATCGGGAGTCTCCTGCTTTTCCTGTCAAGTGGAAATATCTGGAAACGCTGGGCCTCTGCCCCATGTGACAGCCAGGTGCGGCGGCTGGGCTTGTGTCTCTTGGCCCCGAGACAGAGAGTTGGCTGCCAGATGGCCAACGTCACCGTGTTTGTTCTAATGTTTATGCCACACCAGGCCCGCTTCACTGGTTTCTGTGCTTCTGGGGCTCTGGGGTTTGTGGGGGTCATGTCGCTTGATTGGGTGTTGGAGTGGAGGGGCCCCAGCAGGGTGCGGAGGGGCAGCTGCAGAACAGGGAGGAGGGGTGGTGACGCTGGTGACACTGCTGGGGGCACCTGGAAGGTCACAGACACCTGTGTTCAGGGAGCTGTGGCCGGAGCCCTGTTGGATAGACATCGGGGTGAGTGACTTGCTCAGACAAAGGAATTGCAGAGCCGAGATCTGAACCCTGATCCCTAGACATGCCGGCACGTCTGTGGATCTGACCACCATACCTCCAAATTGAACTTCTAGTCACAGCCCTGAGGAAGGAAGGCCTCTCTCCAGTTGGTCAGCGGAGCGGAGCTCCCTCCGCCTCTGTCTGCGTGGGGTGCCTGCCAGCCTCCTGGGGAACCTGCTGCTGACCAGCTGTTGAATGGGCCTTTGAGTAAACAACACCCCCCCCTCCCCTCCCCCAGCTTTAGGATTGCATTTCAGAGTCAAAGAATGTTGAACCTCTCCCCTGACTTGTTAGAAATGTGTGCTTTGGCTGCACTGGAAGGACCCTTGGTCTCTTCTAGAACATCGCTGGTCTGGCCTGCTCCCGTGAAGGCAGCGAGGACACTTACTGAAAACCGCCAGTCGCCATCACTTTGTTGAGGCCTCCTGGCGTAATGAGACCTTGTTCCAGGGGAGAAGAATTGTGGCAAGGGGGCCATAGCGACTCTACTTGCAAAGGGAGGGGCACAGAGAAGGCAAGGCATTTGGGAGAGTCCAGATAGTGACTGAGAAATGAATGCAAAAGCCATCAGCAGTCGTAACAGCAGCAGTATTCCCAGTGGCATCATGGGCGCTCAGCCATTCCCCGTAAACGTGGCTTCCTTCACGCAGAGAGCCTGACGCTGGAGAACGCGGGCCTTGTCTCCGCGCCTCCCCTCTGGCCCGCAGTGGTCCTCTGTTATTTCAGAGGTAAAAGCTTAGTGCTGTAACCCAGCAGCCTCATAAATCTTCCTGATGGAGACAATACGGACTCATTTTTACAAGTCCTGGCCATCCAGGAGAGGCGGTAGCACTTCTGTTTGCTGGTTATGTTTACCAACAGTCGTTTTGCTAAGAGTCTCCTGTGTGTAGGCCTGTTACATGCATCATCTCACTTCATCCCTCTTCGCCTGTGAGGGACACACATTATTCGTACCGCATTTTATTTATGAGGCTTAGGGAGATGAACTCACTTGCCCATGCCCACACAGGTAGGAAGTGGCCAGGCCCTGACCCAGATCCCACGTGATGGCCCCCAGGGCAGTGCTCTCAATGCCAGCTTGCGCCCCTTGTGCTTGGAGCAATGACCACCCATTGCCACAGGGCCGCGCAGGGGATGAGGAGGGAGGGGATGGGGTGCATCATGCCCGTGCAAGTACAGAGCTGGATCCTGCCCTCATTGAACATTTTTGTTTTCTGTGCATCATGGATTTTCTATTATTTCTCTTGGTTCCTGGGTTTTCCAGTGCTCAGGGCAGCTTTAATCATCTCTGTTTTGTGGGTGAGAACCACAAAGGTTACTGAGGTCAGGAACATGCCCGAGGTCCCATGGCTGAAAGCGCAGGAGCCGGGGGATTCCCCAGGCCCTGGAACCCAGGCTGGGGACAGTGCGCGGTTTGCCTCGGGGGATGGTGGAGTCCTCAGGATTGTGCCTCTCTTTCAGGTCCGGAAAGAGGTTGAAGAAGACTCGCAAGTATGACATCATCACCACCCCGGCTGAGCGCGTGGAAATGGCCCCGCTGAATGAAGAAGACGATGAGGATGAAGACTCCACAGTATTTGACATCAAATACAGGTGCGGGTGGGGACAGCAGCTGCCCTGGGCTCCGGGACTTGGGCGGTGAGAGGGTTCACCTTTGAACACCCCGCAAGGCCAGGCGTGGGTCCTTGTTCTCTGTTCAAGTGTTCAACCGTGGGATGTGCTGCTTATCGCGGGAGGAGCTCTGATCCCTACACAGCCCCCAGAAAGCCAGCAGGGAATACTTACCGATAAAGGGTTATTCCTCACTTGCCCCAAATGTGAACACTGAAACATCAGCTTTACAGGAGGAGAGGGAGGACGGCATTTCAGACAAGAAGTTGGCCGTGTGCTTGCTGCGAGGGACGTGGTTTGAGCAGCCCCATCTGCAGTCACCGTGAACACAAATGGAAGTTTCTCGGCCTCTTAAATGGATTCCCGAGAGCATGGGGTGGGCATGGGGGCCACTCCTTGGGGGGACTTCACGGATGAGCTCCCGAGCCCGGTGAGCTTCCTCAAGGCAGCCTGCAGGAAGGTCGGAGTGACGTGGTGACTTCAGGAGGACAGTGTGGTTTTCAGATCCTTTGGAAATAGACTTTAGCTATGTTGGATTCTCAGAGTGGGAGCTGGGGTGAATGGAGTTTAGAGATGACGGCTCAGGGGTCTAGAGAGGGGATGTTGCTTGCCCTAGGTCTCAGTTATCAGTGGCAAAGGTGAGACACAGATCCAGACTGAACCCAATCCTGAGCTTTCCCCCCTCCCCCAGGGCTTTCCAGAGAAACAGGAGACAATAATCTTATCTTCTACACTAATAAAGGAGAAACATGGTAACTGGCGTATGACTGCGACCCTTTTCATTGGCTAATCGGTGAGATATGCAAATTAACTGACAGCCAAGATGGCGGCCGGCAGCCAGGCAGCTTGAAACTAACATGAGGCTTGCTTGCCTCAGTGACGGAGGAAACCAACGTTCCCTGCCTGCGGCTACAGGCCTCTGAGCCTGCAGTTTAAGAAACTATGTAACATATACCGCCGGACTTCAGCCAGCAGGATTGCAACATTGTAAGCAAAGGCCAGAAACCTACTTTCAGCCACGGAGGCCTAAGAGCTGGAGGCAAGAATCAC
>NW_006296417.1:3812787-3835423 GCF_000327345.1 Myotis davidii | reverse complement strand
GGCTGCACCTAGGGATTGGGCCTGCCCTCTGCCACCCGGGAGCAGGCCTAAGCCAGCAGGGTGTTATCTCCAGAGGGGTCCCAGACTGCAAGAGGGCACAGGCCTGGCTGAGAGACTACCCCTTCCCCCCGAGTGCACAAATTTTTGTGCACCGGGCCTCTAGTATCTATATATAAAGAGATTTATTATGGAGGCCCAAGAACCAGGAGAGCCCACGGTGTAAGTGTCAGTCCCAAGGCAGGAGAAGACCAGTGTCCCACCTCAAAAACCGTCAAGTAGAGAGAGCAAAGTCTCCTTATTCAGCCTTTTGCTCTATTCGGGCCTCCAACGGACTAGGTGAGGCATACCTGCAGCGGGGCGGGCAATCTGCCGTACTCAGGCTATGGATGTAATTGTTCATCTCATCCAGAACACCCTCTGAGGCTTGCCCGGAATAATCTGCAAGCAGATATCTGGGCACCGTGTGACCTAGTCAACACATGAAATTGACCATCACGCACAGCTTTCCCACCTGGCAGGGAAGTCTCCCACCCCTCCCTGACCTCTGCTTGGCGCTACTTCGCCTTGGCCCTTCTGATTCGGCAAAGCACCGTTTGGGATTTTGATTAGAGCTGTATAAACTCTATTGATCAGGGTAGGGAAAATCAGCCCTTTTATGTTGGCTTTTCCCGTTCATGAACATGAAATGACTTTCCATCTTTTTTTTAGATATTTTCAAAAATGTCTTTCAGTAATTTCAAAAATTTATCCATAAATGTATTATACATTTTTATTCAGTATTCTCAGGTATTTTATATTTTGAGACATATCTGCTTTACAAATACTATTTTCTTGTACTCTATGCCTAAAAAAATGACTTTTACCATATTTACATACATTACTGATGTTGGAAATAGTTTGTCAATGAATCCCACTGAGGAGACACAAGCAAAACACAGATTGGTTATAGATAGCAGAAGGAGGGAAACAAATCATTAGTTAGAATTTACAGTTTTGGTGAAGAGCAGCACCCTTTGAGAAGAATAAGTAATAGTCATACTACAAAATAATATACACATAAGGAAGTTACTGATCGTACTGATTTTATTGCTTAGCCATTTTATCTGGCTCACATTCAATGCACAGAAATAACACAGAATGTGAAGAAAACCGTGTCCTCCTCATTAGTCACAATGAAAAGGGTCTGCTGCCCCCGCAGGCCAGTGGGTATGGTACAGTAAGAGCACTTGATGGTTTAAGTCAGCCGTGGGCAAACTACGGCCCTCTTGAAATGAATAAAACTAAAAAAAAAAAAAAGACCGTACCCTTTTATGGAATGATGTTTACTTTGAATTTATATTAGTTCACACAAACACTCCATCCATGCTTTTGTTCCGGCCCTCCGGTCCAGTTTAAGAACCCATTGTGGCCCTCGAGTCAAAAAGTTTGCCCACCCCTGGTTTAAGTGGGCCAACGTGCTGTTTTGATTCTGAGCCACTGAGTAAAATAATTTCACCCATATTTGGTGACCAGAATCACTCTGTGGGCTCTGTGATAGACTGAGCCATTTTTGTGGTAGTTTCAGATCTCACTAAGTAAGAAAAAATTCTTCAACAAAGAAATATAGTAATCAGTCTGTCCCAAAATTCTATATGCAGTCTCTTTCTTGAGTGTAAGGTAGAAAAGGGGGCCCTTTCTTGAGTACATTGATACAAGTAGTGTTGTCGCCTAAAGGCTGGTTCTATTCAATTTATTCAGTTCTTAGACTTAAGTAGTGGGGATACCTATGTTGTTATATTTACTCAACCCTAGAGGAAAGTGAAGTAACTTGCCCATGGCCATCCAGCTAGTAAATTGTGGGTGCTGGCCTGGCCGGTGTGGCTCAGTGGTTGAGCATTGACCCATGAACCAGGAGGTCATGGTTAGATTCCAGTCAGGGCACATGCTCAGGTTGCAGGCTCAATCCCCTGTAGGACACATGTAGGAGACAGCTGATCAGTGATTCTCTCCATCGTTTTTTATTGGTTTAGAGAGAGTGAGAGGAAGGAGAGGGAGGGAGGGAGAGAGAGAAACATCGATGAGAGAGAAACATCCATATGCTGTCTCCTGCACATCCCCCACTAGGAATTGAGCCCACAACCCTGGCATGTGCCCTGACTGGGAACGGAACCAGGGACCTCTTGGTGTGTGGGTTGAAGCTCAACTACTGAGCCACACCGGCCGGGCACACAACATTTTCTTATTCTCATCTTTTTAATCTTTGTAACATGTGTGGTCGTGGTCCCTTGGTATCCTTAACATTGATTACAGTTGCCTTTTCTCCTTTTTCTTGATCCAGCTTGCTGGAAGTTTAATTTTATTCGTCTATACAAAGAACAACTTCAGCTTCTTTGATCCTCTCTATTATATTGCCATTTTCAATTGATTTCTACTTCTCTTCCTAAGCTTTCTTTGGGTGTGTTCTGTTCTTTCCCCCTAACTTCTATTGAATATTTAGTCATTCGTTTTCAGCCTGTCTTTCCTGGAATGTTTATTCTGTAACTTTATCTACTTCAGCTGCCTCCCACAGGCTTTCCTTATCACGGCTGGGCACTAGCCTGCCTCCCTGTGTGTGGGGAAGAACTGGACCTTGAGTAGTTTGCATTAGAAGTTTGTGCTGTTCATGGTTGAAGTAACATCAAGATGTCAGTGAACTTGAAGTGAATCACTTAGACACAAGACCGCTCTAATGCTCAGGCTCAAAGACAACTGACCATTTAGAGAGACTGCTTAGAGGCCTTCCTTATCACAGGTGTATCTTTATTCCAGATAAGCAAAAGGGGAAATAAAATGACCTGTCATCTCACTGCTTCGCAACAACCACTAGAGTGTGTGTGAGTACACACGTGGCATTTCCTTTTGTACAGAAGTAGGACCATGTCATACATGCTGTTTTGGAACATCTTTCACCTGAACAGCAGGCACATCACGAACAACTTTTCAGGTCAATATGTTTGAAAAGAACACGAATTTCAGGGGCAATTTTATGTTCGGTTTAGTGATTTTGAGAGCTTCCTTGTCTACACGTGATCATCTGTTCACAGCTCTTTGTCTTTTTCTCTGGGAAATAGTACATTTAAAACGGATGTGGCTGGATTGTAACCTTGGGTGATTTCATGAGTGAGTGCGAAGAGGAAAGTCCTGTTTCTGGTGCCAGGGCAGTCAGGCAGTACCTGGTTCTGTTATACATGTGTAGTCCTGATACTATCTCGCGACTTAGCTCCTCAGGCAGGAAATGGAGAGGAGGCAGGCAGGCGAGGCTGCAGCAGCCTTCTTGTTAGGCTCCCATGCCTGGGATGTTATAATCCATCAGATAAGACCTCCAAAGTATAGGGCCGGAAGTGCTGCTGGTGGTGGGGGGACCTGTAGAAATGAGATTCCAACTCTGTACTTAAAAAGGCTAATTAATTAAGCCCAGTTGGTGTGGCCCCGTGGTTGAGCGTCTATCCACCTATGAACCAGGAGGTCATGGTTTGATTCCCGGTCAGGGCACATGCCCAGGTTGTGGGCTTGATCCCCAGTAGGGGGCGTGCAGGAGGCAGCCGATTCATGATTCTCTCTCATCAGTATGTTTCTATCTCCCTCTCCTTCTCCCTTCCTCTCTGAAATCAATAAAAATATATTTTTTAAAAAGGCCAATTAAGAAAGAGGAAGCGGTGGCTATGCAGAGTACAGAGAGAACCCGGAGGTTATGAAATGGCTCCATATTTCAAAAGATGACCGAATCCTGGTTGCATGTGTTTTGAGCTTGGTTGGCCTCGCCTGCAGTCGTGGCTGATGTTTTGGGTCTGTCTGCATCCCTGCTTTATTACAGGAGACTTTTTTGACACCCTCTGGGCGTCCCCTAAGGCAAGCAGATGCTGGCTGTTCTTCCGCTTGTCTGGTAGGTGGCATCGGCAGCGTGACAAATGCTGCCCAAAGGTATGGTGCCTGGAGAACGCGCTGCTCCTGCCAGCCCTGCCTTCCCCCAGGAGGGAGGCTTCTGCTCCTTTGCTTCTTAGGTTTGGAAAAAATGTGCCTGTGGGACGCAGGTATGTGTTCTAAAATTGCCTGCCTCCCACCTCTTGTGGATAGAGCTGCCTGTGGGAGTTTAATTAGAAACTGATAAGATTTCCGTTGTCTCACTGGAGGCCATGCCTGGCATCTTGTCTTTGGAACAGAGGGCATCTGGTGGCTGTTGGCAGCAGGGGACCCTGGAGACCAGGCTGGGAGTAGGAGAAACTCTCTGAAATCAATCTATTCCTTTTTTTTTTTAAAAAAAATATATTTTATTGATTCTTTTACAGAGAGGAAGGGAGAGAGAGATAGAGAGTTAGAAACATCGATGAGAGAGAAACATCGATCAGCTGCCGCCTGCACATCTCCTACTGGGGATGTGCCCACAACCCAGGTACATGCCCTTGACCGGAATCGAACCTGGGACCTTTCAGTCCGCAGGCCGACGCTCTATCCCCTGCGCCAAACCGGTTTCGGCGACTTACTTATTCCTTGACTGAGGCCCGGGGTTCAGTTGCAAAGCTCACTCAGGGCAGGCACTGCTTGAGAGGTTGTGCTCGAAGGCCCTTGTGCCCACCTCATTTTCTGAGGGTGGGAGCGAAACTCTTCACAGCATTAGTATGTGGACTGCAGAGGCGATGGGTATCGTGGGCTTCTGAGGCCTGGAAGGGGTCGGAGGGTACACGGTGACCTGCAGGCTCCCCACAGATGCTGGGGCATCCGACCTGGGCCTGTAACAGCATCAGGGGCATCCCCAAACCAGTTGGAATAAAGCTCTGCCAGCCCTGCTCCTTGCAGAATGCTGAGCGCGTGTGTCAAACGTGGGCATCTCACGGGGCGATTTTGTTTGAAAAGCAATATTGGCACTTGGGGGCAGTTCTCAGCTATGGTATCACACATCTTAAAAAACTATTTAAGCTTCATGTCTGTAAGGAGCGAGCCTATGCGAACAGGATGTCTGTGTGGCAATGAAATTTATTACAAAGTGAGTCTGACTTAATCAGTTCTTGCCTACATACACGTGCAGTTTATAGTGCTACCTAAGAATATTTTTTATTGAAAAAAAAAGAGAGAGAGAGAGAGAGAGAGAGAGAGAGAGAGAGAGAGAGAGAGAGAGAAAGCAGCATTTCTATCTTTTGCTGAGCTCTGGCATAAACAGCTATAGAAGTACTAGGAAGGAGGGATCCAAAGAGAATAGAGGTTGTGGGCTAGGGGGTCTGTGTGGGGAACTAAGAAAGGATCCCAAGCTGGGATCTGAGGGAAGGGGAGGGCTTACTTGGAGGAATGGAGTTCGCCATCCAGACAGCAGCACGTTCAAAGGTCCTGTGGTTGGGGATTGTGACTACAGGATGGAGACTGTTTAGAGAGGAGCCAGAATGGGTCTGGGGCTCTGCAGGAAGGCACTGACTCACTCTTCCTCTTCTTTTAGGTAAAACCTGTTTCCCAGCGTGCTGGCATCCTGTGGAAAGCTGGTCAGCTGCACCTGGGCGGGAAGGATCTGGAAGCCGTCTTGTCCGAGGTGTTGAAACCAAAATAAACATTATTTATGAAACCGGCACATTTGTGTGTGTCGAATGTCTGCTCAGAACGTCACCGCAGGAGAATCGCCTCTCCCTGCCTCTGGACACCACTTCAAAATGTTTCCCTTTCTTCCTCCTCAAGGGGCTTCTGCCTCGCCCAGGGGCACAGGGTAGAAACGTGTTGACTTAAAAAATATTAACCTGAAAGCAACTGTTGACCAAAGTAAAAGAGATCAGAAGTTATGAAGAACCTCAAGAAGAATATCCATCCGTGCAGCGAGGCGTTCTGATGTTCTGCTCTCCTGGATCTGTGACGTGCGAGATGTCTAACCCTGTGGACTTTGGGGTTTGGTCAGGTTCTGGCCTTCTGTTGGGAATGGCTGTGTTCAGAGTGAGAGTCCTTGGAGCCGGTCAGCCCATAGCAGAAGTCAATACATGTTTGTGGCTCCTTTTCTTTTTCTTCTTTTGTTTAAAGGGCTCAGCAGAACTGGGCATGGTGACTTCATAAAGGATTTTGAATATCAGGGAAAAAATATATGTGTGTACCTCTAAAGTAATTTCTTCTTGTCTGAAGGAAAAAGAATGCACTAGGCAACCTTTGGTTAGTAACATCCTTGTGTGTAGCTCTGTGCCCTGTCATGGTTCTGACATTGTCAGTCTTAGACATCTAATTGCAAAGTATCACTGGGGTCATTTCAATGCATGGTGGTTTGGTTGGCGGAAAAAGCACACTGTCCAGGCTGGACTAGAAGCCCGCTGACTCGGGGGGTACCACAGCTGTGGGTCAGGGGTTCGGGTGGCTTCTGGAAGCAGGGACTTGGGTTGGCTTCTCAGGTTGATTGGAGTTCCCGTTTCACTGTTCCCCGGGTGGATGCTCCTGCTAAAGCCGACTGGCAGTGCCTTTGGGGCCCTGGGACTCTCTTTTCCCCGGAAAGGTGTTTTGTACTTTTTTTAAAAAAAAAGCTCTTTTCTGGCTTCCTGCAGGGTTTGTGTATGGGTCTGTTAATTGTCTGCACCATTGCCTTGGATGAAGACTCCAGCCTTTCCCAGCTCAGGCCTTTCTCAGATTCTTCAGTTGCCAGAACTGAAGCCGGTGGGGGGAGGAGGGGCGGGGTGACCCTAGGGGAGACCACTATGGGAAGAGCACATGCTGTATGGAACGCACCGTGCCTGCTCCTCCCAGATTTCATTTCCTTTGTTGATTTTCCTTTTCCTCTTCTGTCCTATTTGCCAGAGGGATGGGCCTGCTTTCTCTCTCCCCGCCACAGTGTCTTCATGGGCCATACATGGCAGCTGTGCGCCCTCTGCCCTTTGAACTGGAACTGCCGCTCACACTTGCCTTTTCCACAAGCTCCGCAGAATGGTCTGCGGGAAAGCTGGGTGCTCTGCCTTACATGTAAAGACCGGCTCAGGCTGCCCGGTGCACACCGCCAGGCCTGGCAGACACAGCGGGGAATGACCTCCCAAATTGTGGAGCTTCAACACTACAGGCTCTTAAATCAATCAATCAAACAAACAAACAAAAACATCAACAACAAAAAACCTTCGGCATGAACAATGAGTGCACTGGTCTGGCTGTTTTTGAGATGGAAGCCAGCGAGATGCCTTTTGGTGATCAGGGATGAGGGCGCAAGACTGGAAGAGGCGCGGGAGGGGCCCAGTGCCATGTGCCTGGACCTGGTGGATTCCTGTCAAGGGCACATGCACATGCCCAAGTTGTGGGCTCGAGGCGTGCAGGAGGCAGCCGATCAATGATTCTCTCTCATCATAGACGTTTCTATCCTTCTCTGAAATTAATAAAAAATATATATTTAAAAAATAAAAAAATCATTTCCCAAGAGCTGCCTCTTTGGTTGATAAATACTGAATCCTCATTGTTTTCGGAGAATCCTGAGGTACCTCCAAAGAATAAAGAACCAATTGTGTCAAAAACTGCTGGCTAATTACTGCCTCCTACTTTAGTAGGCTTAAGCTTTCCAGGAGTGGGACCGGGTAAGATCAGACTGTGTTTATGTGCAGTGAGTAAGCTCCAGAAAAAAAAGCTCATTGTCTCCATTCTAACTTGGGAGAATGTTAGGGAGAAGCCGGTGGGTGAGGACTGTCTTACTCCCCCACAAGGAGCTAGCTGCTCCTGTTCTCTGCCTTCTAAACTGGTCCAGGGGCTCCTCCTGGTTTTTAAGTTGTTTTTACAGTTGTTCTCTGTGCCTTTCTTCTCTTGATCTCTTGCCTGTGGTTTGCTGTTTTTATAGAGTTTTGTTTAGGTTGCTTTATCTTTCTGTACATTGTGTAGGTTTATGTATATCATTCTTTATAGCACTCTATTTGAAGCTGATTGATGGTTAAATTTGAATATATTCTGTAAGGACTACATTTTTACTTCCCTATACATGCTTTATGTTATTGATGTCCTGTTTTAGATCTTTCTGTGTTGTGTATCTCCTAAGTACTTATTGTAGTTTGAGTTGAGCTTGATACTTTTTTAACCATCGTAGTAGCTTTTTAAATGTGTGATTTGCTGTATTTATTGAACATTTGGCTGTCTCTGTGAGTTTTTCCCCCTCATGTTTTCTTATTTCTGGTTATGGCCTTTCCTTTTCTACTTAAAGGAGACCCTTTAATATTTCTTGAAAATCTGGTTTAATGGTGATGATGAAGTCCTTTAGTTTTTGCTCATCTGGGAAACTCTCTCCTTTAATTCCTTGCTGGGTAAATTATTCTAGGTTGCAAGCTTCCTTGCTACTTTGTATGCTCTCTCTAAAAAAAAAAAAAAAAAAAAAAAAATTAGATCAAGAACTTTGTCTTGGATGAAAACAGTGCCTGCTCAGAGATTCTATGCTGGAATTCTCCTTTTCCAATGATTGACCCAATCTGCCTGGGTCAATCCATCTTGGCAAGATGACGCTGATGCAGGGACACTTCCCACCTGCTTTTCCAGAGTGTGGCCTAAGGATCAGGAAACGGACTTTGGTAAAAGCCCTGGAGCAGTTGGGGTTCTTCAGCTTATCACACCTGGCTCTTCTGGAGTCTGTTCCGAGGGAGAAGTTAGCAGAGTCCATTCAACGAAATGAAGAATTCTTTAAAGAGGCCCTGCCACTCCCTTCTGGCCTATAAAGTTGCTGGAGAAATCAGATGACAGTATCACAGGGTTTCCTTTTTGTGTAACTAATTTTTCCGCATGCTCCCTTCAAGAATGCCTCCATCTTTAACTTTTGTCTTGCCGTGGGTCTCTCCGGGTTCATCTTGTTTGGACCTGAATGTCTGTTTCCTGGACCTGAATGTCTGTTTCCTTTCCCAGGTTAGGAAAGTTTTCAGCCATTATTTAAATAAAGTTTGTTTTTCTTTCTTCTCCTTCTGGGATCCCTGTAATGCAAATACTAGAGTGCTTTAAATTATCATGTGTGTTTTTTCTTGTTTTTAATTCTTTTTTCTTTGTTTTTCTGATTGGTTGATTTCCACCAGTCTGTCTCTAGGTCGCTGCTCTGATCTGTATTAGCTGATCTATTTCTGATTTCTGGGTTTTTCATTTCAGTTATTGTGTATTCTTCAGATCTGCTTGGTTCTTTCTTACACTTCCTAATTCTTTGTTGACGTTTTCCCTAAGTTCCTCTATTCCACTCCCAAGTTTGGTGTGAAGCTCCTTATGGCCATTTTTAAAAATTTTTATCAGGCAAATTGTTTCCTTAGGGTACACCTCCCCCCGACCCCGGGGATTTTTCTTATTCCTTCTAGAGATGTTCTTCTGTCTTTTCATTTTGTTTGACTTTTTGTGTTTGTTTATATGAATTAGACAAAATAGCTGTCTTGGAAAAGCGGCCTTGTATAGAAACCGGCTCTGTGTGGGGTGGTTTTGGGAGACCCGTAGGAGCCGAGCGGTGCCTAAGCCCATCAGGAGCGGCTCCAGGCGGGGAGACCAGGTGTACCTGGTAATGCCTTGTTGGTCCTGCTGGCTCTCTGTCCCAGCCGAGATGGGCTCCAGCGACGTATCCAGAAACAAACACACTGCAGCGACCTTGCAGGCTCTCGCCCGCCGTAAGGAGGTGGAAGGGACGTAAACCATGGAGATCACCAGCCCCTCTAACTCCGGAAAGGCCCGCTGGCTCCCCAGTCTTCTCTGTGCAGCCTTTCTCTGGTTGGTAGTATCGAAAGTGAGCCACGTAGAAGCGACCTCCACGTGGCTCTGCATTCCAGATGGTTGTGGGAGCCGAGCATGCGCTCTGGGCTCCAGGACACCAGCCTGAGAGGAGCTGAGCATGCGCTCTGGACGCCTGGGCACGCGCCTGACAGGAGGAGCCGAGCATGCGCTCTGGACGCCTGGGCACGCGCCTGACCTGCAGGTAGGCCCAGGCCCAGGAGAGGGCGGCCGCCATGGAGGTGGAGGGACGGGAGCCGCCGCCTCAGGCCCAGGTCCTGCGGCTCCGGGCGCCCTGGGCCCAGCTTCTCTGTGTCTCTCCCTAGTTTGTCGTCAGAGTGTCGCTGGGCGTTGTTGTCTCAGGGGTGACGGCTCCCTGTGCTCGCGGGGCCTTGGTTCTGCCCACGGGGGGCGGGCTCAGCGTCCTCCTCCCCCGCCGGCTTTCCCCCTTCTCCATTTTCTCTCCAGAAAGTATTATGTGGCCATTCTCACACCGTGTGGGGGTGGGGGAAGACTGGGGAAGGTTATTGCAAAATGACTTTTTTTGGTAAAGACATCGTCACCTTATCCCCCAAAGGGAGTCCTGCCCCCTTCCATGGGATTCCTTTGTTTGGGTGGAATTTTAATAGAATCCGGAGATGACGACCCAGGGGAGCAGGAGGTGGGGCGTGGGGATGTATCCTTGCCCCGCACTTGCTACTGATTTGGGACTTGAGCCATCGCAGCCATTTCGAGCGGTTGGAACATTGTCAGAAAGAGAAGAGGAGGAGATCGGAGAGAGGGGGCGGGGTAGGGTGGGGAGGAAAGGAGAGGGGCCGCCACTGCACCCACAGAGGCGGCGTCACCACCCTTCTCTCCCGCGTCCCGCACCCCTCCGCCTGGGACCGAGTCATGCGTTCGCAGCTCCCACTGCTGCTGGCCTTCCTCGCCCCGCTCCTCTGAAGGCATCGCGGTTAAGTCTTGTCTTGTGTAATCAAATGATTTCACCCTTTGAGGGTGAGGGGGGCCTGGAGGTGTCTGCTGCAGCCCCTACCCCCCATCCAGCGCAGAAAAAGGGTCTGAGACCCCCGTCCCCCCAGGCTGCTCGCGGAGCTGGGGTGACAGGTGGGAGCCAGCGCTTACCTGGGGCCTGGCCCTGCCAACTTCTGGAAACGTCCTTGTGGTTTTAATTTTTTTTTATTATTTTTATATTTATTATTTTTTTTACATTTTAATTTCTTTATTGATTAAGGCAGCGGTTCTCAACCTGTGGGTCGCCACCCCTTTGGCAGTTGAAAGACCCTTTCACAGGGGTCGCCTAAGACCATCCTGCATAGCAGATATTGACATGACGATTCATCACAGTAGCAACATGACAGTGATGAAGTAGCCACGAAAATAATGTTATGGTTGGGTCACAACATGAGGAACTGTATTTAAAGGGCCAGAAGGTTGAGAACCACTAGCTTAAGGCATTCCTTAATTTGTCCTCATCCCCCCCCATTACCTCCAGGTGGTGCAGGAACACCTGACATGGCCGCAGGGCCTGCAGCTCACTGGCAGAAACAAGGCTCGTTTGCATGAGGGCTGGGAGCTCAGCAGACACCCTCTCGCATGCTGCGGGGTGGTCACGAGCCCGAACCCAGCACTGCCTGCCACCCGGGTCCGTGGCCCACAGCGTCCCGGGCCGGCCTCTCCTTGTAACGTGTCTCAGAACGTGCTGCTCTCTTGTGTTCAGTCTTCTCCAGGTCGAGCCGAGAGGCTTACCCTCAGGCTCTGATTTCCTGGGGATGGTCTCTGGCCTGTTTGTGCGGTGCTTGTGTGCGGCCCGGATGAGGCAACGGTGCACGTGGCGGGCCCTCAGGCAATGCGGTGGCATCGCCTGTCACTTCCAGCAGGTGCTCAGGGAGCCACAAGGCACGGTGTGGGCCTTCCGGGCTGCAGAGGCAGACGGGACGGGCACGCCCCTCTCTTCAGGCTGCCTGCAGAGTAGGAGGGATGGGGGTTTGCACCCAAAACCCATCCTGGCCGTCCGCAGGCCAGCGCTCTAACCACCGAGGAATACCGGCCAGGGCAATTCCGTTTCTCTTAAGAGCATTCGCTAACCTGTCGGTTCACGTGTCTCGATATTGGCCCTCGAAGGTGCAGCCACTATATGGACACGATCTAGTTCTGTTTTCTTTGAGATTCTTTAAGACGAAGTTATAAGAAAACATTTCAGACCAGCATTTGATCAAATGTGGATTTATTATAAGAGCAATTTTTTTCCATTGGTGAAATTTTGGAAGACATAATTATAAAGAAGTTTATTCTAGATAATAGTAACCCTTGATATTTTGCTGTGTTTCCCCCCTGAACGAATTTCCTGACTTCCTTCTTTCCCCACTCCCGTCATTTATCTACTCATCATTTGCAGACGTTTATTGAACGCCCACTTGTGCCAGAAGCGTTGTTCATTGGAAGGCTCAAGAAGTTGAGTCTGGGGGAGAGCCAGCCATGACCTCCGGGGAGGAATAAAAAGCGGTGACAGGGACCCAGGGACCTCAGAAGCCCGTACAAGGGAGGGACTAGCTTTGTTTGGACAAGAAGTGAGCTCTGGACTGTACGTGGGTGCCTTTTCCATGTTCTTCTTTACAAAATTGGGCTATATAACCTGTTCTTTTTCACTTAATATTATGACCATTTCCCAGTGTCCATAATATTTAAAAACAATTCAAAAATTTTTTTTTTCTTTATTAAGGTATTCCATATGTGTCCTTATCCCCTCATTGCCCCCCCCGCTTTACTCATGTTCATAAGTTGATAATGGTCTTTATTATCCACAAATGAGTGAGATCATGTGGTATTTTTCCTTCATTGACTGGCTTATTTCGCTTAGCATAATGCTCTCCAGGTCCATCCATGCTGATGCAAATGGTAAGAATTCCTTCTTTTTTACAGCAGCATAGTATTCCATCCTGTAGATGTATCACCGTTTTTTAATCTGCTCATCTGCTGATGGGCTCTTTTAGAAACAATTTTTAAAGAGAGCCTTAGAATTGTATTTTGTGGGATTGTACTGCTGAGTGGCCTTCTCTCCGACCTGTGTTGGCAAAAGCTATGGATGGGAGAGGCCCCATGGCAAAGGACAAGGACTGAGGCCCACCGGGACTGAACGGGCCCCTAAGCAGAGTTCAGATAGTTTCTTCCTCCGCCTTCCTCCCCCCTTTACACCCTTTTCAGCGTTTCAGTCTGAAACCTGTAGAAGGATGAGCCTGTCTGAGCGCAGAGCTCAGCTCACCGTGATCCATCATGATCTCCGTGCGATCAGGGAACTTCTGTTCCCTGCTGGGCCCAGCTGCCCCAACCCTGCTGTGTGCCCTTCTGCCCGTCTGCTGGCTCTTCCCTGGCAGAGCAGCTTAATGACCGTCTGCCTGTCGCTGAGTGGAGCCCTTTAAGGCAGCTGCTCCGTGTGGAACTTGTCCCGTAAGGGCTCAGCAGGCAGAGGGACTTGAAGCTCCTCGCCCCTTCCAGCCCCGTCAGAGCCCCACCAGCTTGTGTCCAACCCCTGCAGGCATTGCAGCCCCGAGAGCCCTCGGTGGTCCTGATGCGTGGAGAGGGTTCGATCCTGGCCTCCCTGAGCACTGCCCCCGAAGCAGCCATCGTGTGAGGTGTGCGTTCCGTTTGATCTGTTCTCAGATGTCCATCCAGTTGTCCCAGCATCACCTACTTGAGAGGCCCCGTCTGCCCTAGACCAAGTTCTACAGAAAGTTTCATGTTTAAAGCCTGGGAAGGTCCACGCACAGTCTGAGGGCTGAGCGCTGTCAAGCAGGCTGGAGTGGCACCTGGGCACCATGGAGCCCTTTGTGTCTTCATTTTGCGCTTGCCATTCGTGTCCACAGAATTTATGGAAATTCCAACTATTTCTTCCACAGGGGGGTAAATTTCCTCTGAGGCCCGGTCATCTGTACCCGGAGCCCCAAGCAAGACTCAGCAAGAGGCTGCCGGCTTCTTCTTCCTCCAGTTCTCCCTCCTACACCTGTGCCTCATGGCTTTCCTGCCCTGAGCAGGGGAGAATGCTGAGGGGTGTGTTGGGGGCACACCTGACGCAGGTCCAGACTGGAGAGGGTGTGACCACCGCCTGTGGGGCAGAGGATGGATTTGGACCCATTTAATAAAAAAAGTCAGTTTCTACGAAACAAGAGAACTGTATTGCCCAAAGCAGTCAGCTCAGTGACCAGTGGGCCCGGGTCACTGAGTCACGTCTGCAAAGCCTGCACTTCACCGGGGCGGGGGGGGGCGGGGGCAGGAAGCTCTGTGACGAGTGGTGACCCCAACTTGCTGGCCATGGCCAACTGGTTCTGCTACAGGGGCTTTGGCTGCATGTGTCTCAGTCTGGAGGCCCTGCCAGATCCTGGGCTGCAGTAAGAGGTGCCAGGGTTGGCTGTTGTATGAGGGGGTGCTGGGGCTTGGTGGGAGGAGGTGGCACCCAGGCCTTGGAATGCCAATAGCCAGCTCAGAGGTCTCTCTATGACGTCCACTTGGGGCCCACTGTGAGGTCCCCTGGGGACATTTGAAGACCCATGAAAACTTGCCACAGAAGCCCAGATAGATTCAGTAGGCCTGTGGCCTAAGACTCTGCATTTCCAACAAGTTCCCTAGTGAGGCCAGTGCTACTAGTTCAGGGAACCGCGTCTGAGAGAGCAAGACTTTGGGTGGCTTTTTCCTACATCCTGCTTCGTCACCCCCTGTTGGCTTTCTGAACCCTGGCCCTGGAGGCTTAGGACACAGCCCCGTGATCACTGCTGACCCGCCTCCACTTCTCAAAGACTGTGATGCTTCTTGGATGTCCTGGCCCGGGGGGCACAAGTGACTCCACAGACCACCTCCGATAGCCGAGGCTAGAAGACTAGGATGAGGATAGTACTTACGCCCCGGAGGAGATCGGGGAGTGGGGACTTGGGTGGGGCAATGGTTTCCTTCCCATGCCCAGGAGAACCACCCTGTGTGGAGGGTCCGGGTTTCCAGGATGGTGAGTGCCGGGAAATGGTCCTGCTGTCAAGGGAGGGCCCAGCTGGCCCGATAGGAGTGTTGGAAGGAATAGATGCAGAGGAGAGAAGGAGAAAGCTCCCTGGAACCTTTGATTACAACATACAAAAGGGCGCAGGTTCCAACTTTGCAGGAGAGAGAGAGAGAGAAAGAATCATGAAACTCATGCAACAGCATGGTAAACACATAGGTGGGATGTTTTAAGTGTCTTGAAGAATTTCAGACATTTGCTCATGGGATACTTCCAGTGTGTTAAGGGCCTTTTTGGCACACGGGGGTCTAGATAGTGTAAGAGAAAAAGTACGTGGGTAGATGGGCGGCTGTCCAGATTCTGAACGGGGTTGGTAGGACGGCAGTGCGGCCGTTCCTTGGCCTGACCCCGAGGAACAGAGGGCCAGGAGGACCCATGGCCGGTGAGAGCTGCCTTGCTCAGGCTCACTTGTAAGTTGTGCACCCAGAGTTATGTGAATGGCTGCCAGGTGGGCATTTTGGGGTGACCTATGCCTCTGTCCAGTAAGACATAGCCACCTCCCTTAGCATGAGGCAAGATGGCATGACGCCTCTCGACACTTAGGAAGGCAGAGGGAGCCGGTGGTGTGGCTCAGTGGATTGAGCGTGGTTGCATGTATTGAGAGGTCACAGATTTGATTCCCAGTTAGGGCACATGCCCGTGTTTCAGGTTCGATGCTCAGGTTTTGGGCTTGATCCCCAGTAAGGGGGCATGCAGGAGGCAGCTACCGGATGATTCTGTCTCTCCCTCTCCCTTCCTCTCTCTCTAAAACCAATAAAAACATATTTCTTAAAAAATAAAGAAGATAGTGAAGAAATTTACATTTGAGAAAAGCAGTGTGAAAGTCAAAAAATTCCCTCCCCCAAATGAGCTCCTCTGACCCATTTCCCGGCTGGCCTGCCCCAAGCCCCACCTGCCTCTTTCCAGGTTCCCCTGGGTTCCCTCCCCTTCTCACAGGCACCAACGTCCTCTCTGATTCAGTGTCTGTCCTCCTCTTCTCCCCTCCCTGCCTCCAACCAACTGCTCACTGGTTCTTGTCACTTCTCCAGCCATTGTAAGTCTCAATCTTTCCTTTCCACCCACCACCCCTACTCCTGTCCAGGTCCTCCTCCTGTGAGCCTGCATCTCTGTAGAGTGTCTCTTTTTCTAGATGCTTCTGATGCCGGGGCAGGGCCTCTCAAATGCTAGTCTCAGGGGCGGTTGTCTCCAGCTCTGACCAAGGTATTCCTTTAGTCAACAAACCTTCAGTGGCTCCCTATTGCCAACAGATTAAAAGTCCAAACTCTTTAGCTTAGCTTAGGAGGCTCTCTGTAGCTGGCTCCTGGCTTCTCCTAGCTCTTCCTCCACTAGTTGCTTGCACAGCCCTTTTATTTGTGTTCAGCCCATTTCCTCCATTGTTCCTGGAGGTGCCTCACACCCCTTGCGCTCAAGATCCACTGCAAGTTCCACTTCAGTGGGGCGACCATCTCCAGAGATGTTTATTCTATGAGGTTGCTAGGCCCGTGGAGATTTAAGATCTGGGGAGTTCAGGTGCAAACCCATTCTGTGTGGCTTCTTCACTGGCCTGAAGGCTTATGACCCTGGGTCATCTTGTCCCCCTGGTTCCTACCTCTGTCCGTCTGCTCCGTTTACCGAGTCATCCTGGGTGTAAGATGCAATCAAAAGTCAACCACACAGAATATTTGGGGGCAGTCTGTTGGCTTTCTGGAGAACATGGGGATGGTCTGGGGAAGCCTGAGCTTGTGTACTGCAAACACACGCATATACTCTTTACAAGGGTGCCTTAGACCAGCGGTTCTCAACGTGTGGGTCGCGACCCCTTTGGCGGTCAAACGACCCTTTCACAGGGGTCGCCTAAGACCATCCTGCATATCAGATATTTACATGACGATTCATCACAGTAGCAACATGACAGTTATGAAGAAGCAATGAAAATAATTTCATGGGTGGGTCCCAACATGAGGAACTGTATTTCAAGGGCCAGAAGGTTGAGAACCACTGCTCTAAGGGGTTTGGGGAAAAGAGACAGCCCAGAAAAAGAAAGGAGGAGTTGGAGTGCTGGTGGAATCTGCAGAGCTTGGATGATCAGCGAGGAGGGATATGCCTGCAGATAGAAAGAGCTGACATATTTCTAGGGGACTCTCGCCTAAGCCTGTACATAGGATATTCTGTTTCTTCCAAACTTAGGCAGTATTCTAGAAAAAGAGGCCCAAGTGTAAATCAAATCACATTCACATTCCTTAAATTCACCCCAGTTCTTTGTTGTATACTTCCATGTATGTGTGTGTGTGTATGTATATATATTTACTGCTAGATTGAGGTCAGCTTGTGCCTTCTGGTCTGTGGCCTGCTTTTGCCGTGTTTCACAGGCTTCTGTGCCAATGCCCCTCATTTAGCTTGGGACATATTGTACTTAGTTCTCTTTCTTGCTCTTTTTAAAGCAAATCTCTAATAATGATGAAAAGAGAAGCAGTGGGGAATGCTAAAGCTAAAGGGGTCTAGATGACCGCTTGGTGGGTGCCCAGAAGGTTGTAGATGAGCCCAGGGACAAACTAGGACACAAGCTGAGATGCACATGTCTCCATAAACCCCTCCACTTCCTGCAAATTTACAAAATCCTTTGTGGGCTTGGTTGGAATTTGAGGTTCCTGCCACATTGCTGAGTGCACGTGTCTAGCCGTTCTCCGATCCTGGGATGTTTAAGTAGCTTCCAAGTTTTCACTCTTATTAATGCTTTGAAAAAAAACATCCTTTTAGAGGCGTCTTTTGATTGCCTTCTCTTATTTCCAAGAACAGATTCCTAAGAATGGCATCACAGAGGCAAAAGTTTTTGGCAGACACCACATTGCTTTTGATTGTTCGAGAGTTCATACTCCCTTGCACTCTGGGAACCCACATGTGAGCGTGTGGGTCTTGCCAAGGGCCTCTATGAATGTGCCTTGTCCTGATTCCACACTTCTCAGCCCTACGGTAAACCCAGGCGTGTCCTGGTCAGAGCCCAGGAGGACAGAGGAATCAGGACTGTTGGAGGGGCCTGCGGACCTCAGAATCGGAGAGAAGAGACAGGTAGAAGGAAGGTATGCCTGTAGGCCATGCTGATGTGCCAGGGACAAAAGTCTTTCTCTTTTTTCTAATGATTGCCTTGGCCTTGGAGTTTATCAGTTTTGGATACCAGGCTTCTGAGTTTGCAAAGACTGAATGGAGGTCCCCATGCCTTCTCTGGTCCTCCATGGTCTCTAGAGAGAAGCAGGCCCTTCGGTAGTGAGCCAGATGGCCTGTTCGCTAACTGCCTTGGGCAGCTCAGCTGGCATGGACATCCCTCTTTAACGTCATCATTTCACCAGTATGCTTTCGATTTGTCAGGAACCAATCTTGAGCGGTACATTCATTCATTTCACAAATATGTACTGAGCACCTACTGTGTGCCAAGTCCTGTTTCGGACCCCAGGCATACCTGTCCGTGTAGATTTCTCATGCTTTGGAAAGTTTTCTTGCATGAGGATGCATTTAGGGACCTTTCACACGTCTAAGTCATCCGCGTAGTCGCCCACGTCCCCCTTATGGTTGTTTTAAGACATAAGCTCTGGGAACATCCTAGAGGGTTGACAGGGGCACTTGAAGCAGCTGACTGTGGGGAAGTGTTTCTCCCCTTGCATACCCACTGGTCATGGAAGGTGCTGTGCTGACAGCAGTAGTTTGGTTCCTAAGAACCCAGTTCTCCAAGAGAGAGTTACCCGGTGAAGTCAAAGTGCCATGCCTCCTTCCAGGACGCCTTGGTTTTTCCCTTTTCTGCACCACATTCTCACCCATCAGTATTCTCCAGGGCCTGGCGAAGGAGTTTGGCAGGCAAGAACTGGTTGGGTCCCACTGTATTTGATTGTTTTTTTAGATCCCAATAAAGGGTACTGTTATTTCTAGGGGGTCACTTGAAATATACAGATGGTTCAGTGGTAACCACAAAGTCAAGACCAGAGTGGGGCTGGGCCTGCTGAGGCTCCTGCACCCCCAAGCTCAGCAACTTTCTGTTAACAGCTTCAGTCAGGATCCAGCCAGCTGTGCCCAGAGCCAAGAGCAGTAGCTGGTTCAAGTAGGAAGAAACGGAGAGTCCTACAATAAACTGTTGATACTTATCTATTATATGGCAAGTTCATTGGGGCAAGGATGAGCTGCTTCCTCCATTTTGTACCCAGTTCCGTTTTCAGGAGCTGGTCTACCTGTGAGACTCAGGAAATGTTTGTTAAACTGAAAAACAATCCTCAAGAAGATGCCTCCTTAGAACCAAATTTCTGAGTCTGCCTTTAACTTCAAATGCAGACACACAAGACCAGAAGATTTTAGAGGAAGTTTATGAATGTATAAACTTTTATTTTACTTTTTAAAAAAATATGTTTTTATTGATTTTTTTTTTTGAGAGAGGGAGAGAGAAACATCAGTGAGAGAGAACCATCAACCAGCTGCCTCCTCCTACCAGGGATCAAGCTTACAACCTGGGCACATGTCCTGACTGGGAATCGAACTGGTGACTTCTCAGTGCATGGGATCACACTGGCCAGCACTGTAACCCTTCATTTAAATCACCATCTAATTTTCTATTTCCCTAGGTTGTCAGTACCCAAAATTATAAGTTACCGAGTATTTCTAGTCACTTAGTTGACAAAGGAAAACTCAGATATTTGACATTATGTTAAGGTAGGCCAAACTGCTAAAACAAATAGACCCCAAATAGAATGGCTTAACCACAACATATGTTTATTTCTTTCTCAAATAAAAGTCCAGATGTTCTAGATTGTTGAAATGAGGGGAGGTAGTTCTGTTGTATGAATTCCCTCAGGGACCCAGGCTGATAGTGGCTCTACCACATATATATAATTGGCTTCCAAGGTTGCTATTATCATCATCATTCCAGGTATTGGAACATGGGAAACATACTTCCTTGGGCTTATGGGCTACCTGAAGTGGCATATATCTCTTCTGCTCACATGGGAAGGCATGTAGCCACATGGATGCACCTGGCATTATGAGCGGGAAACCAGGTAGTAAGTTGGTGGTCAGCCGTACACCTAGCAACCATGGAAGCGGGGACGAATGTGGGTGGAAGCAGAGAGACTTGCCAATTTTGGATTTGGGAAGAGATCTTAGGTGGCTGCTTGTCCAACGACTAACCCAGTCCAAGCACTAATCTTCTGGCTTCAAGTGCTCCATGCCCCCACGACGTAACTGAGCTGACTTGCTAATCTAGGGCAGGGAGGAATACCAAGTCCAAGTCTATGGAAAGAACACAGGAAGGGTCTTCTCCCTCAAACACATTCTCAGTCGCTTCATAAAAATGACAACAAAGGGGAAAATAAACCCAGAGAAGCTGCTTACATGGGGGAGCCCATTCTTGGTGGCCCCGGGAACCTGGTATTGTGTCACCCCATGCCCCAGTCACCCAGGGCTCGCTATGCCACATCCCTGATGATGCCACAGGACCCCTGCGAATTGTAAGTGCTGCTTCCAGCTGTCTCTGGTTGTTACCAGGAGGAGAATTTTTTTTTTTTTTTTTTTAAGATTCTGAAGAAAAGGCAACATTAACCCATGGGTGACGCTAGAAGGCTTCCTTTCATTCTAGTCGCCTACCTCATGAATAGTCATTTTCTTTAGCGTGACTGACCTCACTTTGTCATGTTTCTTCTCTCCCTCACCGCCATCCACTGTACCATTCTTTTTTTCCTACAGATTCTGCAGTTCTGGCCTAGTGGTATCTTTGATTATTCTTGGACTTGCATATCCTACCAGTGCCCCTGAGCTCACATTCCACCTCCCTGTGCAGGCCTCCTCAGTCGTCCTGCCCAACGCTCACCCCATAGGCCCCTATCTTGGCCACTTAAATGTTGCTTGGATTGTGGCATACATTTTTTCAATGTTAATCATGCCTTCCAAGTGACATTGTAAACTCCTTGAGTGGAATAGGCCTGGTCTCTTGTTGCTCCTTGGGCTTGAGTGTGGTGTAGTGAGCATTCCATGAATGCTTGTGCATGGTGGTGGGTGTGTAAGAACTTGGGATACTGCAGTGACTTGAGCTGGAGACGTAGACGAATGTAAGTAACCCTTGGGGGGCAGGGAGTGATAAAGTCTCTCTTCTGAGCGAGTCCCCGGTGATTGTGAGCGGAAGAGGAGGCTTTGGCCAGAGGAGAAAACAAAAAAAGCAAAGGCTCCCAACTTCACTCAGCAACCCTGAACTCGACTCTCCCAGGGTCAGGTCCTAGAGGCCTCACATCTGGGGCTTGGGCCTGCGCGGGCAGTGCCAGGGAGCTGCCAGTCTTAGGGGTGTTTCTGGAAACACTCAGCTTCATGGAGAGGACAACAGCCTCCCGAAGAGAGGGGGAGCCAAAGTGATGAGAAAGAACTGCAGCCCGGAAGGCAGGGCTGAGGACCGGCTCTGGGTCACTTCGCCCACCTTTCTGGCTTTATCCCCTTAAGGGTCTTCCAGACACTGCTGCTTGCCCGGAGGGAGAACAGGGTAGAGCAGGGGTGGGGGATTATTTATTTCTTGTGTCCAAAGTGAAGGGCTGTCGGATAAGCTCAGTCGCACCCACTTCACACTGGAATTTAAAGGAGCGCCAGCGGCTCCTCAGCTCCAGCCATTTAGGAACTGGGTGACAAGCTTGGCTCTGTTTGAGACTCGGGGTGCATGAGCCCAGGGTTCCCTGAGCAACGGTCCCTCAGGGTAAACTGAGTTTCTCCAACAGGGAGGAGGAAAAGTGGCATGCAAGGCATCAGAAAAGGAAAAGGCTTAGACATTACAGGTGCCCGTGGTTCTGCTGTGCAGGCTGCGTGGGGCCTGGATGCGGGGCGTACCTTAAAGCAGGTTTCTTGAAAATTCCCCCCTTTTCCCCAGTGTCTTTCCTACAGGCACTGGCTCTCTACCTGCTTTCACCCAGGTATGACGACGTTTCCCTTCCTCAACCTAAAAAGCGACAGGAAGTATGCAGGGGTGAGTGCTGGAGAAACGCGAGGTTCTGGGATGACGTGCATAGCGTGGACTCTCTGCGGAGACCATTCACCCTGTGCCTTTTCTAGGGTCCAAATTCCAGGAGGAAAAATGTCAGCGTCTGACTCCCCTTCCCCGGCAGCTGTCAGCGGTGCCTGCTGTTTTACTATGACATACCACGGGGGACCCACCCCGGGTTTTGCTTTTATTATTATTTTTATTTCTATACGTGGGAGCAAAGCCACACCTGTCACTCTTAGACGTAAACTGTGAGCTCTCCTCCTGGGGGGCTCCTCCTGCCCCCAGCGAAGTAGAAGGGAGGGAGGCCTGTCACCAGTCCATTCTCATTCAGTTTATTTCCCTCTAAAACCTCAGAGGAGGGATCTAGGGTATCCAGGACCCCCAATGGGTACCACCATCGCCCAGGGGACCCAACTGTGAGTTGTGAAGTAATTTAGGGGGCCTTGAACTAATAGACAACATCAAAGTGCACTGCACATAGTAGGGTAAGTACTGTTTTGTGAAACATATACCATCCATGAATACATGCTTAAGCAAAATGGGTGCCCAACTGAGATGTACTTCTTGCTGTGGTCCTAATTAAAAATACCTAAATGACCCTCCCGGAGTCCCAACTAATCCTGGAGTTATGCAGAGTGAGAGTGAAGCCTAGAGTGGGTTGGGGGGATGGGAGGTCCCAGAGAAAGTGGGGGGGGGGCGGCTTTTTATCTGCCTCCTGGATATGGGACGTACCTCAAAGCAGGTAGGTCCTCGGATACAGCCTTTCTGGGCCTGGAGGGACCACCGTGAGCCTTGGGCCCACATCATTTCCGGGACACAAAACTTCCAAGAACCTAGGTGGGAGGAGCTGTCCTTTGGGAATTTAAAGGGACGCAGCAGTACGAGGGGGGCCTGTCCAGGGCTTTTCTTCACCCCTATATTCCCTGTGAATTTCTGAGATGCACAGACTGGAAGAAGAGAGC
>NW_006296417.1:3811453-3812701 GCF_000327345.1 Myotis davidii | reverse complement strand
GGAAGAAAGGAGGGAGATAAGGTTGGCTTGCACCCGCTCCTGCCTCCGGGCTTGAGCACCCCCTCCCTGCAGGGTGCAGGAGATTGGAACAGGCAGCCTTCGGGGGTATCGGGGCCCATCTTCGTGGCAGGTCAGACCCACAGTGGCCTGGGAAGACCCTATGGGGGCGGAGGGGAGTCCGCTAGGACGGGGGCTCACAGTTTACGTCTAAGAGGGACAGGTGTGGCTTTGCTACCGTATACAGAAGTAAAAACCAAAGAAGAGTAGACGGGTGGGTACTCAGGGAGGAGGGCTCCGTGGCTTCCCTACGAGTCAAAAGAGCAATGAGAGGCTTAACCCACAAGAGTGGGTTTCTCAGCAAAGGCATTCCGACGGGAACTAGGGCTTTGTTTTTTCCGAACTGAAGCATCTTTCGAAGATCAGTTGTCAGAATTTTTGCCCAAGCTACAGGCTACAACGTGGCTAATATGTTCTTCTTCCAAGTCTTCAAAATTGGGGTTGGGAGTTTTCTGTTCCCTCGTTTTTGGTTTATTCATCTGCTAACTACAAGTGGTCTCCCCAGGCCCATTATTTACAAAAAGATGGGAAGATGCCCTCATCCGCTACCTTCTCAGATTTCCTTCTGAGAGGAAGGGTTGCAGTGGGGAGACCTGACTGGGAGGGAAGGGTCCCTGCCCCACTTGTCCATGCGAGGGAGAGGGAAGTGTGCTTGTGCTAAAAGAGCATTCTGAGAAATTGTCAGGCATAACCTGCACCTATGTGCATGTTCAGCATGACCTGCCCCACCCCTTAAAAATATTTCATAGGGTTACTACCCATACCAGAGTCACATTCTTGGAATGTGTGACCGCTACACAATCTTCGTTAACAAAATTGTTCCCAACCACCTCCTTTCAAAACTGAAACACAGAGTAAGCAAAAGAGAAGAAAAACCAAGCCCACGCAATAGCCTTCTTCAAGGGCAGCCTGTCTTCCCTGGGTTGGATGGTGGCAACGGGGCTGTGACCATGTTTCCTTTGGCTCTAGGGCCCCTGGCTGCCGGGCTGTCTTCCAGTTGCGTGCCATTGAGTCAGGTAGAAGCACACCTGACCGTTCAGTCCCAACCTACTTCCAGCGACTCGGGTGTGAGTGCTTTCTCTGGGTGAACACTTCAGTCGGGGGATTCAGAGGAAAGCTAGGGACAGAGCAGCATTACTCCACCGTCAGTACCACAGTGGCTTCCACTGGTTGGTTCCTTTCGTTTTTGGA
>NW_006296417.1:3797142-3811439 GCF_000327345.1 Myotis davidii | reverse complement strand
CTTCACTTGAAACACTTGGAGGCTGTTCTGACTTGAACCCTTCTCTTGGTATTTCCTAGGACCTTTGCCATAGGCCCTCCTTCCCATTGGTGGTTCAGGTCCTGCCCTGTTCATATCCATTCCCTCCCTCTGGCCATGGCCACCCAGGCATCTGAGCATCAGCCTTTTCACCCAGCCCAGCCGGGGTCTCTCTCGCCTTTCCCAGCCCATTAGGGCCGCTCATGTACTTCACGTTAAGCTCGGTTCTGTCACTACCTCTTGTTTTGTCTTATGTTTGAATCTTGCTTATTAAAGCAACAGCTTCTGATGATCATTCATAATGTGTACAGAAAACATGAAAAATACAGAAAAGTATAAAGAAAATAAATCATTCATAATTTCTATTGTCGGAGATGCCCGCCTTGTACATCTCGGTGGGTTTGCTGCCTTTTCCTGTCTATCTATCATATGTGATGGTTTATAAAATTGATATGGTGCTGTCAAATTTGTTTCTCAGTTTACCCAGTTCCGGTTTATAGCACAAGTATTTTGCCTGCTAGGCATCTTCCCAAATACTGATATTACCATCCTATTAAATGAAGGAGAATCATAATTCATTTGCTCATAGTTTCCAAAAGGTGTTCATTCACACCCCCATTAGCAGTGCATGAGACTGCCTGGGTCACTTGGTGTCCGTGAAGCCGTCAGACATTTGTGAAGGCAAGAGAGAAAGCACTGGATGTGCGTCTTGGGCTGCTGCTCAATTCTAAGAAAGTTTTGGGCAGGGGATAGGAAGTCCCCAACCAGAATTTCTCGAAGGATGAATTCCCAGACAGGCAGGAACGGGCTGGTATGATAGGAGGGGGTGGGCAGCTGGAGCTGTCAGTCAACTCTGCTTCCCAGAGAAGGTTCAACACAGCACACCCCTCTCCCACCCCGACCCATGGTCACCCCACTTCACCAGATCAGCTACTAGCGTATTTAAAACCTACAGCAAAAATGGTCTCATTGTGCTCATTCGCCTTTTTCTCGTTAACCTTGAGATCAAATATTTCTTACGAATTTTGTTATAGACTGGTGCTTCTAAAAATTGTTTGTCTGGCTTCTCTGTTTGCCCATGATCATTTTTCTTATCAATGCATAAAAGTATTTGCTATGTTAAAAAGCAAATACTTGTTCATTTCCTTCAAATATTTTTGTAACCAATTTATTATTTCCCTTTCTGTTTTATGTAGGATATTTCTGATGTGGTTTTAAATAACTCACTCTTCTGTTAGAATCACTTTCATTTGCTTCATGCTCAGAAAGCTTTTGCTTATGTAGGCTTTAGTTAAATATACAATATCTTTGGACTCCTTTCTCTCTTTTTTTTTAACATTTAATACACTGGGGTTTTATTTTGGTGTATGGAATGAGGAAGCGATCAAATTGGATTTCCTCCCCCATCCCAAATAGCCACATTTTCCAATTTCATTTTTAGAGAATTCAACCATTGCTTTTCGGTGATTCCTTTCTCAGATTTAAGCTTTTAAAATCTATACAACAGGTTTCAGGACAGTCTGATTCTACTTCATGGACAGGTCTGCAGTCTTGCATCAGCACCACACTATTTTAATTACTGTATCAATAATAGAGTTGGATTACCTCTTAGGGAAAGCACCTCCTTCATATTCTTTAAGCAGTTCTTAGCTATTATCATCCTTTTTCTCTCTCTTCTAGCTGAGCTGTAGAATCTTTCAAATAATTAGGATTGCATTTCACCTAAAAATTACTTTGGCAAAGATTCGCAGCACTAATATATACTATTTCAATCCAATGTTACATCTTTTCCATTAATTTTCCCCTTTTTTCAATCTCTGTAAAGTTTATGTTTTTGATATAGGTCTAGGACACGTCTCAGTAGTGTTATTTCTAAATATTTTCAATGCTCTTATGAAATTTTCCCATGTTTTCTGCTTTTTTTTCTTTCTTTATTGATTAAGGTATTACATATGTGTCCTTACCCCCTCCCCCATTGCTCCCCCCCATCCCTCCTGTTTTCTGCTTTTTGTTGCAATATAGGAAAGGCATTGATTTGGGAAATTTTGATATATTTACCTTGTATATTACCACTTTCTTAATGTCTTATTCATAGTAAGAATGTTCCAATTGATGTTCTGATATCACCTTGGTGCATAATCATATTATAGTCTACAGATTAAACATTTTGTTTCATCCTTTCTAACAGATAAATAGCTATTGCAGAGTTTGAGTTGGCATGTTGTCCTATTGCCTCAAGGGCTGAATTTCCCAGGGATGGGTTGAATTTATTTTGAAAATTTAAATAACCTTAAAGGGCAGCACGTGATTTTTAGGCCTTATTGAAATGAAGACTGGGATTAAGAAGCTTGAACAATACTGTTGGAGTGCCAAATGAACAGGATGGCCTGTATTTCAGGGTAGTCCCCGGGCTTTTCGCAACTGCTTGAGTATATAGTTCCTGATGAATCCCAGGAGTGTGGGTGCTCTGTGATGCTGGGTAGGAACTTTAACAGGCAGCACAGCTGGAGTAGGATTGCGACCTGCCAGGAAAGCTGAGAACAACAAGATCATAGGTTGAAAGTGCATGAAGTTGCCTGGTAGCTCAATGGTTGAGTATCGACCCATTAATCAAGAGGTCACTGGTTCGATTCCTGGTCAGGGCACATGCCTGGGTCACTGGCTTGATCCCCAGTGTGGGATGTGCAGGAGGTGGCCAATCAATGATTCTCATCATTGATGTTTCTGTCTCTCTCTCCTTCTCCCTTCCTCTCTATAATAAAAATATATTAAAAACAGAAAAGAAAAAGAAAGTGCGTGTAGTTGAGACAGCAGGCAGAGGTTGGCAGGGGCGTTTCCCCCCAAATAAGCCAACCTACAAGAAGCAATCCCAAACACAAACCTTTGAAACTTTTCAAAGTCCTAGTCGTGGTGCCTTTCGATCAGGCGCTCGAGGATACATTTCCCAGCTGTTGCTTCATGAACTCAGAGAGGCACGTGGAGGAATTGAAGGGGGGGCGTAAGTATCTCATTTTAGAAGTCTGAAAGTATTTTCAAACAATTCCCCTTTTAAAGCAAAGTGTGGATGCTCTGCACGAATTGATTGCATCTGTGGAGTAGCTGGGGTGACTCTTGCACATCTTTAAGACTCAAGTCGGGGATTGGCTCAGTGCTCAGTTGGAATAGACATATAGCTGACTTCAATTTTTTTTTAAATGAAGAGAAGCTAATCTCTTCCCTATAAAACACCCTCTTGAGCATCTATATTAGTTACGCAGAAACAGAGCAAGAACTCATTTTTAATAGATTCAGAGTAATTTTTAATAGATTTTTATAGATTTCCTCACAGAACCTCCTGTGACTTGCCCTGCATCTCCTGAATGCAAAGCTAATTAGGCGAGGAAGGGGACCTATTTGCACAAGAACTAAGGCTTCTGGGAAAAGAGTCCAACCCCTAATTCCTGATATCCAGCGTCCTGAAGTCTTTTGGGATGGTCATAAGGGTGGGCCAGACTCAGGCATAAAATGTTACCCTGACAAAGCCTGCTGACCCAGGCTCAATATAGGCAAATGCAAGGGAAGTATGAGTTGGAGAAGAGGGTGGGATTTTAGCACAGTGTATGACTGGGCCCAGCTGCTCAGGCACACTAGACGTGCTTTGGAAAGAAATAGCATTGGGTGTGCGCATGCGCATGTGCATGTAAGTGTGCGTGCATGAAGATGGAGCACCCAAGATCAAATTCAACACCAAGAAAGTGGGGCCATCTTCCCTTGAAGAAACCTGCAGCCGGCTCAGGGACCAGCAAGGGCATTGTCTGTGGACTAGTCCAAGCCCTGAGGGACCCTGCAGGGTCAGTGCTCAATAGTGACACCCTGTGGCAGTGAGTCCCAAGAGCGAGAGAGAATCAACTAGAGAAAGGTAAATCAAGGCACTTGTTCAGTCAGTGCCCCGGAAACCAAACTTTCTGGCCTCCTGCTTTCCTGTCTTCAAGTGACAAGCTTCTCAAGGACTCTCCCTGGAGGGAGGGTATGAGCGAGAAGAGGGACATAACTCCCTGGAGGGGCTTCTGAGCACCCCCTTTTTGGAGATGGAGGCCATGAAGAAGAGCGAAGCAGCAGGGCCTGCCCAGGATGAAGGCACCAGGAGCACGTACAATGTGGGTTCCTTCCATTTCTGGAATAAGGCACAAAATCATCAGACCGTTTTGGAAACAAATGATGGAAATGGAGGACAGAGAAGGGCCAGAAATACAGTCATACTTGAGGGACCCCAGCCTTCCTGCGTGTGCAAGGTGGTTGGTGGTTCTTGTCGGGTGGTTGTCGTGTTTCTGCCGGTTTAGTCGGGGGCGTGTGGACGTGGGTGACTGAGGAGGTCTCGCTCAAGTCGCTAGAAGTGCAAGTGACCATTCACCCCTAAAGGCTACTTCTGGTTGGAGTCAACATGGAAGTTTTCAGCAGAAGAGCCCTTTTATCTCGTATTTTAGAATGTGAAACCGTCATCATCCAATGAACACGTTGTTGAGAAGTCAAATTCCGCTGGGAAAAGAGGGAACAATTTGTAAAGGCCCTTACTCCTCCCTCACCTTCACTATTCTGCGATCTCTGCGCCTTTTCCTCCTTGCACTTAGAATTGTAAATACAACTTGGGTGATTATTTGATTAATGTCCATCTCATCCCTAGACTACTGACTTCCCCGGGGGGCAGAGATCCTGTCTGTTTGCCCATCACTTTCTCCTCATGACGGCACAGGAGGTTGAAGTGCCCACATACAAGTTTGGGGATGTAGCCACCTGTCTCCAGGTGCAGGGTGAGTAAGTGGAGGCTGGGGGTTGTCAGAGGCCACTGTTTTGGGTCAGGAGCTGCTCAGAGTCAGCGGGCATGCGCTCAATGGCAGCCTCAAAGCTCTCTGTGGAAAGGACCCTGGCCAACACACTAGTGTTAGACTGTAATACATGCGTGCCTTGGTTACAGAGACTGATTAGGGCAGGAAGATTGTTTGGATGGAGAGGAGGAAAGGTGGGGCCTCTTGGGCCCCAGGAGAGTTAGAGCAAGTGTGCGGGGCAGTTGTCCTGTCTTAAAAATGTCTCTCAAACACATGGGTTTGACACCTGGTGGGGAGGAAAGCTGGCTGAAGAGAAGGCCAAAGAGTAAAGAAGAAACTGGCAGTCCCTTAGGAGGCTCTGGGCCGAGGGCTGTGCCAATGGATGAATAGTTTCTGCCAGCATCTCTCCGGTGTTCCCCCGTTTTCCCAGTGCTGCGAGCCCCATCATGATAGTCCTGGGAAAGAGCCACTTAGACAAGGCTGCTCCCCTGTTCTGGAACCAGGGCTCCCAAAGGCCAGTACCCATAAGGAAATGGGCCCGGGCTGCCAATCCCCTGAACTTGGTTCCAGGAAGGAAGAATCAGTATACCTCTGCTGAACTTGTAAAAGTTTCCTACTGTTAGAAGACCCCAATCTCCTGCAGATAAAAAAACAAAACAAAGAAAGCACCAAAGCAAAGAGGGCCAAGGTGCTATTGAGTTGAGCTAGGAGGGACCTCCTTTACCTTCTCCTGCTGGATTGCAAAGCTCATCATCCGATGCTAATTTGGGAGAAGGCGGGGACATGGGCCTGGCTTGGATCCACCAGGAAACACTGAATATTTGCTATTGTTGCTAATTTGTCTGTCTGTCCTACCCAAACGCGAACGTCCAGAGGTGGGGTCTGACGTGTTCATTTTGCAACCCTGGGGCTGGTATCCTGTCCCTCCCAGAAGCACTCAAAGGGGGGACCCTGCTGGCGCTGCCACCTGGTTTCTATTCAGGCAAATGTTAATATGATCACAATAGAATCACCGGGGCATAGAGCTGGGCCGTGTTCATGCTGCTTCCTACCTGCATCCTTGACAGATAGGAGGCAGGACAAATTGAATTGGGGTGAAAAAGATAAAGCGATGGCTTTTCACAGAACCATGGGCTGCCCATTCCAAAGGGTCACTTCCCATCCACCGAGTCCAAAGACCTCATTTTACATCTGGGGTAACTGTGGCCTGGGGGGCCCTGTGCATTTTCTTTGTTTTGTGCCAGCCTTTCTGAGGCTGGGTCCTCCACACATGACGTAGCCTGGAGAGGCAGCCACTGTCACAGTAGGTCACAGCTTCTCATGGCTCCTGTGACTTGGGGAGCTGTTTTGCATGATCACCCCTCAGTGGGGTTAATGAAGGTTTTATCTGCGAGGGCACAGACGTAAGAGACTTGAGACCCAGGGTCAGCAGGGGCAGCTCATGTTTGGTGGCATGAAGACCAAAGTACAGTACAGAGGGAAAGACACAGGAGGACTCACTCCAGAGCACTTTACCCCCCAAAGAGCAAGCCCTGGGTTGAGAAAGAAGCCCTGAGAGGACGGACTGGAATCCCCTCTGATCATCTTCTGGAGCAACTTCTCTACCTGCTTCCACCTCTACTGACTGCCATGAAGCCTGCTCCCTCCCTCCTCCCCCAGGTGGTGCTGGGACCACAATGCTGGGAAAGCAGCCTACTGGTGAGGTTCCTCCGATGTTTTAGAAGCAGAGGCCCAGGGCCTAGGTATGGTTTGGCAATATCAAAGAGGAGAAGTGAGCAGGGATCTCCTGTGTCCACGTAGTGTGAATAGAAATAGCACTACACAGAAATTAGCCAGACACGAGCACCAAGAAGAGTAGCCCTGATATCGGGGCAGAGGTGGGCTTGGAGTTGTGCATCGAGAGCAACAAGAGTTGATACCCTTGTTCCTGCTTGTAACACACTTTTCTGCTGAGATCCCCTTCGTTCTCAGCAACTATTGGTCAAGAAGGAAGGCCCAAAGCACAACAAGTCGGGTTCGTGGCCACTCCATCAGAAAGAGAAGTGGCGGCACTATTGTTCCCCAAGGACAAGTCAGTTCAGAGGCCCAGGGCGGCTCCAGGCAGCACCCCAGCTGTCCTCTGTGAACTGTCAGGCCCTGTCATCCACAGGGCATGGGTCCACCTCTGCTCAGCTGCCTGGTAGGTAGGGAAGTTGGTTGCATATCTATCAACACGGCGCAATGCAAGTACTTCCCAGGACAGAATGACCCCAGGTCCAAGGAAAACATTCTGTAATGCCTGGAGAGAGGCGGGGAAGGTTGAGAGAAAAAAGTACTGTACGTAATCTGACTCATCCCTCTGGTGGGATGTCTATGTTATTGCATCCAGGAGGTAATATTTCCACGTAAACCTACTTGCCCAGTACTCCTGCAAATGAACGCTTTTAACTGTGATCTCAAATAATGGCGGGTCGGTCCCCCATGGTGGTCCAGCACCCAGTTCTCCCAGGCCAGAAACCTGGATGTCACCTTTGACCCCAACACAATCAACAACTCATGTCAGTTTCCACTGCCCGACCCCTTCAAAGGCGAACCCACCGTCTCCAAAAAAAGTCCAGGTCCTGCTAGTCACCAGAACTTCTGTATAGGTTTCCTACTTATCTCCCAGTCTCAGGCTCCACCCCTCTTCCAGTCCCTTCCATGCACCAGTGGTGATTTCCCCGATACCCCTTGGCACCCCATTTCTTCCTGGCTCACAAAACCTTCAGCAGCTTCCCATTGTTTACAAGTTAAAGTCCGAACTCTCTAACTTGTTGTGGGTGACCAGATGTCCCCTCCGTAGCCCTCCGCTGGCCTCTCTTGCTTTGTCTCTTACTTTTCATCTGGAGGCATTCTGCATTCTTGTCCAAATGGTTCGTTCCTCAGTTGTTCCTTTTCACTTTCCGCATGCCTCCATCTCCTCTCCTCCATCTCTTCTCCTCATTGAGAGCCTCAAATTTCACTCAGATTCCAGCTTACAGCCCCCTCTGAAGTTGCCGGATACTCTTTAGGAAACTTGTGAACTGCTATGTTCCCTCCTGCTACTTTGCCTGGGTTGCTTTTATTTGTCCATCTTTCTCTCCAAAGACACTGTAAATTCCTTGAGAGCATGGATTGGGTTTTATGGATCTCTGAAGGCTTATCCTTGAACAAAGGGGCCTGAAGACTGTAATTTCTCACCCTGGTGACTTGTGGGTTACAGATTCTCCCGTGACCCCCACCCAGGACCAGGTCCAAGGGAATTGCAACATTCAATTGAAGAGACGCATCCATTGACTCAATGCTAATGTCCAGTTTGGACTGGAAGACACCTGGGCTGAGATGAAATGAGCAGAGAGAAATGGAGAGATGAGAGAAGAGCCTGAAGGAGGCTGTGTGACCCTGAGGGAAAAGGGGACACTCTCTGTACCCATCAACAGGGAGGACCAGCCAGTGTGGCCACAACCCCAGAAGGGGCCGGAACGGAAATGGCTGTGCAGAGCATTCGCTGCAGCCACCCAGGCTCCCCGGACTCTCCAAGGGGCCAGTCGGGCTGCGGGTCCGTGGAGAAGCTGGTGGGGCTGGAAGTAGTGTCATGAACACAACCAATAGCAGCAGCGTAAGGGGAGTGAACATCTCATACCGATGTGAAGCGACCTTCACCACCCACAGTAGAATGAAGAAGATGATGTGAGTGAAGATGCGGGCTTTGGGCTGCGCCCACCCTGCCTGCCCAGGAGACCGGTGGCAGTGGCCGTGTGGGGAAGCCCCAAAGATGGCAAACTTCTGTCAAAACGAAGACTCTGTCAAGTGATCCCCAGGGCCCCTCCCTCTTTACGTTGGAAGCAAACATCATCTCAAATGTCTCCAAGCCCCAGCCATTCGAGGTGTGGGTGACCATCTGCCCTCCACTAGATGTTTAGGGTCAGAGATGGTCTCTATTATGAAAAGGGTTTTCTGGGTGGAAAAATAAAAGGAGCTGGGATCTGAAAGATGGGGTGTTCTGTCCAGCAGGGGGACGGTGTGCAAAGGCTGAGCCTACATTGGCTACGGTATTCTTGTCTTGGGGATGGGGACATCACCTGCCCCCACCCACCCTGGGCAAGCCTCTGACCTTTCCTGCCTCCACCACATGCCCACTTCTCCCTGCCCATTCCCCGTAGCTGGAGCTGCCAAGCACCCCATAATCTTATAAGTGCTGGAAAGAGAGACGAAGGTGGGAAAGTTCAGGGAAGTCAGCCAAGAAGAGGGACGCGGGCCGGCCCTGCCCATGCCCAGCTTGGCCTCTGAGAGACTCCGCTGGGAGCAGACGCCCCCTACGCAGCGGAGCGGCCGGACTCCTGACAGCTGCCCCAGGGGAACGTGCTGGGTGGCGAGGGCCCTCTCGGATCAGTTCGCATTTCAACTCTCCTCGGAGTGGCAGGCTGGGGTGCAGGACCGAGGAAGACACATTACTAATCCCATACAGCAGTGTTTTTCACACTGTCGGTCACGAACCATTAGTGTGGTGTGAAATCAATTTAGTGGTTTATAGTCAGCGTTTTAAAGCAGCTTAAAAACAAAAGCTTCAGCGTGTCACTTGCAGAAAGGGAGTTTTTGTTGTGGGTTTTTTTTTTCAATTTTATGTCCATCTCCATCTCTCCATACCTATACCTATACCTATACCTATACCCATACCTATACCTACACCTATATTATATCTAAATATCTATACTGGGTGGAAATAAAATTTTTTTATATTTCTTACTGCGGTGTAGGGTCTAAAAAACTACAACAATTGGAAAATCCCACCACAATAAGTGGCCTCGACTAGAATTGCTGGGCCCCACTGGCCCTGGAGAATCGCAGAGAGAGACCAAGCCAGAGGTTCCAGGCTTGTTTGGCTCCTTGAACCCTGTGGTCTGGTGACCATCTCCCCATTGGGCCCTGTCTGTCCTTCGTGAGAGGACGTGCCGGGGCCCCTGAATGGGCAGGCCTGTGACGATAAACATCCTGGAGGACTCTAGGTCTATCTCTAGCCATCTGAACGCTGTGGCTTTCCATTGCGCGGGGGCTCACATTAGCTTCTGAGACGTGCAGACTGGAATAAGAGAGCGCAGCAGCACTTGGTAGACTTAGCGAGGCAGAACGGGAAACGAGGAATCTGTCGGGAAGTTGTCAGCGGCCTCCTGGGACACGGGAGCTGCCAAGTGAGCCTAGGGGATGGGCAGGGACAAGCATTTGTCTTCGGTAAAAGCGTGAAATCCAAGATCGTCCGGAAGAGTGTAGGTGCCAGGGACGGGGACCTACCTGGCGGATCAGAGCCACAGGACCATGTTGGGGGGCCATTCAAGAAAGACCAAGGTATTGGGGAGGGGCCATTCCCTGACAGATTCCTTAGAGAAAGCACCTCTGCTAGCGGCAAGCTGAATTGGAGAACAAGTGTGAAAGATTTTGATCATTCATTACAGGAATGCTTCACAAATTACCGAGGATGGGAGAATAGCTTCCAGAATTGTGAGAGAAGGAGTGTGTGTGTGTGTGTGTACGTGCACACACTACTCCTGTGTGGTGTCTAGTGGTTGGCTGCACTGGGTTGATAGTATGCCCTGGGTGAGGCGTTCTGAATTTCTGAACTAGGGTTGTGGGAAGGCTACACAGAGGATGGCTGGCCCATTTTGCTGTAGAAAAAAAGAAAAAGATTCAGTGTCATCTAGAATACTTCCTTGAATATACTAATACTGCATGCTTAATTTACTTGGAATGATTTCACCCAAGATTTCAGAATTACTTGTGCTTGTGATTGCTGTGTAAACAAAGAAGGAAGTAATTCAAAAGTCTCATGCCCGGGGCGTGGGAGCATTCAGACTGGGGTTCCAGTGTTCAGTAGAAGCTCCCGTTTTCGAAGCTTAGATTGAGAAGGTTGAAAAAGGCTAATTCCAATGTAACCCTGATATTTGGGGGGCTAGCAATCGGAATCCATGCCAGCAAGCTCAGTGTGCATTCTTGATAACCTATAATTAAGTCACTACCTCCTTCCCAGATACTGGTCCTGCAGAACCCGTTACAGAGGGCATAAAACTGTGAACAGCGCACTGCCCCGGAGGGAGGGTTATTAACGCTGGCACCAGGCCAAGCCATCAGATATGGCCTGGAGACCCCCAACACCTGGGGGCCTTCTTGCAAGGCCCGCAGAAAGGACCAGAAGCAGAATCCATATTCGCGGGACAGAGACCACACGGAGATATGAAGAGAAGCCCCCTGCATGTTTCTTCGCTCAGATTTGGAAAGCTATTCCCTGAGTCTGCCGGCGTAAATAAAAAGTGCCCCTCCTTTTCTTTTAAAACATTGCTTGGTTTTCTTTGGTCTTCTGCAACAAGACTTGTTCTTTGCTTCTTTCAAGACCCCCTTTTCTCTCCCCATTGATAAGAGACCCTTCCTATCCTTCATTTTCCTCCCTCCTCCCCTTTCCCTCCTTTCCAGGGCTACCCATCCTCCCTGGCTTTTAATACCCCGTGAAATGGGCAGAAAAATTAACTGGACAAAGGGAAGGTGTGGATTCAGGTGTTGGCTCTCCTCTAGGCCCTTCCTCAGGCCCAGTCCTCAACCAATTGTCACTTCCGTTTGCTCCGATTTGGGAACAGCGAGAAAGAATCCAGTCTGCCTCCAAATTCATTACTGAGCTCCTATGAGAGAGCAAAGGAGACCTGCATGGTATTTCCTGTGTTATTGTCATGTTTATCACCCCTATCCCTGGTGACACCCTGAAGCATTAGGGGCTGCCCAGTAGTGGCCACTTCTCATGAGTATTCCCGGGAGCACTTCTGAGCACCGCATGTCGGCCAGGTTGGTGCTCACAGATGCACGCGAGCAGGAGGTCAGCCAGAACCGTGCCACCTAGAGGGCTCCAGTTGTGCTGAGCACAGCGTGGGAACAGAGACATAAAGAATAAAGGGCAGTGACAACTAGGATGAGATGGAGAACGCCGCTCTTGAAATGGAATTTCGCCGCTATCATTACTTTCAAATGGGATGCATTTTACAGATTAAACATCTGTGTTTGTGGGAAAAGCTTTTTGAGACCCTTGGGAGCTTCAAGTTTCACCATGTGGACTGGAGTCTGCGGAACTATTCCTCACAGGCAGGAATTTTCAAGAAGGCTAGTTATTACGCGGCTTGAGAAATACAACTCAGTGGCAGTCATGGCAACACAGTGGTTTTTTTGTTTTAATTGTAGTTGATTTTTAGTTTCATGCCGTTGTGATCCAAGAAGATGCTTGATATGATTTCAGTCTTCGTGAACTGGTAAAGACTTATTTTGTGTCCTAACATGTGGTCTGTCTTGGAGAATGTTCCATGCGTGCTTGAGAAAAATGTATATTCTGCAGCTTTGGGATGAAATGTTCTGTAAATATCAATTAAATCCATCTGAGCCAGTGTGTCATTTAGGGTCACTGTTTTCTTGTTGATTTTATTGTCTGGAAGATCTATTCAGTGAAGTCAGAGGGTGTTAAAGGTTCCCTCCTATGACTGTATTGTGGTCGATCTCCCCTAAAGTCCTCCAGGAGTTCTTTGCATATTTAGGCGGTCCTATATTGGGTGCATATATGTCTATCAGGGTTATATCCTCATGTTGGAGCGATCCCTTGAGTATTATGTAGTGATCTCTTTGTCTCTTATTATGGCCTTTGTTTTGAAGTCCGTTTTGTTAGATATGAGTATTGCTACCCCAGGGTGGTTTTTTTTTTTTTTTTCGTTCCCATTTGTATGGAATATTTTTTTTCCATCCCTTCACTTTCATCCTCTGTTGAGTCTTTTGTTCTGAGGTGGGTCACTTGTAGAGAGCATATATGTGGGTCATGTTTTCTTTTCTTTTTTTTTTTAAATATATTTTATTGACTTTTTTACAGAGAGGAAGGGAGAGAGATAGAGTTAGAAACATCGATGAGAGGGAGAGACATCGATCAGCTGCCTCCTGCACACTCCCCACTGGGGATGTGCCCGCCACCAAGGTACATGCCCTTGACCGGAATCGAACCTGGGACCTTTCAGTCCGCAGGCCGACGCTCTATCCACTGAGCCAAACCGGTTTCGGCGGGTCATGATTTCTTAATCCATTCAGCTACCCCTATATATTTTGATTAGAGCATTTAATTCACTCACATTTAAGGTTATTATTGATACGTGCTTATTTATTGCCGTTTTTATTCTTTATGCCCATGAGCCTCTCTCTTTCTTCTTCTTTTTACAACAGACCCTTCAGCATTTCTTGCATTGCTGGTTTGGTGGCAATAAACTCCTTGCTCTTTTGAGAATTAAATTTTACAAAAATAGGAGACAAGCATGCCTGCCATCTCTCACTGGGGTACCCTGTACTGAAGGACTCAGCCAGGATTCCTAATCAATGGCTTATCTGAGCCTGTGGTCCCTGAATTCTGCCCCGAGCTGGCCTAGGGCACTTCAGCAAATGCACAAGAACAACACCGAGGATTTGAAAATGTTCAGAGTGGACACAGTGACCTCTGCCAGGCACCGTGCTCCTAAGTTGTGTGCCCCTGGCTGCCTGTTAATGGAACTACCAGGCTCGGGGCACTGCAAACGATTACTGAGCCAATAAGGAAGCCTTGAACCGAGCAGGTTGAGCAACGCTTTGTGTGTTTGGTGAGACACCGGCATGTATCCGTTCTGATGGGCACACGGCCAAATGCCTGCTCACCTTTCCTGGGTCTCCCTGCTCCAGCTAGCCATTGGTTAGTTCCTATAAAATAGTTACATATGTGGCATAAGCTTTACCTTGTTTCACAACCCGGCCATGACTCCTGACTTTTGGGCTAAGAAAGAGCCAGTTTGCTCAGACCTCCAAACAGACAGACCGAGGTTGGCACAATCTGCCTTTCTGCCATCTGATAGCAGGCCCAGGCCCCCTCCGTCTGGACCCTGCCCGGGCTACCCTTGCCAGCATGATCGCTGCTAGTCCTCTTCCTCCCTCCAGGTAGCTTACCCCTGCAGCCCCCTAACCGGCCTGTCCCCCTCTGGGTCCCCCTCCCAGGACAGTGGATTCTGCAGTCCAGGGCCTTCACTTGACTGTTGCCTTCAACTGCCATCGGAATGTTCTCTGACTAAAATTCTCAGCAGTTGGGACGCTGGTTCTGTAGCCAGTTGGACTCTCAGGCCTCCAGAGACTCAGTCCAGACTTGTGTTTGGAGACCCAGCAGCTCGCTCAGTCACTGGCGATGCCCACTGAACATGGGATGAATCAATTTAGTGACTTAATTCCCAGCACGGGGTCTAGGCCAATCATGGCTATGCACGAGGTCTTCTTGTCCTTACCTGATCATTTTCCAGGGGTTCTTCCTGACTTAGCTGACAACTTGGTGTTTGACTGGGATGTCGGCTGCCTCGTGCAGCCCCTCTCTTCCCCCTTAGGGTCTTGTGCCTGTCCTTCCAGGCAAATGGCCAGTGTACGCAGTCCCCAGAGGTGGGGCAGGCTGTGTAAATGATG
>NW_006296417.1:3774322-3787755 GCF_000327345.1 Myotis davidii | reverse complement strand
GTCTCCACTTCCACCATAGGGGCCTGGCCTCTGTCTGTTGTTTTCTGTTTGTTGTTCCTATTACCAAGTACGTGCCTGAGCTGGGCTGCCGGGGTGGGTGGGGGGTTGTAGAAGTCACCCCTGCCTTTGACCCGGTGAACTCGGTGTTACCATCCACCCCCTATCAGCTCCGAGAGGGCATTTCAAATATAGAAAGAAACCCTGGTCGTATCCATTTTCTGAGTACCTTGAATGTAAAAGAAAATAAAACACATTTTTGAAAAAGAAAAATGTCAAAAATCGGTACTGAAATTGTAAGTGGTATATTCTATTTAAATGCTTAATAAATGAATGCTCTTTAATGTATAAAAGTACAGTGGCTGGGTGTAGCCCCCATGTGGGGAGAGGGCTCACAGCCTATGGTTTTAGGCCCTTTGTGAACAAGGTTTAAAACACATGGCCACCCTGGCACCCTGCTCCCCTTCATCCCCATATTAGGTCTGGGCACCTTTTGGGGGAGGGGGTTCTTCTTACCATAATGTCCGGGGTCCTACATTCCTCTGGGACAAACTGTGCCCATGGGCAGGAAGCGGAGCCCTGGGCTGGCCTGGCCTGCAGCGGACGTTGGGATTGCATGTGGGTTGGGATGAAGAGCATCCCTGCTCCTCCCGGTTGGGGCTAGTCCCTGGGGCATCCATTCAGTTCTAGTGTCAATGCAGGCAGAGGAGCTTCTCCATATGCCTTCCCTCGGCCTGCGCGGCCTTCAGACCTGAGTTCCATCCAGATTTCTACTGGTTCCTTCTGTGACAGTATCAGCTGTTGGTCCACTGCCTGACATGCCCCCGTCGGCCGGGCGTTGTCCTAAGAGCTGCACATGCAAAGGCGATTCACAGTGGCTCCCCTAAGAGGGGCTGACCTGCGGGCCAAGCATGGTGCTATGTAGTGAACTGATCTGCTCTGGCTGTGACAGAATCACAGAGGAAGCCCCCCCCTCCCCCCCATTTCCCACAGCTCGAGTTCCTGAGAAGGTTCTGGGCCAGAGAGAGCCTGAGCTGAGTTGTGATTAAGAAAGGAGAGCCAGGCCAGGACTGGCTTATGTGACAATCCATGCAGTGGGGGCACCCAGCTTGGGCAAAGGCACAAAGGAGGGATGGAGCAAGGGTCTGGGGGACTTGAGTATCAGGAAACCAGGGGCAGACGGGCATGCAAATGCAATGCAGGACGCAGGAGACTAGTGAGCAGCAGGGCAATGAGGGGGGCCCCGTGGCATTTTGGGAGAAATAGTTAAAAAACCCCAAAATGCATTGAGGAAACATTGGTTAATAACATGTCAATATCAGGTGTCCGACATTATAATTCAATATCTGCACACCACCATATGGTGTGCTCATTGGATGGAATTCTTTGGTTGCACTCTGCAGGAGACGGATCGAGATAATCTCAAAATACGTGCAAACACATCACCACTGCAATGGCCCAGGCCAGAGATGAAACCCGAAGGCCGGGGAATCGGGAGCATACGCTAGGGATGGCCCTGGGACATGCCACCACCTAGGAAAGGAACAGAAATTGGGAGGTAGGGGTGACCATTGCTTTTTAGGATAAACAAAGGGCACTTTGGGACACAGTAGGGAACGAGGGGGCAGGCCGGAGACCCTGGGAAGGAGCAGATAAGGTCTCCTGTGGCCGCAGGGGCAATGGAAGGGGAGGTGCCTGCTGCTTTCACAGTGAGAGCAGGTAAGAGACACAGCCTGGGACGGGGAGAGGAGCAGCAGGGTGGACGGATCTCTGGGGACAGATGAGGGACAGGCAGATGAACCCGACAGGCAGAGGGGGCTGGGCGGGGGAGGAGGACATGGGCGTCCGGAGAGCACCGTGGGGAGGGCTGGGCTCTCACCCGTGTGCCCACTCCTCCCACCAGCTCATGAAGGCGTTCCTTGAAGGCAGTGACAGGAGCCGCTGGTGTTGATCTCTATCTAAGGAGATGCATCGGGAAGGAATGGTGCAGGAAGTCTTGTGTGTGCAGTTGGGTAGGGTGCGGGGTTGGGGGGGAGCGAGTGAGGAAATAGAAAACAGTGCATCTCTATGTGCTTCCTAGACATTTGACCAAGATAAGGAGAGAAAGCACAACACTCATAGTTGGGGCAATTTTTAAACCTTAAAAATAACTTCTTTTGTTTCTTCCTTTCCCCAGCCAACACCCCTCCCCCCCCCCAAAAAAATATTTTTTTTGCATATTCCTTGAATAAAAGCGGGGAAATACCTGTAAGGAGGAAGAAAATAAAAATCACCTGTAACTTTATTCATGAGAAATATATGCCATTCAACCTGGGGGGTAATTTCCTGCCAGACTTTGCTTTTTAGTAGAAAGGACATCACGCAGGACGTTCTCATTTTGCCACACATTTTATATTTTCACTTAATATTTCTTTTTTGCGGGGCGCTGTGGGCCTGGAGGGTTTTATTTCTCCACTGGCCTTTGGAGTGGCAGTGGGGGGGAGGGGGGCCTTGGCCAGGTCGGTCTCCTCTGCGACTTCCGCTGCCCCCAAGTGGCATCATGCGCGTGACTCAACCCAGGTGCTCACAGGCGTGCCCGTCGCGAGGCTCCCGCTGGCAGGCCTGGAAGTTGGGGAACCTGTCACACTTGCTCTTGAGCAGCGGGATGAGGTAGTGGGCGCAGGGGTCTCGTTGCTGGCACACCAGCCGTGCATCATTCATGCTCATCTCCGTGAGGAGCGTGGCCACCGTCTCGCGCTCCTTGCACCCCAGGGAAGCCATAGTCTAGTGGGCGGAAAGGTGGGGCTCCCCTGAGGTATGACCCAGGTGGCGTGAGGCTAGGTGCACCCCCATGGCTGCTGTCGCCACAGATTGCTGTGGCAGCCGGGGTCACCTCGTTCCCATCTGGAAGCACCTGGCTCAGTGTCCTGGCTCAGTCCCCATAATATGTCTTGCATCCCGTTCTTCGTTTGAGCTACTATTCTTCCTAGATACCCTTGACATGTTTATTTCCCTTCCTGTCTCATAGGTATGTTCCCAGTGGTTCGAAATGCAACGGGTAGAAAAGGGCATTCAGTAACAAGTTGGCTTTTTCCCCCTGCTCTTTAGTTCCCTCTGGAGGCAATTGGCTGCCTTACCATGTCTACATGGTGGTTAGATAATATTCCAGTGCATGAATGTTCCAGAATTTAACGAACTTCCTATCTTGTGCATTTAGATGCTACTTGGTTTTATTTTGCTATTGGACCAAGGCTATGAATGAATATTCGTTTAACTAAATCTTTGTACACATTCCTTATTTTCTTAGAGTAAAAATCTGAAAAATGCGTTTCCTGGGTCAGAAGGTAGAACCAATTTTTAAAGTCTTTTTTAAAAAATATGTTTTTAAAAATTGATTTCAGAGAGCGGAAAGGAGAGAGGGAAAGACAGATAGAAATAACAATGGGAAGGAGAAACATGGAACAGGCTTGATTGGGAATCGACTCAGTGACCTCTTGCTTCCCAGAGTCATGCCCAATCTACTGAGCCACCCCGGCCAGATGGGAAAAGCTTTTGGATCCCCGATTTTACCTCCAAGGAAATGGAAGTCAATTGACACTCCCACAGCAAAGCTTGAGAGTGTTTCTATTCCCTCCCAGCCCTTGGCTCTTGTTATTAAAACTAGCTTCTTCCAGCTGTGCCAATATAGTGGGTGAAAGATAACCTTCGGATGCCACTAACCCACACTGGGAATTGCTTTTAAGGAGAAACGAATGGGCACCTGGGGATACAGTAGGAGACTAGGTGTTGAGAGGACAGCACAGCTCTAAGTACTTGGGAGGGGTTGGCCGGGCTGCAGCACGAACATGGAGCCTTTTAGTGGGCAAGGTGGCTGCATCGTCACTGAGTCCCAGGCACCAGGCCCTTCTTCATTTTCAGAAACCCCCCAGCCGAAGGGAGGGAGGTACAGGGACCGTGGGTACACAGGTCGGATTTTTGTTTGTTCTCCGTTCCCCTTTTGAAGAGGTAATCTGGTGGGTTCTTTACGGAAGGCATCTGGAGACACTGGGTTCCAGGAGCGTGTGGAGTGTGTGTGGGGGGGTGAATGCTCTTGGGTGAGCAAAAGCCACCTCTCGATTTTGCCCCACGCACAGGCCTTGGGGTGAGAGCATGTGTCCTTGTGCCCTCTGATGTCAGGCTGCATGATTCCCAATTGGGGAAGGGAGCTGAAGGGCGCTTGCATGCACCCAGCGAAGAGGGGAGGCGGAGGAACACCAAAGAGACCTGTCCCCGCCTCATCCATAAACCCCAGGTCTTGCAAAAATGGTCACTGGAGGGCAAAGCTGGAGAGGCAGGGGTTCCCTCCATGTTCACCCTCAAAAGTTCCTGCTCCCACCACGCCGACTCCAAGGGCGGCTCCTGTCTTTGGCTTAATTGCACATTGTAGACACTAGACTATTTTTAGGCCATTTAGAGCTTTTTTTTCCTTAAAAAAAAAAAAGACAAAGTCATTGGACAGTACGTGGTTCCTTGTCTTTGGGTTTGAATTGCTGGAGGTTGACATTCATTGCTTCCAGTCTTGACTCCTGGCTGCGGAGGTCAAAGTTAACCCCTGGGCCCCAGGAGCGTCTGCAATGACTGTAGGCTTCCTTGAAATTCACATCCCAGAGAGCAAGCAGGCAGGCCGGGGAGTGACATGAGAGTCCCCATGCCCCGTGAATTCGGGGTCATATTTCGCTGCTACAGATTGCTTGTCCCCCAGTTATTGTCATTGATTGTTCTTTAAAAAATCCCCCCCCCCCCCCCAAGGCCTTGGTTTTGTCTCAGGTGTCATTTCGAATAGAGTCCGCACTCCGGCTCGATTCTTCATTGGTCACTATACTGGTTTCCCAGGGCTTGCTTAAAGTGGGGTGGCCTAAAGCGACCACCTTGCTGGCTTACAGTTCTGGAGATCAGACATCTGAAATCAAGGTGTCACTAGGGTTGGTTCCTTCTGAGGGAGAAGGTGTCCTCCCTCTTTGCCCGGAACCCTCGGCGTTCCTTGGCTTGTAGATGCATCACTCCAGTCTCTGCTGTTCGTTGTCGCCTGGTGTTCTCCTCTCTGTGTGTGTCTTTGCATATTTTCTCCTCTTATAAGGACACCCCTCGCATGGCTGACTTTTTCTAAGGCCGCCAGTCATGTTGAATTAAAGCCCACCCAGGTTCAGGATGACCTCATCTTAACTAATTACACATTCAAAGACTCAATCCCTAAATAAGGCCACATTCTGAGGTCCTGGGTGGACATGAGTTTTGGAGGGGCAACGTTCAAACCCCTGCCTCCTCTGCCCTCAGAGACTTCAAGCCACCAATTCATCCCATGTACCTTGTCAGGGCGATTTTTCTCAAATCCAGTGAGGGCGGAACCCCTCACCCGCACTCTCAAACGCTTCAGCGACTTCCCCCTGCCAACAGAATAAAGCCCTGTCTCTTTAGCTGAGCTTCAGACAACTCACCATGCTCTGGTCCCAGTAACCTTTTTCACATTCCATTTCTCAGTCTCCTCCTCACACCCTCCAATCTCATTGGAAAGGGCCCACGTTGGTGAATATGGTATGGTATAAGAGCTCTCCCCTCCTGCCTGGGCCTCTGTCCCTTGCCTAGGTGCGGTCCTTCTCTGACACCTATGTCACACCTTTCCTCTCTCAAGGGAACATTTCCAGCCAGCTCGCCTCTGCTCATAGACAGACCTGACTCCACACTCCTGACTCCGCAGCCTGGAGCGACTCTCTCCTTGGCTGGTACTGAGTTTTCACCCAAGGATGCGCCTGCGTCGTAGGCTTCTTCGGGGTCCTTAGATTGGAAAATGGTGTGTTGAACCAGGTGGCTTCATGGCAAATGATTGCGGATGCTGGTGTGAGTACGCGAGGGGGTTGATTGGCACCTGCGGCCCTTAGGGCGATCACGTTCCAACGCACGAACTGGCTCACGCCATGCCCCCGGCCCTGTGATGCCCCGAGCAGATGAAGAGGCCTGTGCTGAGATGAAATGAGGGGAAAGGAGAAAATGGTTGCTGCTCTGAGAGACAGATGCGGTGGTCTTTCAAAGGAAGAGTGAATTGACAGAATCACCGCAGGAAAAGCAAATACTCAAGGCTGGGTGCCGACGGGCACGGGGCTCAGTGGGATCCTCCGGCCCTGGCTGCCCTGGTAGAGGATTGGTGAGCAGCATGCTGGCAGGGGTAAGGGCTGGGAGGGAGGTAAAGAGCGGAGGCACATGGGGAAGATGGCAGCACCTTTCACCTACTAGCTTGCATAGATGCACTGAAAGCTGGAAGGGAACAAGGGCGTTTTTATTTCAAAGATTTTTGTGTGTCTTTCACTAGCTCCTCAAAAGAGGCAATGACTGACCATTGGCAACAGGCTCTTCACACTCACTCTCTTCCAAAGCATTGAGTCTCCCTGGGGACACAAGGAAAAGCTTGGTTCTTCTAGAAGCAGGTTTCCTCTAAACGCTCTTGCCTTTTGTACTGTACCTCTTCATCTGATGCCTCGGTTACCACAAAGCCCCGTAGGCATTGCTCTTGGGGATCAAGAAGCAGTCTGCTCCCAGAAGAAGAGTTAGAGGTATGAAGACATGAGGAATATTCTGGGCACATGCCCCAGAACATTGAAATGTTCTGAGGATCAGGAAGGGGAGAGAAGACCTGGGAGAAGGATGCATTGTTGGTGATTCTGTGGGCTCCAGGCCGAACCCACTGACATGGGACATTTTGCCTCACGGATACACCAGGGCAAGTTTCCAATGTCCGAATCTTTGAAGCTATTGGGGCCCTTTCTTTCTGGGTCTCCTTCAGGTTGTAGGTTTAGAAATTTGAGCTAAAGACACACCCGAGGGTGCCTGCCTGCCTCTGGAATGTTTAGGGACAGCTTGTAATGGTAGCTCTGATCCTTGCCTGCTTGATTAATAACTACATGCATGGTCATACCTGGTTGGATTCAGGAAATATCGGTGTTGTTGTAAAAACAGGCAGCCCTCAACTCCAATAAAAATGATAGTTTCTCAGACATCCCACCTAGAATATTTGCCAGCTTTCCTCCTGATAAATTGCTAATATGTGTATTTCTTGTGTCAATATTTAACACAAGAGGATGGATTTAGTCAAATTTCCTTTGTAAGTCTTCTGTGCCCAGGTTCAAATAAAGTAAAAAAAGACAAAGAAATGACTCAAGTTTGAGTTAGCCTTGCGCATCTACCTAAAGAATATACATGAGTCTGAAATGCTCTGAGAATCAGAAGACCCGGGAGAAGGATGCATTGTTCATGATTCTGCTCTGAAGCAGTGATTTTTCTTTACCACGCCCTATGATTAGAATTTCCCGTCCCTCTCTGACAAAAGGGAAGTCCAAAGAATATTTGATACAAGGTGAAACATGGAAAGATCTTTCAGTGGCTCAGTGTCCCAGCTGAGACTCAGAATTAGTCATTAGATTATATATATATATATATTTTTAAAAAGAGTGGGCCTAGGTAGGGTCCATGCCTGAATCAGACACCATTGTCCAGTGTGAGGAAGCAGCTAATTAATATTGCTTTTCTCGCCCTTCGCTGTTTTCATGGGGAGAGGCTGGGTTAGTCCAGCTCCCCCCTAACTTCTGAAACATCACCAAGTCTAGGTTAGCTGCTTCTGTGTTTTGTTTCCTGTCCAACTAGACAATGAATTCCTTGAGGATGACAGCAGCCTGCAGCAACCGGCTCTATGACTGGCACATAAAAACACCCCGAGACATTTTTTGACAGTGGCTTAAAGCCGCAGGACCCTCTGCGAATGTAGGACATCATGCGGCCGTTTTCCTCCAGAGCATGTAAATATTTGACGTGAGTTTGAGCCAGAATTGGGATCCTGATCGTGGCAGTGTTGGTACCTGGGGCTCTGCGACCGAGAGAGTGGAGCCGGAGCGCTGGTGCAGAGGGTGGGGCTGGTGGGAAGGTGCCACGTGGATGTCAGAGATGGAGGAGGAATCTGTGTCCTGTTGCTGCCGTACGGAATTACAACAGGATGAGTGGGTTGAAAGATTCCAGATCTGTTCTCTTACTGTTCTGAAGGTCAGAAGTTCAAAATGGGTCCCACTGGGGTAAAATCAAGGTGCTGGCAGGGCTGTGCGCCTTGCAAGAGGCTTCAGAAGAGAATCGTTTCCGTGCCTTTTCCGTTTCTGGAGGCCACCTGCACCCTTGGGCTCGTGGCCCCTCGCTCCATCTCCTAAGCCAGCATCTGCAGTCTCTCTCTCTCACGGGCAGTCCTGTGTCCCGTTCAATTCTGAGGACCCTTGAGATGACTTTGGGCTCACCCAGACAATCCAGGTTACCCAATGAAGCAACCTTAACCCATCTGCAACTTGAATTCCCCCTTTCCAGGTGACATATTCACAGGTTCTGGGGAGCAGGGCAAAGGACATTTTGGGGGAGGGGGAGGCATTTTGTCTACTATAGAGGGGGCACTTGGAGATTACATAGAGTCCATCCTTATTCTACACTTGAGGGAACTTGGGCTCAGAGATTTGCTGTGAATTCCAGGGAGAGGCTGGGCCATCTGTACCCTGAATCTTAAGCAGGACTAGGCAGGAGGCTGCTGCCTTCCTCTTCCTCCAGTTCTTTCTTTTGTGCCTGTGGCTTTCCTGCACCGCCCCGCCCCCGAGGGGTGTGTCAGGCGCCGGGAGGCACACCTAACACCTGTCCAGACTGAATGGAGGGTGGCCATTTCATGGGGTCAGAGAATGGATTCGATCCATCCATAGGAACTGTTTGGTCTTAGCGTTGAGAGGTACAGCTGCCAACTGTCCAGCTGGGGACACTGAACTCAGTGCCAACGACCCCAAGAGTCTGAAATCCTGGAACTTCTCCCCAGGAGGTGCACGGAGGGGAGTAAACCAACAGTGACATGAGCTGCCTGGGCAGCTACTGTGGGTTTCTTAATCTGGAGAACCTGTTAGAGAAGGGCTGGCTCCTAGCACAAGAAAAAAGGGTGTCCGCTGCTGGGTGTTGTCTGAGGAGGTGCTGGTATCTGAGTCCAAGGCAACAGATCATCCGGGAGTCACAACCGCAGGTCTCCCTTCAAGGTCAGGGTCAGAGGAGAAGACACAGGAGGACACAACTACACGAGACGTGTACTTGGAAAGAGCAAAGCATGATCTGGGGGAGCAGATGCCCAGGGCAGGGAGTCATGTTTCATCCGTGAAGTATCTCTCGTCTCTCTTCTGTGTAGCTGGCCAGCCCCTCTCCTGCCCTTTGTACCTTGAGATGGGAGACCAACGAGAGCCTGGCCTTTGGCCCAGGACCTTCTTGGAAAGTGAATCCCTCCCATCTCTGAGAAGTAGCCAGTCTTGGGAGGAAAATGAGATACTGTGGGGAGACAGAATCGCAGCGGAGAAGGCATCTCTCGCCTTCAGCGGAGGGTTGACTTCTGTGAAGCAGGTGGGGTCACAAGATGTGGCTGGGCCCTCCCTGGGAAAGTCCCCTCAGCATAACAACACAGAGATATTGTATTCACCTCACAGGTGGAGAAAAAAGTCTGGTCGCCAGGGGTGGACAGTGAAACAAGGTGTCTGCCACCCCGATGAGAGGTCAAGTTCTATGGCTGAGGCCTGGGGGAGTTGGGATCACCACGAGCAAGCTCTGTTTCTATTAGGAGAAACTCTCCAGCACAGTATTCCCAAACCCATTGTCCTCAGAGGGGCAGAGCTTGAGGCCCCAAAGGGCAAAGGCACTGAGCGTGAACAGTTCTGGCCAGAACATTCTCAAATGGCTGATGCTGAGGTGTTTCCTGTGGTGTGGCGGGTGGAGGGAGGCGGGGTTCCTCAGGAGCCCCAATAGCAAGGAAGAATGGGGTGGGGGTGTTCTTCAGCCTGAGGGGTGTTTCTTTTGTGGAAATGAGCCCGAGTTGGGAAGTGAGGACCAAGATGATATTTACTGTGCAGTGAGGATGCTGCCCTGTCCCATAGTGGTGCTAAAAGCCTTCAGGCCTTGGGGACACAGCTGCAGACACTCCCAGCTGCATGCACTCCCAGCTGCATGCATTCCCAGCTGCATACACTCCCAGCTGCAAACACTACCAGCTTCATGCACTCATAGCTGCATGCACTCACAGCTGCATACACTACCAAGTACATGCGCTCACAGCTGCACACATTCCCAGCTGCATACACTCCAGCTGTAAACACTACCAGCTTCATGCACTCCCAGCTGCATGCACTCACAGCTGCATATACTCCCAGCTACCTACACTCCCAGCTGCATACACTACCAACTGTATGCGCTCACAGCTACATACACTCCCAGCTGCATACAAGAAGGCAGGGCACCTGCCTCTCCCAAGGAAGAGTCAGTTCAGAAGTGCAGCAGTTCGTTGCTGCCAGGGCCTTCCAGAGGCTTCCACACGTGCGTGGAGCAAGGGGCCCTGAGGAAAGAAAAGCGGTGGAAAGGGGGCCTCAAGGAAGGCAGGTGGTCATGTTAGACTGGATTTCACCTGTAGCCACCTGGGGCTCCAGTGCCCCCTGAATCTCTTCCCTCAGAGACTGGGCATCGGCTGCCAGGCACACTGTTGGGCCCTGGGCTGTCCTGACAGGTATTCCTGGACAGGAAGGCTGAGAGTGAAGCTTTTCTTGGAGGAACTCAGGGTTCTGCTGACCCATGATGGTTGTCCTATCCTCTTTTGGGGCTCCTGAGAGCTTCTGAAATGTACAGACTGGAATATGAGAACCTAGCAGAAATGGAGGGCAATAAAGAGGCAAGGTCTTTGGGCCTGAAACAAGGCTGCGGGAACAGCTCCCAGATCATCTTCCGGGGGTGCGGGTGGCGGGATGAGAGCGGAAATGTTGTGGGGAGCCCCTCTAAAGGCCAGCCCACTTGGGATTGATGAGCTCACCTAAATGTGGCCACGTTTGTGCTGCTTGGCGGCCCCTTGGCGGCCTCCATTGTGTCATTGCCTATAGATCTTCAGCGGAGAAAGTCTCATAGGCTGAGGAGGAAGGACAGCACCCCAAGACGAGTGGCTGGAGTCAGGCATTTCCGACTCTAAATGGAAGAGTTGCCGCAGCCCGTTCTGTGACCAGCAAAGCTGAGCCATGCAGAGGGAGCTTGGGTGCCACCTGTCATGAGTTGGCCAATGGCACAGGTGGGGCTCAGAGCGAGTGCCTTCCATTCCACTTCCTGGACTGTCTACTCCACCAAGGCCTGATCCCTAAAATGAAAGCATTCATAGGGATGTTCTCTTTTGAAGGACAATATTGTTGTGCCTTGAGCTTTTCCTCATTCTTCAGAGCTTCTTTATAAGTAAATAGAATGATTATATATATTTTTTTAAGAGCAATTCTCCAGACTTCTTTCGTGATCTTTAAATGTCTCAAAGGATCCAGAAGTCCCAGAAATTCTCAGTGTGCACCCTCTGCTTGGACCCACCCTTCCTGAAGCAGGGATGTTCAACTCAACGATTTCTTCCCTAATTCCGTTATGTTGTGACTTGGTTACTGATTTCCATAGTATCGTTTCCTACTCTGCGTTGTTGGTTATATTAGTTTAATAGGTTTCTGTGGGCTGGATTTGGAACTTTACCACAACTGATTATATTTTTTTCTTCAGAAAAATGTGTTTTTTGAGTTCCTCATCCAATAAGTAGACATCTTTTTAAGACTCAGTCTGGTTTTTGGTGGGACATGTCTTATGTTTCAATATTAACTTGCTGAAAATTTTCTCACTGGCACATGCTTTGAGAAAAATGTCATATTTTTATTATTGTAGCCTGAGTTCAGCTCCTACAGTGGTGTATACAACGGAAGAATGTAGGCATGATATTTACATAACAGGATGGATCATTAAGAAACACAGACTAAGAGAACTGGGTATCTTTTTCCATCCTCATCTAGAAGGGGGAGCTTGCACATTAGATTTAAGTTATTAATGTTTATTTCCTTTTCCTAAGATTTTTATTTATTAGTGATTATTGGACTTGAATGAACCTGGCCCCTTAGTGGCAGGTAGACGAAGTCCATTTCTGCAAGTGACAGCTCAAGCTTCCAGGCTTGTTGTCTGTCAGGGCGCCCGAGGTTGATTATGGCTGATGTCTGATTGTCATCTTCTGAGGGGATGGCAAGAGGGGACTAAGGAAGGCTGGATGGAATCCAAAGACAGGCTGCATTTTCCTTCATGATTGGGAAAGCAGGGGAGAGGGTGTGACCTGGCAAGATCAGCGCCCCACTGGTTGGGCGCTGGTGTTTGGTCACGTATCTAGAAAATTCAGGCTAGTGTGAGACTTCACAGGCCTCGCCAAAATTCCAGGGCTATGGAATATACTTGACGGGTATAGGTCACTAAATTCTTCCTTCCCCCCAATCCAAATGGAGTGTAGGGGACACTTGCAATGCACTGTCCTTATGCCCTCAGATCCCTTTGACTATTGCTGTGCTCCCTGCCTCTGGCTTTGGTGTGCCTGGGAGTTCACATGGCCCCTAAGCCTAGGGGCTTACCTGACACCCACCAACCAGGGATTTATTATAAATCCAACCAGCATAGAAAAATTCAAAACTACAAATAAGCCCAAACCAGAAGGCCAAGTGGCCAATACAGAGGGCAGAATTTTTGACCCTTCAGCTCAGCCAGCCCCCAAATACTGACAAAGATGGTGAATGAAGAAAATGAGAAACAAAGATTGACAGGATGCTAGAAGAAGATAATTGGGGAAGGTATGCCTGTGTCACGCAGGGAATAGTTTAGGAAGACCTTGTGGCAGACCAGACCTTGGGCTGGGAGGACCTCAGCCGTGAGTGCAGCTCCTTTGCCTGCCACTGGGCCAACTCTGAGCAGCCTGTGGGTTTACCCTGAATCTGCACCCCTGCCTGGCTTCTTCCCAGCCTTTGCCCTGCTTGGTCCCCCTCTCTTTCTCCTGGGAGCTCTTAATATAATATTTGCGCACAAATCTTTGCTTCTGGGGAACCCGGTCTCAGTCATTGGTTCTTCTTGAATCGGAGCTACAGCAGAGGTGCTAATGCTTAGGTCTCTCTTATATACTAGTCCACATGTAGAGGCGTTCTGTAATTGACAGTCTTTTATGAAACGTCTCCTGCTCAGAGGCATTAGTGGTTTGCCTGATGGGCATTATGTTTGGTGGCCAGAACCTAGAACAAAGGCAAGACCCTGGATGAGCTCTAAATAAGTATTCTTCATGGTGGCCATGGACTGGCCACCATCACAGGCATAGGAACCAGGGGATAGGCACTGTGAATATAACTTGTGAGTAATAGGGTTCTTGAAGGGCCAAATCTAAAGGTAAAAGCTGACAAAAGAAGTGACAGAGAAACTAATAGTGAAATACTTAATAGGCATGCTTCCTTGGGGAGCAGTGGTCACTGTTCTGTCTCCAAATCAGGAAGTTATATGGCTGACATTATTCTAGATACTGTGTTGTTGTTGTTTTTTTAAAAAAACATATATATATTTAATAAATATAT
>NW_006296417.1:3765786-3774253 GCF_000327345.1 Myotis davidii | reverse complement strand
TCTGCCTGGAAAGTCCCCCTCCCCCTTTAAAAAGGATATGTTTTAATTGATTTCAGAGAGGAAGGGAGAGGGAGAGAGAGATAGAAACACCAATAATGAGAGAATCATTGATCAACTGCCTCCTGCACGCCCCACTCTGGGAATGGAGCCTGCACCCCGGGCATGTGCCCCAACCAGGAATCCAACCGTGACCTCCTGACTCATAGATTGATGCTTGTCCACTGAGCCATGCCAGCTGGGCCACCACTTTAATAATTTTAAAGTGCAGGTGTACCTTGTTTTATTGTGTTTTGCAGATACTGTTTTTGTTGTTTTTACAAATGGAAGGTTTATGGCAATCTCAAGCAAGTCTATTGATGCCATTTTTTTCCAACAGACTTTGCTCACTTTGTGTTTCCGTGTCACATTTTGATAATTCTTGCAACATTTCAAACCTTTTCATAATTATATTTGTTACGGTGATCTGTGATCGGTGATCTTGGATGTTATTATTGTAATTGTTTGAGGTGCCACAAACTGTGCCTATAAAGACACTGGACTTAATTGATAAAAGGGTATGTGTTTTGGGAGGAGTTTCAAGATGGCAGCATAGGTAAACTTGGTACTACATCCTCCCAAAACCACAACAAAATTATAGCTAAACTACAGAAAACCATCATTCGAAACCATGTGAAATCTGGCTGAGTGGAAGTCCTACAACTAGAGAATTAAAGAGGAAGCTACATTGAGACTGGTAGGAGGCGTAGAGGCCAAAAATGGGCTGGTCTGATACCCAGGTGTGGTGCTTTTTAATTGGGAGGTATATCTTGACTGTAGAGGTCCCCGCTCCAGACCCCTCTGCCCAGGATTCTAGTGACAGGAAGAGAAGTCCCCATAACTTTGGGCTGTAAAAGCCAGCAGGGATTGTGGTTGAGTGACATGAGGCTGCTGGAATCCTAGGCAGTTCCTCTTAAAGGGCCCATGCATGGACTTACTCAGAGTCATTCCTCTCAGCTCCAAGCGCTGGTGCAGTAGCTTGAAAGGATACAGGGACATATGGGAAGGAACTAAATTGTCAGGCATCAGGGCAAGAGCTGGGGGGCAGCTTTCTCCCAAACAAAAGTGCTGGCAGAGGTCATTGTTCCTTTGCTGAGACCTCCTCGTCACAGAGCCCACAGACAGGTGCCCTATCTGAGTCTCCATCAACCTGACTCACACTATTTGCCTGCCCTGGTGATTCCTTGAGACCACACCCCACCCAGTTTGTAGGCCCACCCAAGCTATTTGCAGTGGCTTCTCCATATGAATGGCCTGTCCTGGCTCAGGCTTCAGACTTTCCTAAAATCTCTCAAACAAGCAGCAACTAACATCAGTGTGCCCCATAGCTCTCAATAAGTGCACTAGCAGCAGCCTGCCTTGCTTTATAGCTTGGTCTCTCCTGTACAACTCTAAACCCAACACAAGGAGCAGCCATCTGCAGATTGCTCTGTAGCTCGTGCTGGGTGGCCCCAGGGAGGGCACAGGTGGTAGCTGAATTTTTATCTTCTGGGAGGCCCCAGAGCCAGTGAACCCTGTGGTCAGCTTCAGACCATACCAGATTACAAACAAAGCCCTCTTGTTAGGTTCTAATGACTTTAAGTTGAAGCCAATGTTTGTTTACCATTCAAAAATTTTAAGGTCCTTAAGATTATGCTAAACCTATGCTATATGTGTTCTGTACGTGGAACAACAAAGCCTGAATGACAGCACATCCGTTTACTGCATGGTTTACTGAATGCTTTAAGCCCACCCCTGAGACCTACTGCTCAGAGAAAAAGATTCTAAATATTACTGCTCATTGACAAAGCAAAAACCTGGTCACACGAAAGTTCTGATGGAGATGTACAGTGAGATCAACGTTGTTTTCACGCCTGCTAATACGACATTCATTCTACAGCCCATGGACCTTGACTTTGAAATCTTACTATATAAGAACTACATTTTGCAAGGCTATAGCTTCCTTTAATGGCGATTCCTCTGATGGGTCTGGGCAGAGAACATTGAAAAACTGCCGGAAAGGATTCACCATTCTATATGCCATTAAGAACATTTGTGATTAACAAGAGGTCAGGATGTCAACATTAAGATAAGTTTGGAAGAAGTTGATTCTAACCTTCATAGATGACTTTGAGGAGCACAAGACTTCAGTGGAGGAAGTTGAAAGGTTCGGAGTGGGCCGGAGTCGAGCACCTGTTAAAGAGAGGTGAGGCCATGATGCATCAAAAAAGATTTTATTCCAGGCATCTGGGTGCAGGTGGGCTGAGACCAAGAAAGGCATCAGCGAAGAGCAGGGACAGACACGTTTTTATTAACTTGTTTGGCTGCAAGCCACTCTGCTGACGTAAGGGTCTGGTCTGCCCTTGGTTCCTCCCAGTGTCCGATGGCTAGTGGTTATCTGGGCCATGCGGTGCTCAAAGTTGCAAGCTTTCTGCGAGATATCTGCTCAGCACAAGTTTTTCTCTGCCTCGCTTTGTTATCTTTAACCCTTTCATAAATAACTGCAGATGCGGTGAAAATAGCAGGAGAACTAGAGGTGGAGCCTGAAGATGTGACTGAAACCTTACGATAAAACGTGAATCAGTGAAGAGTTGCTTCTTCTGGATGAACAGAGAAATCGGTTTCTTGAGGTAGAATCTATTCTTGGTGAAGATGCTATGAAGACTGTTGAAGGGACAACAAAGGACTTAGGATATTACGTAAACTGATTATTCATTGTTCTCCTGGTTTTCTTTATTTCTTTGCACATGGTTTCCTTTAGCTCTGACATACTTAACAGGTATGTATAGTCTTTGTGCAGTAAATCTGATGTTTGGACTTCTTCAGGAATGGTTTCTCCCAATTTCTTATGAATGGGCCACATTCTCTTGTTTGTTTACACGTCTCGTTGTGTGTGTGTGTGCTGGTTATTGAGAACTCGACATCTTGAAAACTATAACGTGGTAACTGCAGATCAGATTCTCATCTGTTGTTGCCACTAATTATGGAATGTCATTGTTTAGTGACTTTTTAAAACTATTTTTGTAAAAATCATATTCTTTGTCATGCGTGAACACTGAAGTCTCTTCTTGTTTGCTTAGTGGTCAGCTAATAATTACATTTCCTTAAAGGCCTGGAGCCAAACAGATAAACAAGCAAAACTCCCCCAGTCTTTGCTGATTGGCCCTGTGTTGGGGCACTTCTTCATCGCTCAGCCAGGCCATTTACAACTCTGCCTTAGCCCCCACTTTCAGCTTGTGTGGAGCCTACGAGTCAGGCAAAGGTACATGCTTATGGTTTTAGGTCTTTTCTAAGCATGGGGTACACACATGTCCCTGCTGATTCCTTGGCATCTGTAGAAGCCCCCAAAGTCCTCATGCTCCCCATGCATCGCCCCCCTGAGCTCCCCTCTCCCAGGCTTCTCAGTCCATCCATTGTTTGCCTTCTATGCATCCCCTGCCCTAGGCAGCTGCAGTTAGAACATTCACCTTTGAATGTTTTGACAACCACCACCCAGGAGGCTGCCCTGGCCCTGGGAAAGCTCCAAATGAATTCCTCAGAGATCCACCAGACAGCTCAAACCACACGCCGCCATTCCCGCAGAGCAAGATCAGCGCTGTCCCCCTGACACCGGCAAGCCACAGCTGGCATGGGAGTCACCCTCCTCGTGGCTGCTGCTGATCTGGGGCGATAGTAGTAGGTAAGTTAAAATGCCACGGTGCTCTTTTACAGAAGTTTAGTAGCTGCTGCTTCCCCCCGCTCTTTCCTTTGGCTGTTTTATTTTGTCACAAGAAGCTTCCGGAACAATCTTTTAATTTTGCTGGCATACTTGATTACTTACTTACTTATTCATTCATTTAATTTTTGTTAATCCTCACCTGAGGGTATTTTTTCTATTGATTTTTAGAGAGTGGAAGGGAGAGGGAGAGGAGAAACATCAAGGTGAGAGAGACACATGGATTGGTTGCCTCCTGCACGCACCCTGACTGGAGCCCAGGCTAGGGGGGAGCCTGCAACCAAGGTACATGCCCTTGACTGGAATGGAACCCCTTTGGTCCGCAGGCCGACTATCCTCTGAGCCAAATCAGCTAGGGCAGTAGCTTCTTTCTTAATGTTCCCCTCGTTGTTTTTGACTAGATTCCAGAATTCTGAAAAAGTTGATTCTGACAGTTTTTGCCGGCTTTGTAAGCGTTTCTTTGGAGTATCTTACTTGCCCATTTCAGGGACATCATCAGGTCTATTGACTTTAGTTCTAAAGCGTCTCTAAAATGTGTTTTCTTTCCATCCCGTCCTACTGCCACCGTCTGGGCCAGGTTGTCGTCATTTATCACCTCATGCAATGGCGTCCCAACTGGTCTCCTGACCCCCACCCTTGTTTTCCCACATGGTAGAGTGACGTTTTAAAACAGAAATCTGCTCTGATCACCACTTTGCTTATTGTGTAAGCATTGTTTACAGAACAAAGCCCTAAACTTTTCTCTCGTCTCTTGCTCTCTGAGCGTTAACCCCACTCCCCTCTCTAGTGGGCTTTGGGTGGAATCTTCCTTCTCTATGAAATGTTGTATCCACAGCTTTATCTTATTAATGTCTATTCACCTTCCAGGTCTCAGCTCAAGAATTACTGGTGTAAGGCTTCCTTGATCTTCCCAGACTTAGCCTCCTACCACCCTGTATTTTTCGTTTCTAGCACCTGAATTAAACATTTATTGGTGTGATTACCTGATTAATGGCTATCTCTTTAACAAGACTGTAAGCTCCACAGATGCTTTGTTTGTTTTGTTTACCATTTATATTTCCAGTGTCTAGCACCATGCCCGCTGTAGTAATGGGTTGGGCAGTGGTCCTTCAAAAGATATGTCTCTAGGCTCTATCCCCATACCCTGTGAATGTGGTTTTATTTGGAAGAGGAGTCTTTGCAGATGTATTCAAGACCTTGAGATGTGGAGATCATCCAGTATTATCTAGATAGGCCCTAAATCTAATGCCAATGTCCTTATAGGAGACAGAGGAACAGACAGAAGAGGAGGCAATTCGACCATAGAGGCAGATATTTAAGTGATGTGTCCACAATCTAAGGCAGTGGTTCTCAACCTGTGGGTCGCGACCCCTTTGGCGGTCAAATGATCCTTTCACAGGGGTCACCTAAGATCGTCCTGCTTATCAGATATTTACATGACGATTCATGACAGTAGCAACATTACAGTTATGAAGTAGCAACGAAAGTAATTTTATGATTGGGTCACAACATGAGGAACTGTATTTAAAGGGCCAGAAGGTTGAGAACCCCTGATCTAAGGAATGCCAACAGACGACACCAGAGGCTGGAGGAACCAAATTTACTTGGAGGGTTAAGCTTGTTATTAACCTAGCAGCCTAACTAGACCAATACAACCCCTGAATAAATACAACACAATCTCTCTAAAAAATTTTTTATTTATTGATTGATTTTGAGAGAGAGAGAGATTGATTTGATGTTCTACCCATGCACTCATTAGTTCATTCTCGTATGTGCCCTGACTGGGGATCAAGCCTGCAGTCCTGGCTTATCAGGACTGCACAAACCAACCAAGCTACCTGGCCAGGGCAACACCTGCTTTTGTTGAGCCTAGATTTGGTTCAGAATTCTGAAACATTTTTTTTTTTAGCCCCATGACGCCAAAATGATGAAACACTTTCTGCATTTATTTATTTACTTATTTTTGAGGTAAGTCTGCTTTTTATGAACTATACCTGGACCATGGAGGCAGCGGTCTTGGCTGCATACCTGACTGAGAAAGCAGAAGAAAAAGATGATTCTCCAGTTAAAACCTGCCTGGGATCTGGCTCAGGGGTTTTGGCCCTGGAGAATACATTCAGAAAGGAGCAGTGAAAGAGAGAGACAAGAGACAGAAAAGAGACAGAATTCATGGCTGCTCACCATTCGACATGAAGCAGGTAGACTGACAAGGAGAATTTTCCCGGCCAACGCACCAACTGAAATGGAATTTTTGGACTGGAACCTGGATTCTTTGTCCACCGGAATTGAAGAATGAATCCATGGAGAGAAAGTGGTACAAAGATTTAGTTTAACTTCCTTTTGTTAAGATGTATGAGTTTCCTATAAATTTTGGAGATTAGGCCCTTATCGGATATAACATTGGCAAATACGTTCTCCCATGAACCCTACCGAACCCACAGGACAGGGGTGGGCAAACTCTTTGACTCGAGGGCCACAATGGGTTCTTAAACTGGACCGGAGGGCCGGAACAAAAGCATGGATGGAGTGTTTGTGTGAACTAATATAAATTCAAAGTAAACATCATTACATAAAAGGGTACGGTCTTTTTTTTTTAGTTTTATTCATTTCAAATGGGCCAAATCTGGCCTGCGGGCCGTAGTTTACCCACGGCTGATTTAGACAGTATTTCCTGCCCACCAATTGCATACCAGGTGTACTACCCTGGTTGAAGGGATTGGTGATTGAAGCATCTCATGACAGCCTTCTGAGGGTGGCTGTCCTGTGGCCTTTGCTGGCATGGCTGGGGTGGGACCCCAGTTTTTTCCCGTCATCTTTGGTTGCCTGGCTAGGTTATTATCGAAAAGTTTTTGGTCTTATTAGGATGTCCCTCTCCTGGTCTTTTGGCTAGAGAGAGCAGGCTTTTGTTGGGGCTTTTATTGTTTGCAGGGGATTATATATATATATATATGGAAGAGGGTGATCAGCTACTGGACAGCCGCAGCTCAGTTAGGGTAGCCTCTGTTGCAGCTGCAATTCCAGCTTTCTCTAGGGTTCCATGACCATTCCTCCCATGCCCCTTCAGACCTGCAGTTATAATGGTCCCATCCTAGCCCTGGTATGCATCCCCACCCTTTGTGTATTTCCTTAACTGTACCCACACCCTTGTGATGCCCTTAGGCACTCTTCAGTTGTTGATTCAAGTGCTCCATCAGTATTTTGCCAGCAAACTGACCAGTTATCACACAACTGTATTCTGGGCAAAGAGAATGCTGGTGACGTGTCATGTAGCATCCCCCGTGACCTTTCCATACGAGTGAGCCTCTCTTCTTGGCCCCTTCTTCATTCTCCTGCGGGGATGCGAGGCTGCTGTCCATCTTGGATGAGGAGGACAAGGGCCATCCCCTAGGATGGCCGTGTCGTGAGGCGGGAGGAGGATTTTGTGGAGAAGGGGTGCTGTTCCAGCCCAGAGCTGATGTGATCACTTCCTGGCTGGGTGATAGTGGGTGAATTACTTCATCGTTTTGAGTCTTAGCTTCCTTATCTGTGAAGTGGGCTTTAATACTAGTTGCTCCACAGGCTTACTAAGAAGATAAAATGAGATGATTTATATAAAAGGGCTTAATAAATGCATGCAAACACAAGGGATTCAATAAATATTGCGAATTTGCCTTTAATGAAAACTCCAAACCTTCATACCCCTGCAGGGAAGATGTACGACCCATGTTTACTTTTACCAAGGGAATAATAATACGTTCGATTTGCAGTTTGCAAAGCATTTTGTCATTTATCATATTTAATCCATACAACACTGCAACACTTCTGTGAGGAAGGAGGCAGCTCAGCATGACCATCCTTTTATTTATTTATTTTTTTTAAATATATTGGAAAAGGAAGAACCACAGAGAAGGAAACGACTTGCAGGAAGACATGTACCTAACTAGTTAACTAATGAGCGACAGAATCAGGCCTAGAATTGTTACCCGACTCCGCAGGAGAGATACAGGCAATTGAGCATCCTTATTGGGAAACCTTGTTTTCTGTTTAAGTTATTTTAAAATGCCCTGTGGTTAATATCAGGCCGCAGATAGATTGCATCAGGGGCAAGTTTGCCAATTGTTCCCTGAGGGAACTTGTTGCACAATCAATATAGCAGCAGCGGGAGGACTGCTCCAGCTCTGAGAACCGTGGGTGAAGCCCACGATTATAAAGAAATTAGGAAAACCCCTCCGAGTGTGTCATGCTCGGGCTAAAGCATCCAAGTGACTGTGACTGTGACAATTTCTCTTTGCAGTTGGCAGCTCAGGAGGGAAAAAACTAGAGAAACCAGAGCGTAACTTGCAGCCATAAAGGAATGTTTGCGTCTCTAACGGACAGGAGGAGCCGGGTGATGCCTGTTTTGAGACCGCAGAGAGTAGCTGGCACCTGAGCTGGGCAGACAGACAGACACCGCAGGTTGATACCCGAGAGCTGTGCACTGTCAGACACTTCCCAGTCAGTTCTGGATGGAAGACTAGGATTAAACCGTGGCCACTTAGTTAAAGGTTAGAGGGAGAGATTTTTGATAGCATCTGGCTATCTGTCCCTGGGGTAGCCTTTCCTTATTAAAGCGGTGGAAAGAGATGCAAACGCATTGAAGTGGAGGCGGATGGGACTGTGACCCACCAGTAACTGAGTCAGGGAGAGGTTGTCTCCAATTGTAAGGCCAGTGGAGCTGAGTGGAGCGCAAAGCCCTGGCCTCCTGCAGGCCAGTGTCCC
>NW_006296417.1:3765121-3765707 GCF_000327345.1 Myotis davidii | reverse complement strand
CTCCGCTCCCTCTCCTGCCCTACTCAGTGACTCCTGCATACTCTACCCACACCCTCCGATTTCTGACACAGTCTCCCCTTCATACTCTCTTCTTGCCCGCAAAACAGTTACCCCTCTGCCCATTGCAAGCATGCACTCACTCTGTCTGAGGGGAAAGAAGCCACAAGATGGTAAGTCCCTCCGTGTCACATATCAGACCTCCAAACTCACCTTCTCTTTCTGCCTGTTGAAAGGGTGCTTTGTGTCCTACCTGAGCCAAAAAAGTCTCAATATAGACAAGTCATTTGTAGAGTGTTTCCTTCCTTCTTAAAAACAAAACCCTTGCTTATCAACTCATCTTCTCCTCGGAGTCCTAAAATATACTTCCTGATATTTGAAGTCTTTGATCTTCCTTGAGTTGATTTTTGCACGTTGGGTGGTAGGATTCCAGTTTTCTATTTTGCCTGTGACGTCTGGTTTTCTGTCTAGTTCTTTTTATTATTTAATCTATATTATAACTAGTCAGCCGTGTCCCCAAAGTAGTGCACCAGGGAAAGGGCGTTAGTTTTATGGTTCATAAGGCTTACTATTATTGGTAAAGTTGGTG
>NW_006296417.1:3756121-3764254 GCF_000327345.1 Myotis davidii | reverse complement strand
TTATCATATTTAATCCATACAACACTGCAACACTTCTGTGAGGAAGGAGGCAGCTCAGCATGACCATCCTTTTATTTATTTATTTTTTTTAAATATATTGGAAAAGGAAGAACCACAGAGAAGGAAACGACTTGCAGGAAGACATGTACCTAACTAGTTAACTAATGAGCGACAGAATCAGGCCTAGAATTGTTACCCGACTCCGCAGGAGAGATACAGGCAATTGAGCATCCTTATTGGGAAACCTTGTTTTCTGTTTAAGTTATTTTAAAATGCCCTGTGGTTAATATCAGGCCGCAGATAGATTGCATCAGGGGCAAGTTTGCCAATTGTTCCCTGAGGGAACTTGTTGCACAATCAATATAGCAGCAGCGGGAGGACTGCTCCAGCTCTGAGAACCGTGGGTGAAGCCCACGATTATAAAGAAATTAGGAAAACCCCTCCGAGTGTGTCATGCTCGGGCTAAAGCATCCAAGTGACTGTGACTGTGACAATTTCTCTTTGCAGTTGGCAGCTCAGGAGGGAAAAAACTAGAGAAACCAGAGCGTAACTTGCAGCCATAAAGGAATGTTTGCGTCTCTAACGGACAGGAGGAGCCGGGTGATGCCTGTTTTGAGACCGCAGAGAGAAGCTGGCACCTGAGCTGGGCAGACAGACAGACACCGCAGGTTGATACCCGAGAGCTGTGCACTGTCAGACACTTCCCAGTCAGTTCTGGATGGAAGACTAGGATTAAACCGTGGCCACTTAGTTAAAGGTTAGAGGGAGAGATTTTTGATAGCATCTGGCTATCTGTCCCTGGGGTAGCCTTTCCTTATTAAAGCGGTGGAAAGAGATGCAAACGCATTGAAGTGGAGGCGGATGGGACTGTGACCCACCAGTAACTGAGTCAGGGAGAGGTTGTCTCCAATTGTAAGGCCAGTGGAGCTGAGTGGAGCGCAAAGCCCTGGCCTCCTGCAGGCCAGTGTCGCCAGCAGTCGCACCCCGGGTAGATGGAGGCACTGTGCAGGGACATCGATCTGGTGGGGGCCTCAGCAAGGCCTGGCCACCTTCTGTTTTTCTGCTCCACCCTCTCTCCTGCCCTAGTCAGTGACTCCTTCATACTCTACCCACACCCTCCGATTTCTGTCTCCCCTTCATACTCTCTTCTTGCCCACAACTTTTTTTTGGTCAGCTGTGGCCCCTCTGTCATGCACCAGGGAAGGGTCAGTAATTTTATGGTCCATAAGACTTACTATTATTGTTAAAGTTGGTGTAATTTTTGGCCTATTAGGGAATTTGGTCAGAAGTTTTAGTATTAAGGAAACACCATGAGCAGCTGTGAAAGCGGGTATAAAAAAGTGGGTTGGACCACTTTATATGGTCGGTGGAGTCATGGCTATTATATGAATATGGTTGTAGCAACCGTGTCCTGGGTGTTCATTCATGAAATCAGTGTAACTCTTTTAAGGCTACTTGTTGATTCGAAAATTTATGAGCAGAATTCTCTTTGGTGGGTTGGACCACTTTATATGGTCGGTGGAGTCAAGGCCGTTATATAAGTCTGGTTGTAGCAACCATGTCTTGGGTGTTTATTCATAAAAATCAGTGTAACTCTATTAAGGCTACTTGTTGATTCGAAAATTTATGAGCAGAATTCTCTTTGGTAGGATTAATTGCATGCATGGCTATTTGTGGGTTTCAGGAGTTGGCCACACTAGTAATAGCTCAGGAGACCTATATTGTGGAGTAGTGTTTTAGTACTTGATAACATTTAGTACTTGATGATAACCTTGCTCCTTGGGACCTCTCATGTCTTCCTCTCCACCCCCTACCTTTCCTTTGCTCCAGTTCTGGGCCTAGCCTCCTTGATCTGCATCAAGCCCAGGTATTCTCCTGCCCCAGGGCCTTAGCACTGGCTGTTCCCTCGGCCTACGGAGCTTCCACCCAGACCTCTGCTGAGCCTGACAGCTTCAGTTCCTTCTGTTTCTTCCTCCAAGCCACCTTCTCGGTAAAGTCTTTCCTGGACACACTACTTAAGGTCCCCCAGTTCCTATAACATTTTATATTCCTCTCCCTGCTTTCATTTTTCTCATTAGCATATGTTGCTATTTACCAATCGCTATATTTTATTTTCCTATTTCTTTTTTATTTTCCTATTTCTTTATGGTCTCTCCCATTCATTAAAATTTAAGCCCCAGTGAGTCAGAGATTTTTGTCTCCCCTCCCCCCTACTTGTATAGCTCCAGCTTCTGGAATAATGTCAGGTACTGGCTCCTAAAAATCAGTGGTTGAATGAGCGGACAAAACAAAAATATCTGTAATTTCTGGCTTATAAAATCATAAAGGATAAAAAGCTTGTGAATATTTCTTCACTCTACTAACAAATAAAATCAAAACCATTCACAACCAAGGCACTTACTGTCTATTAATGATAGCATCTCATATTAGCTTCTGCTATGTCAGTGGTTTATAGATGTGATTTTCAGGAAATCTGACTATGTCAGTAGTTCCAGGAATACCCCATGATTTGGTGGGTGTGCTAAAAAAAAAAAGGCAGCTTAGTTTTGGAATGGAGCTATGGCTTGGTAGTCGGGTTGGGTAGTGATGCTTGAAAACAGTCTGGAGAAAGCTATATGTACCGGTAAAACTTCGATTCATTTAACGTGTATTCATTAAGCATCTATGATGTGATGAGATCTGGGTACATACATTGAACACGACACCACTTTTTCCTGGATGTTGCTTACAGTGTTAGCAGGAGATCTAAGTAGGTAAACAGTAATAACAATGAGATATTATGGAAGCACAAAGGAGGGGCAGGTAACCAGGAGGTTTGGGGAAGGATTCTTGGTGGAGGTAACAGCTGAGCAGGATAAACAGGAAAATGTGCAGGAACAGGGCATTGGTGGTGGTGAGGGTGGAGAAAGGGGCTGAGAAACAGCATCCCGGAGGCATAAAAGGTTGGTGTTCTGAGAAGCCGGAAAGCTCAGTATGGTGTGAACGTGGGCTGTGACCACACGTGTATCCTGAATTCAGTCACTTCCCATCAGCTCCACTGCCGTCACCCCTATGCAAGCCGCCGTCATCTCTCACTGGGACCCCTGCAACACCCCTCTCCCCGACTCCCTGCTTCTACTCTGAGTTTTTAGTACCAGGAAAAGGAGAAGCAGCCCCTGGCAGGCGAGAGCCGGTCTGGATGTCATAGCAGGGTCACGGGTGTTGTTCTGTCCAACATAAACACGTCCTGGAACCACAACCTCAGGCAAGGCCGCTCTGTGACCCGGACAGATGGACAACAAAAACAAGACCCGTGCTGAATAGAGACAGCAGCACAAACAATCTCCAGACCACAGCAATGACCGGCGAGCCTTCCGTCCTGGCAGATGCGAGCTGCTGCTGCTACTGTACCACAGCCCAACTTCAGCTTCACTGCTCCTCCCTCAGGAGCGCCGGTCACAGATTCCCCCCACCCCCCCGCTTCTGCGATCATCTAACCCAGACAAAACCCCACTTCCTTGAATCTTCTCCAGAATCACCCAACACAAGCCCAAATGCTATCATTTCTAACCCTGTTTAGCTGAGATGCCTCCATGGTTCCCATCGTGTGTGCATGTGCGTGTGCGTGTGCGTGTGCGTGTGTGTGTGTGTGTGTGTGTTCTCCCTCATTGCAAGGAGTCAGTAAACCCAGTTGTTGAACCAGCAGTGTGTTCCTGGTGGTCTTGAGCTGGAGTACATTGACAATTCATAAACACAGAAAAATATTAATATTTTCCTACGAAAAATGCTTCAATGGCTTCCCATGACTCTGAGTCACAAACTTTTCCCATCATTTGCCTGCCTGCCTGCCTCTCAGACCTCATTCATCCACTTCTTAAGTGTTGTTTGAGGATCCACAATGAGCTAGGAATATTTCTTGGCACAGGTCCATCTCACACAGCTGTGTGAAGAATGGATCCGAGCAAGAAGCCAGGGCCGGGGGTAGGGAGACCAGTTATAAGTCTCTCTCACTCTAGAAACAACTGGATTGCAATTGGGGAGGGAGCAGGGTAAAACCTAAATGGCCAGTGTTATGCTAAGTGAGATAGGTCAGGCAGAGAAATACCAGTACTGCGTGGTATCACCTATGGAATCTAAAAAAACTGGACTGCCTGGGCAGAGAAATACCAGTACTGCGTGGTATCACCTGTGGAATCTAGAAAAGTCTGCCTGGCCGGCATAGCTCAGTGGTTGAGCACTGACCTATGGACCAGGAGGTCACCATTCAATTCCTGGTGGGGGCACATGTCCAGGTTGTGGGCTCACTCCCCAGTGTGGGTCGGGGGCATGCAGGAGGCAGCCCATCAGTGATTCTCATGATTGATGTCTCTTTCTCTCTCTCTCCCTTTCCCTTCCTCTCTGCAATCAATAAAAATATATTAAAAATAAAAGAACGCTGGACCAAGAGAACCAGAGAGTAGAGTGGTGGTTAGGGGTGGGGGAGTGGAGAAAATGGGGAGATGTTGGTCAAAGGATACCTAGTTCCATTCATAAGACTAACAAGTTCCGGGGACCTGATGCATAGCATGGTGATTACAACTAGTAATACTGTATTATATGCAGCATGGCTCAGTGGTTGAACACTGACCTATGGACCAGGAGGTCACCGTTCGATTCTCGGTGGGGGCACATGTCCGGGTTGTGGATCATTCCCCAGTGTGGGTGGGGGGCATGCAGTAGGCAGCCCATCAGTGATTCTCATGATTGATGTTTCTTTCTCTCTCTCTCCCTTTCCCTTCCTCTCTGCAATCAATAAAAATATATTAAAAATAAAATAAAGCTGGACCCAGAGAACCAGAGAGTAGAGTGGTGGTTAGGGGTGGGGGAGTGGAGAAAATGGGGAGATGTTGGTCAAAGGATACCTAGTTCCATTCATAAGACTAACAAGTTCCGGGGACCTGATGCATAGCATGGTGATTACAACTAGTAATACTGTATTATATACTTGAAAGTTGCTAAGAGAGTGGATCTTAAATGTTCTGACCACAAAAAAGAAATGGTAATTATGTGGCCTGATGGAAGTGTTAGCTAATACTATGATAGTAATCATTTTGCAATATATAAATGTATCAAACCAACACTTTGCACACCTTAAACGTACACAGTGTTATATGTCAATTATAGCTTCGTAAAACTGGGGGAAAACAAATATGTAACATCCAGATTTCTGGTTTGGGCAACAGGGGCCAACACAGTGCGACATTCCCGGGAGATGGACTTACAGCAAATATACTAACAAGGATTCTAGAAAAGGCAGCCTCGCCACTGGGCTCGAGTGTCTTATTCTCTTGGCTGCCTTCGGCCTGTGGGTTGGTGCCTGTCAGAGAAAGAAATTGCTTGAATAATGTACCTATTCAGGTTCGAGTTTATATGTTTAAGGGAGACATATTTCAGTGGAGTCAGTAACGTATTTCTTACGGCCTCCTGGGCTTAAATAAAATGATGATTAGAGTAATTCAGGGTCCATCAAGGAGTGCAGAAACAGCTGCCGTCTGCCATTGCGTGCACTGGTAACTCATTTACTTCTTATAATGGGTTTCCACATCTATGAATTAGGTTAGAATGTGTGGCTCGTGCTCAGAGGAACCAAGAAATGACTTGCTTTTGTGCTACCACTCTCAGAAGTAAATTATTCCGTATTCATGGCTTGTAGGGTTGAAAGCGAAACTAAATATATTTTGGTTTCCTCCACCCTTCACTCGAGGACGTGTTTTAATGTTCCCATCACAGAGACTTGGTGGTATTGACTCATTGTGTGTTTCGCATATTTATAAACGCTCTGCCATCTATTAGCGGGGGCTATTGCAGGAATGAACTTGGCGCTTTATTCACATCACAGCCGTTTCTCCAAGGCCGTCTGACTCATGGCAGAGGAGTTGAGATTTGAGCTTGGGCACTGACAGCACAGTGGGTCCCAAGGAGAGGCGAGAGCTGCTGGGACACAATGATCAGACTGGTTCTCTAGAGCCGTGGTCCCCGTACAGTTTTGTAAGACTGAATTTAAGTGAAATAAAATGAAAAATCCGGGTTCAGTCACACCAGCCACATCGTGAGTGCTCAGCAGCCCCCCGGGGCTGGCGGCCACCACATGGAGAGTGCAGGGCACGTCCCTTCTTGCAGGCAATTCCACTGGCCTTGTTGGTGCTGGGGTCCTTCTGGGGTTCCCTGAGATACAGTGGGGCCCTGACTTACGAGTGTCCCGACTAACGAGTTTTTCGAGATACGAGCCATCTCTTGGCCGATTCTTTGCTTTGAGTTGCGAGCTAAAATTCAGGTTACGAGCCAGCTTCAGATACCCCACCGCTAGTTGGCGCAGCGAACGTCACAGTGAACGCCACATCAGCCCAGCATCACATGTCTCACTCGTTCACAAGTGATTTGACATACGAGTAATTTGAGTTACGAGCTCCGTCACGGAACGAATTAAACTCGTAAGTCAAGGCCCCACTGTCATAGAAAAGACGGCAAGAAGAGAGATGGGGAAAGAAGAAGGGGAGAGAGGGAGAAAGGAAGGAAGAAAGAGAAAGGAAGGAAGGAAAGGAGGGAGGAAAGAAAAGAACGGAAAGGAAAGGAAAGGAAAAGAAAAGAGAACAGAACAGAAGAACCCTCAGCTGTGAGGAGCAGAGGCACCTGACAGATCTTAGCTGCCCTGTCCTTCCCGGACCTGGTTGAGAAGCTGCTGCCACCACCTCTTTGTGCGGCCCTGGCGCCTGTGCCCTCAGAGGCATGTCTGGCCCTCGTGTCCCTTTCAGGGAACGCTGTGGCCTCGGACATGTCTAAGGCTGCAAGCCTCTCGGGCTGTCCTCCCCACCGCCCAGGCCCACAGCTGGGCAGAGAGGAGGCGGCCAGCACTCAGTCGGTTCGGCCTGGCTAAGCAGGTGACACTTTTATTAGACACAAAAGCCTCAACCTGGGGAAAGATTTCTATTTAGAGCTGGGAAACTAGGCCACCTCTAAAATCCGTGGCCTACATTTCCTGCTATAGAAATTCAAAAATGAAATATCGTGAGGACGGCATGTGGGCGCCGAAACACCATCCAAAGGCAGGGTGAAGGAGAAAGGATGGAAGAAAGGGAGGGAGGGAATTTAAAAGAGTTTCCGAGTTTGAAATCCTTTTTAACCGAGCTAACAATATACAATAAGGGAAGAAAAACGAGTATCCCAGCTGTGTATTTGTTTTCCTGGAAGAGCAATGTTTGCTAACTGGTGGCTCCTTTGGCGGGGGAAAAAAAATCCATTTCCCCTCTGAGGCCTGTTAGAAAAATAGCAACTTCCCCAGCCCCCTGCCTGCCGCCCACAGAGACCAGGCTGGGTGGCTCACGCTGACCAGCCGCCGCTGCTTTCCGATACAGACTTCTGAGAAACTGTTTATTTGATCTCATCGATCCGGGCTCTTGACACCGGGCCCCGTGGCGCATCCGAGGTTAACAGGCTCTTGAGGCCTGCATGCCCACGAATCTTGGCGGTGGGGATGAGTGGTTGTCCAGAGGGAGGAGAATAAAATAACAGCTGTACGCAGTGCCTCTTATCATCCATAGCTGCCTCATGAGGGGTTGCGGGGGCAGGGCCAACATTTGGATGGTGATCACTAGATGGCAAACACCCAGGCCTGCCATCGTTTTGTCCATCGTCCATTCGTACTGAGGTATGAAGAATGAATGAGGTTCTTTAAAATATATTTTTGTTGATTTCAGAGAGGAAGAGAGAGAGGGAGAGAGAGAGAGAAACATCAATGATGAGAATCATTGATCAGCTGCCTCCTGCACACCCCACGCTGGGGATCGAGCCCACAACCTGCATGTGCCCTGACTGGGAATCGAACCCTGACCTCCTGGGCCATCCTGAGGTTCTTTAAAACACAGAGGCAAAGGGATCACTGAATCCATTCTTGCCATTGATATTTCTAATATTCCCCAGTACAGCGGGGTCTTGACTTACGAGCGTCCCTACTAACAAGTTTTTCAAGATACGAGCCGTCTCTCGGCCGATTTTTTGCTTTGAGTTGTGAGCTAAAATTCGGGGTAGGAGCCAGTTTCGGATACCCCACCACTAGTTGGCGCAGCAAACATCACAGTGAATGCCACAACATCAGCCCAGCATCACGTGTCTCACTTG
>NW_006296417.1:3741359-3756071 GCF_000327345.1 Myotis davidii | reverse complement strand
TGATTATTAATCTCTTATTGAGCCAAATTTATGAATTAAACTTTATTACAGTTCTGTATGCATGTATAGGAAAAACACAGTATATGTAGGGTTTAGTACTACCTGCAGTTTCAGGCATCCACTGGGAGCCTTGGAATTTATCCTCTCAGGATAAGGGGGACCACCATATGGATGGTTGTTTTTTGACAGGAAAAAAAAAGGAAAGGAAGAAAAAGGGGAGAGAAGAAGGGAGGGAGGATGGGAGAAGAGGAGGAAAAAAAAGAAAAGAATACAGCCAGCTGACATGCCTTGGTGGTTGAGTGTCCACCAATGAACCAGGAGGTCACGGTTCGATTCCTAGTCAAGGCACGTGCCCGGGCTGTGGGCTTTATCCCCAGTGTGGGGTGTGCAGGAAGCAGCCAGTCAATGATTCTCTCTTAGTTGGAAGGCCCATTCTGGGTGGGTGCAGGAACGGATTGGTCAGAAGGAAAGGTCAAACAACAATGTCTTTGCGTCGTATCATCTTGAAAAGAGACTTTCCAGTCGAGGTTCAGACAGGGTTATGGCAAGGGCCACATCCTTGCCCGAGTTCTGTTGCTGTGCCATGAACAAACAGCCTCCTTACCTGCCCTTGCTCACTTCCCAGGCCCCATGAGGACGTCCTGGTCAGTACACATTAAGAGGGACAGTGACAAGCTGGAGTTTTCAAGAGGAAGCCAAGCACAGGTCTGGATGTGTGCCATCGAAGGAGCTGGAGATGTTTGCTCTCAAGAGAAGACTCAAAGGTGCAAGGTAACCGTCTTCAAATCAATGTTATATTTAATTCGTGTAGTGGAATACTGGGTCAAATACTGTGGAAGGAGCCACGGCACACTGTCAAGTGAAAGAAGCAATTGCGGAACCGGTATGCTTCGTGTGTTCTCATATTCTGTGCAGAAATATGAACAAAGCTTTGTACATACGTGTGCATGTGTGTATATTCATACTTATGCATATATACATGTATTAGATATGTGGTTGCAGAGGTGGGGCAGCTTATAAAACTCAGCTTTTCAGTTTACAAAAGTGTATTTCTTTCATCACCACTTTCAAACTCAGAAGAGGAGTCTCATTTCTAAACGGGGAGAAAACCTATAAACTTGCCACCCCAGGCACTTCATGGCTGGCCTCACCTTTGATCTGTTGGGGTCAATGTCAGTTCATTAAAAGTTCGAACCTTGACACTCTGCCTCGTAGGTGGCCTGTGGAACATCGTGGTTCGAGGGGGTGGGCTGCTGGCTCTGTCCTGGGTTTCTGATGCTATGCGGGGGGAGAGAATACCCCCATCCAGGTAATGGGGCCTGGGAATAGGGTCTGCCCCTGCATGGTGGTCTCCCTAGGCCAAACATGCAGGCTTTCTTGAGCCACGTTGGCGTCATGCTGGCACGTATGTGGGAGGTTCTCTAGAGTTGTGGTATAATAAAGTCTGTCTGGTCTTTGTCCCAGGATCCCCAGCACAAGCTTCAAAAACCCTTGGCAATTCCAGAACCATAGGAGTGTTTTGTTATGCAAAGGAGACAAGTTGTGCTGGGACCCGGGCTGATTACTGGAAAGTCCATGCATGGGAGGGTTGGGATTCTTCGAAGTCGGACCTCTGGGGAGAAGGGAGAGGTTGGAGATTGACTTCAATCATGTATCCAATGATTCAATCAGTCGGTCGTCCCTACGTAATGAAACCCCAGTCAAACTGCAGACGGTAAACTTGGTGGAGCTTTGTGGTTGGGGACACACTGATGTCTGAGGAGGAGGCTGTGCCCTGACTCCATGGGGGTGTCAGAAGCTCTGAGTCCGGAACCCTCCCAGACCTTGTCTGTGTGTATCCTTTATAATAACGCTGTAATGGCAAGGGTAGTGCTTTCAGTGGATTCTGTAAGTCTTTCCAGCAAATGATTGAGCCTGAGGGGAGCGGTTGAAAGCCCTCACATTTACAGCCAGTCAGTCTGAAGTGCGGGTGACATCTGAATTGGGAGCAGTCCTGTGGAGGACTTTGTCCTTAACCTGTGGGGTCAACTCTGACTCTGGTTGGTTAGTGTCAGAATTGTACTGAGGGACACCCAGGTTTGTGGGAGGGGGAACAGCACAGGGTATACCCTTTGGAATGTAATTATTGCCAAGTTGTTCACACCCCAATCAGTACTGTATGTATTTGGCTGGTTACTCCTCACCCTAGACCAGTGGTTGGCAAACTCATTAGTCAACAGAGCCAAATATCAACAGTACAACGATTGAAATTTCTTTTGAGAGCCAAATTTTTTAAACTTAAACTATACAGGTAGGTACATTGTTATTAACTTAATTAGGGTGCTCCTAAGCTGGCCTTTGCTAAGTACCTCAATCTGATGGAGGTATGTTCGCTGAGGTCAACCCCTTCCAACTCTCCCATCCACATCTCCTTTTGTTCATCCGCTCTATATGTCCAAACCATCTCAACATTCCTTTCTCAATCCTCGACACTACATCTTCTTTCACTCCACAACGTTCCCTAAAATTAACTTAATAAACTTTACTTAAAGTTTTAAGTCACTTTCGCACTGTACGTGCGTGCCCGCACGTGGTATTTTGTGGAAGAGCCACACTCAAGGGGCCAAAGAGCCGCATGTGGCTCGTGAGCCACGGTTTGCCGACCACTGCCCTAGACAAATGGTGAGCTCTCTAACTTAAGCTTGTCTGGTGGGTGTCATTGCTTTCTTACTGTGGTTTTAATTTAAATTCTCCTTTTCCAAAAGGGATTGAATATCTTTTCATATAGTATTCGTCATTTCGTTTTCCTCTTTTATAAAATGCCTGCTTATCTGTTTTGCTTATCTTTTTTCTGTTGAAATCAATAGAATCAAATCTATTGTCTTTCCCTTATTGATTATGTATGTATGATCTTAGTTTCTGTCTAGACTTCCCACTCTCCTTTTGATGTCTTTTGAAGAATTTTAATATGATATAGTTGTGTTTACTAATCTTTCTCTTTGTGGTTGGTGTTTTCTAGGTCTTGTATAAAAAATAAATTCTTAGTCTTAAAGATTTTTTTTTTGTATTGTGTTCTTAATGTAAAATTTTGATGTTCGAATTTAAGTGTTCAATCTACCTGCAGTGTATTTTTGCAGATGATGTGAGGGAAGGGCCCCATTTCATTTGTTTCCACATAAATAACCAATTATCCCAGCACCAGTTATTGATGAGTCCTCTCTGCTACTGAAATGCCGGCTCTGTTATAAATCCGTTTTCCATGTTCGGGAAGGTTTAGTTCTGGCTCTCTATTCTCTTTCGTTGGTCTATTTGTCTATTTTGTGCCAACACAACAGTGCCGTTGCTGTTCTTTTTGGTGTCTGCAAAGACACATTACTCCCGCTCACTCTAATGTCTTTGTTGTTCTTGGCCTTTTGTTTTCCACATAGAAACATAGAGGAATGAGCTTAGCAAGTTCTATGAAAATGAAAATACTATATGTTTGTATATGTTGTTGTAAATTATGTACTGTTCTAAATTGTATCTTTTAAAAATTTTTCAATTACAATTGAAATATATTATATTAGTTTCAGGTGTACAACATAGTGATTGGACATTTGTATAACTTACAAAACAATCTCCCCAGTAAGTCTAGTAACCACCTGACACCATACATAATTATTACAGTATTACTGATTATTTCCCTTATGCTATACTTTACTAAATTGTGCCTTTTTAAAATAATATTTTGAGCAGTTTTTGCTGGTATACAGAATTGAAATATTTTGTTATATTCTTCTATCAAATCTGGTAACCTTTTAAAACTCTCTTGTTAATTCTAATTGTAGATGCTTTTGGGTTTTCAGTGTACTTAATAGTATAATCTGCAAATAATGATAGCTTTATTTCTTCCTTTCTAATCTTTTTTGTTGTTGTTAATCCTCATCCAAGGATATTTTCCCATTGATTTTTAGGGAGAGTGGAAGACAGAGAGAAACATCAATGTGAGAGAAACACATTAATTGGTTGCCCTCTGTATGAGCCCTGACCGAGAGAAACACATCAATTGGTTGCCTTCTGTATGAGCCCTGACTAGGGCCCAGACCAAGGAGGAGCCTGAAACCGAGGTACATGCCCTTGACTGGAATCAAACCAGGGACTCTTTGGTCCACAGGCCGACACTCTATCCACTGACCCAAACCGGCTGGGGCAACACTCCAGCCTTTTCTTAAGACTTGCTTAATCCTTTAAAGATTGAAGGAGAATCTGGGGCTTTGAGAGGCAGCTGGACCTGGGAAGCTCAGCACCTCTACCTTCCTGTGGTCTGTAGAGAGCCCCCATTCTGTCTTGGGGCTTCTTGCTGTTTTATTGGGGTAGGATCCAGTCCTGTTGAGGGAGCCTGTGTTTGTCCGATGTTGCCTGTGATTCAGTGGCAAGGCAGTTGGTTGTGGGGGTCTGTATGGAGAAGCGCACAGTGAGTAGTTCTCTCGCCCTCTCTCTTTTAGATATTGTTTAATGCCATGTGGATGATCATTAGGTTGTTTTCATATTTTACTATTAAATTATTAAAACACAGGTGTTGTAAACCTTCTTGTACATACCCCTATCCTGCTTTTCTGATGAACTTATTAGAATAAGTTATTAGAATGGAATCACTGGGTCAACTATATGCTGATTTTAGATTGGGAGAGGTATTACCTATTTTTTCTTCAGTTACTCTCTCGTCAGCAAAGTGGGGGAGTTCCTTTTCCTCCAACACGGGCTATAATTAACTTAAAAAGTCTTCGCTCATCTGCTAGCAGAAATATTGTTTTAATTTCCGTTCCTTTTATTAACCAGTGAGCTTGAACATCTTCAATTTGTTTTTCTTCTTTGATTTGCTTGTCCATGTTCTTTGCGAAATTTTCCATGAGGGTGGTTTTTCCCTCTTCTTTGATTTGTAAGTTATTTTTGTTTTATGGAATCTGAACCTTCTGTTGATGGCAGATTAATGTAGTGGTTGAGAGCCTGACTTTTCCAGATGTGACTTGTGACTAAGTCCCTGAAACTCTCTCGTCACTTCTTCATCTCTAAATTAGTTCATATTTCACAAGTGTGAAATAGCACTCTTTCTCCTCCTACCCCCAACTACACCCTTGTAGGGACAACTGGGAGAGGTGGTATTGGTGGCACCGAGAGAGTTGGATGTCTTTACGTAACACTGGCATATCCAGAGAGGGCAGGGATCAAAAAGAGAAGAACCCAGCAACATATTGAGGGACGGATGGAGGGGATTGGGGGCCGCTGTTCCACTCTGGGATGTGGGGAAGACAGATGGGGTAAACATTTTCTTTAAAGAAAGTCTTACCGGATGTCGTAATCTTTCCTTTGTAGACTCTGCTTCCCGCACTCCCCACCCCTCTGAGCTGTTTATGAAGCACAGTTCTATTTTGTGCTGTGAATCACAACTGCATTTCTTTAGTATTTACCTCTGTGTGACACTGGGTTTACAGTGAGCAAGAGAACTCATTTGACCAGGGATTAACTGAGAAGGGGCATGTGAGGTGCCCCATCATTTTTCAAAGAATTTTCCTAATCTGGTATCAGTCTTTGTACTGTTTATGGCATTTTGTCATAAAACAAAAATAATTGTTTTAACTTTAAATAGTTTAAAATAGAGCCTCTTAGGCTTGTGTCAGTGATGATGTATTTGTCTAGGATACGGAAGACACAGTGCAGATGGGCTTACGGGGTATCAAATGTGTTGGCTCAGTCAGGTCGGGGTGACTCAGTGATCGAGCATCGACCTATGAACCCGGAGGTCACTGTTCAATTCCTGGGTAGGGCACATGCCTGGGTTTCGGACTCAATCCCCAGTTGGGGGCGTGCAGGAGGCAGCCAATCAATGATTCTCTCCCATCATTGATGTTTATCGCTCTCTCTCCTTTCCTCTCTGAAATCAATAAAAATATATTTTAAAAAATGTGTTGGCTCATACAGAAGGAACTCTGTAGGGGACTGGGCCTCAGATCAAGGACTCTGATCTTTCCATCTTCCTGCTCCACCTTTCAGAGTATCAGCGACATCTTAAGGTTGATTTCTCTTGTTATAGGACACCTACCAGTAACAGTCAGGGCTTTCCTCCCTGTCTCCTGTCTATGTTTAGGTAGGGGTGGGGTGGGGGTGGGGAGGAGATAGAAAGTGTGGTTTGCTTTGTGATTCTCTCTTAAGAGAAGGACGTTTTCTTCCAAATAGCTCCCATCAAACCTCTCGCCATATCTCAGAAGGTGTCGGCACCCTATCTCTGAAGTCATCATTGGCAGAAAGGAGGGGTTTCAGGCACTTGGCTTAAATCAGGGGTTCTTAAAGTGTGGTCTCTAGACCAGAAGCGTCAGCCCTTGTTTGAAAGGAAAATTGTCAGGATTCACCATAGATCCAGGGAATCAGAAACTCTCTGACTCAAAGCCCTGGCTGGTTCTGATGCCCTCTTTCGTCTGAGACCCACCGGCTCAGAGCTGCCAGTGGAACGGAGCTGGTTTAGTCCCTGGCACCACAAGGGCTGGTTGGGGGCGGGGCGGCCTCCTGAACGGAGCTGAGGCCTGTGAGGGAGGGAGGGAGAAGTGGACAATGGGAGGTGCCAACAGTGTCCATTCCATGGGACACATTCAAAGCCCAGATGACCCTTTAAACCTAACTGTTTAAGTTGCAAAATTAATACATGCACCTCGTTCAACTTTCTAATTGTGGGAAGGTATCGGTGACAGAGGATGCTCATGATTCTGTGCTTGTTTGTTTCACCCACCGTATCAGGGCGATGGTTTTAGGTCAACCATAAATCCCTCCTTTGTAAAAGCTGTATCTTATCCCATTCTGTGAATGTTTCTTCATTTATTCCCTCAGTCTCCTGCGGATGGGCCTGCAAATGGTTTCTAATCTTTGCTTATATCAGCGGTTCTCAACCTGTGGGTTGTGACCCCTTTGGGGGTCGAACGACCCTTTCACAGGGGTCGCCTAAGACCATCGGAAAACACATATATAATTACATATTGTTTTTGTGATTAGTCACTATGCTTTAATTACGTTCAATTTGTAACAATGAAATTGGGGGTCACCACAACATGAGGAACTGTATTAAAGGGTCGCGGCATTAGGAAGGTTGAGAACCACTGGCTTATATGAACTTCTGCAAAGGACATCTATGTCCATATGTCTTTGCATGAGAGCAGACACGTACATGTGGAATTTCCAGCTCAAAGGAAGCTCCATTTTAAATTTTGATAAGTATTTGCAAGTTGTCCCCCACGGGAGTGGCACTAATTTATATTCCTACCAACAGTACATGAGACCCACATCCCACCAACTGTAGCAATTTCCACATTTCCAGATTTTTGCAAAAATATTACTATTTTAATGTCCATCTTTTAATTTGTCACTTATGAAGCAGGCTGGATTACTTTTTCATGTTTTCTTATGTGCAAAACTCATTTTTACATATTTTTCGAGGTCACAGCCACATAGACATTCATATTTGTGTGGTTTCCTCATAAGGGTTCTGCCTTCAATATCAGGCAAAGAAAGGTCTTCTCAACTCCCAGATTTGCAAGTGCTGTTTAATAGAAAAGAGATTAAATAAAGCATCTCTGGGGTGAGAAAGGTCATTGCTGTTCCACTTGGGGAAAAGGGGCTCATCCAGGACTTCGGAGGAACACAGACCTCAGTGCAGAGTGCACAGCCTGTTTCTCTCCCATCCAGGTGCCTGGTTAAAAGGGCCGCGAGCCCTTCCGTTGAGCTGCTACGAATCGTGTCAAGTCTGGGCTTCGAGTGGAGACCTGAGCTCTCTGTCTCTAAGATATTTCCAGGTTCAGGCCCTGTAGCTCGGGTGGAACACCCCACAGGGCACCCCCCCTCGCTGCCGCTGGTTGCCCCCCATTTCTGGGTAGAAGTTGATCCTCTATAGGCAGCTTTCAAATACGAGCTCCTCTGGGTCTTGTTAAAACACGTTGTCAATGCCTGTCTTTCTCGGCTGGGGTGACCTTTAACTCAGCGTTGCCTTCGCTACCTGACTTTGGATAACCTCCAAAGGAAGGTTGCCATGGCGATCCTGCCTTCAGCTCAACCAAATCTGGCTTCTGTATCTTATTAAATGTTTCCCAAAAAGGAAATCACACAGAGACACAGAAGATGAGGGTCATTCACGTGCCGCTCTAATGCTCTCTTGCCCTCCCCCTCCCTGATTGTCAGTCTCCCTTCCTCTGCCATGAGTTCAGTCACTACCCCCTTCTCCTTTCCTAATCCCAGCGCCCGTGGCAAATGCTTAAATTTTAGGGGGCAAAGGGATGGGGGATGGTCATGGCAAATGTCACTTTGCCTTTTAAAAGACATTTTTGCAACCCACATCTAGCACCACTGGCAGATGTCAGAAGTAGATGCATGAGACCCTGTTGGAGGCACTATTAGGATAGACATTTTCTTATCTTTCTTTCTTTTTTTGTGTGTGTGGCGTGTCTCCACTTTTCCTGGGGAGTCTGTTTTCATAGTGAATGTCATTAAATCTGAGGAGATAATCCTTAAACTGCCAGCTCCGTGCTCCTTGTCAGGGAGGGAAGCGGGAATGCACAATTGTCCTTGGGGACTTGCGAGAAGTCGTTTTGTATTCCACTCCATGGCTAGAAGAAGAGGAGAGAAGGCAAAAAATCAGTGACACTCAGAGTCTAGTCTGCGGGAGGGTAGATTAGGCGCTGAGTCCTCTGCTAACCGTCAGTCCGGCAAAAGGGATGATCGGGCTTCAGGGAGGATTAAGGTTTGCGAAGGCCAGGTGTGGCCATCAGTCCTCGAGTCCCTCCGCCTTTAAAAGCAGATGCCCCCTGTCTGTTCTGAAGGGAGGAGGGGAGGTGCCGGGCAGTCAGAAGCAGGGCTGTGCTGGGTGGGCTCGAGGTCCTCGCCTCTTTCTAGAAGTTCTTCCCCACCATGTTAGTTGGGTAGGGCTACCATAGCATTTGTAGTTGGACTCTAGGGACGACCACCTCTATCTGCATGGGCCACATTCTTTCCCAAAATACCCTACTTCCTTCCAGCTCACACCTGCCCTCTAGGGAGGGGGTCTTGGGTTGTCCTCACCACGACCACAGATAGATGGCCTTGTCTCCAACCCTCTTAAGCTTGGGTCACCGTCTAAACAAACCACGCCTCGGGCTGCTGCTGTGTAGTCACCAGAAAGGTGGGGCCATTTTTAAAGAGATGTTGACTGTTTTGGTCCTTTGATAATTCCAGTCCGTGCCTCTCTCCTCCACCTTGATTATGGTACATCCCATGGCAAAGGAAACAAAACCTATGGAGTCTAACAGGCAACTGCCCTTTGGGGAAGGCAAGAACCCTAAGCGACTGGTGGTGGTAATGGAGACATAAGGGGTAGAACCTGGACTCTGGGTAGCCATCCTCAGCCCCACCTTGAGGGCCAGAAGGGCAGAATCTTTCCTGGACCTTCCAACAGGCCTAGATGGAGGGGAGAGCTAACCCAAAGGGCACCAAGGAGAGGAATGAAGGTGATGTTGGCAGATGCCTGAGTTGACAGCTGACATCAAAGCACAGGTGACACCCCTTCCCTCATGCCGTGGCACCATCTGAGCCCCCAGAATCTGGGCACAATCTCGGGGAGCTGAGGAAATTCTGAGTTGACTGAGTTCGAGTTTTCCCCAGCTCCATGGAGGAGTAATGGCTCAAAATAGAAATAAGCTTGAGTTATGGAAAGATGAAGGAAGTTTTAATTAACTTGCACACCAAACAGGGGACTGATCTGTGTTTACAGCACATGTTTCAAGACCTAAAGGCCCTTTCCTTTCTTCAGGTGGCAGAACTCCGGGCTTGTTTACAGATTGGATGCAGAAGAAGGCAGGAGGGGCCCGTCCTGAATTAGGAAGTGGGGAGGCACACGCTTCTATGGGTAGGGCAGAGTAGGGATGGGGAGGGGTACCTGGCAGGGGGGTGCTGTTTGATTTCTTTGTCCCAGGGAAGGGAGTGAGGAGGCAGGGACCAATCTCTCAGCAGAACCTAACTTATCCAGGATATGGGCTCCAGAGAGAATGTTCTTTTAGAAGCAAGAGATGGCTTCCAGCCTGAGGAGCCAGGCCATCCTCCCGGGCCCGAGGTCCAGCTCAGCGCATCCGCTACTTCTCACCATCTCTTCGCCTGCACAGCCGATGCCCGTGAAACTCACCTCCACCGGCAGCCGCTGACAGATAGCTGCTTGGTGGAGAACTCTGTGGGGTGCGCTGTGCGATAGGGGGACCCGAACTAAATTGTGCAAAGCCTCCTGTTGGGCGTTGAAATGAAGATGGTGCCGGAACAAAAAAACACAAAAAGAAAAGAACCTTTATGATTTCCTGGCAAAGAAAGTCCCTGATCCACCTTTTGCAGAAGTCCACATTTTATTGTTCTAGAATAAATTCTTTTAGAATGGATACTGAAGAACGCAAACCATCTCCTCTTAATTTCTTTCTACCTTGACTCCCATCTGAAAAGCACTAGAATGCACATAACAGATGCAACAGCGCCACGGCCTTTAAGTTAAGCCACACACAAGGCATAGTCGCCTTGCGCGCACCACGTGGCCTGCTGCACGAGAGAGGCTGCTCCTGACCGAAGGGTCCCGGTCACACTTTCCCTTGGGAATGACATAGGCGGGGGGCCCCTGGAACCCCACCTTCTATCATGGGACAGATCACATAATGCATGCCGTTATACCAATGGCTCTTGTTAACTATAGGCCTGGTACTTCCCACCACCATTCTGCATCCTCACAGGATGCCCCTGACACCAGGTCAACCAGGACCCCTACAGGTAGAAGGGAAACCTAGGCTTTCCAATGGCGATGCAGGGACCCTTTCAATGCCTTTCAGTCTTTGTGGCTTGCCCTTTGGAAGCACACGAGCCTTGAGAAAAGCAAGCCACGAGTTTTCCAGTTTCCCTTCAGATGGAGGGGTTCCGTTTGCCACTCTCACTTGGGGGAGAAAAGGTCTGTGTTGCTGAAATTGGGTTGAAACCAGGTGACGAAAGACCGCGCTAAAGTGGGGAGGACAGAACCTACCGCATGAAGTTATTGTCACAGTGGAATGAGCTAACTCACGTGTCATGCGCAGCATGATGCCTGGCACAGAGCGGACTCTCATCATTATTACCCTGGCAGCGGAAGGACCTCAGGTCAGGGATAGAGCAGTGCGGGAGCTGCACCTGAGCTCTCTGAGACATTCCAGTGGAGCGGGTGACACAAGCGCAGTACCATCATTCAAGTGTGAGCTCCAAGTTCACTCCCGCTGGGTCCGCTGATGACAAGTGGTCCTAGGAGATTTTGCTGGCGGGGCATGAACAAGATGACTCCATTAGACAGCTTTTAAAAGAGCATCTTTTTAAATTCTCCCTCCCAACCCCATCTTGGGGAGTTGGCAGTAGGATTAGCTGTGCCTCGTGTTGTGAACTCTATGAAATCTGGCCCATTCTAGGAGCCAAAATGCTTACGAGAAATTTCCTGGGGTGGGGTGGGGGGTTGGTGGCACAAAATAAGTTAACAGAGAGAGGCTTGAGAGAAGGAGAAAGGCATTTTGTTCTTTTAAGAAGAATGTTGAACACTTAGTCCAAACACCCCCGTAACGAATTCATTACTTTACACTAAGCAGACATCTTTTAAATTAGGCAGAATACAAATGAGTCCTGTTCTGTGCCATTAATTTCAGCAACATTTGAATCACTGGCTTTCCGTGTCCTTTGGAGGCCGACCAAATCAGGCTGAGTCTACTTGCATTAAAAGCCATTCATGGGACCCAGCCAACGCCATCTTGCAGATGGCACGCCATATGTTTTGCCTTACCCCCCCCATATGGAACAGTAATATGCAGTCCAAGAATAGAACACGCCATTTCTCTACATCTGCATTTCCGGGCACCTCTAACCCAAAAGCACTTTCCCTTCTGGACAGAGGTAGGCAAGTTCATCTGGCAAAGATTCAGAAAGATGCTGAGATTCTGGAGGAATGGTGTTTGTTTGCTCTGGCCCCTTCCAGCCTGAAGACCTCAAATGCAATCAGTTCCAAGAGTTTAGTGCATCCATAACATGGTCCTTGGAGATATTCCATTTTCTCTTTTCCAGGAATATGTTAGGCCCTTTAACTTGAAAACAGAGCATTTGATTTTTTTGTTAAGGTCAGAAGGCTCTATAAATAATGACTTAAGTGGTTCAGCTCCATTAAAAACCATTTAAATTGAGTTTGATGCTTCAGAATGGAAAAGCAGGAGTACTGTGGCTCAGAAGAGATTGATAAGTATGGCGTCTGGATCACATTTAAAACTAGAAGAAGCTTTGAGTGTTTGGAGAGACTTGATGGGAGGGACTAACCGAAGATCAGTAAGAGGGAACGGTTCATATTCCCATCTACCCAGATTGGGGTGGTTGAAAGAACATTGAGCAGGGAGTTTAGTCTCTTCTCCACTATTGACTAGCCCTCAGACCTTGAGCAGATGCTAGGATGATATTCCTCATCTGTAAAATAAGAGTATTAAGTAGAACTTGGACTGGCAAGTGAGTTCCATCGCTCATGCCACCTTGGACTGATAGGTATTGCCTGAAGCTGGGCTTAGCGGGGAGGGCTGTGAAATACGTTACATGTGAGCCCAGGATCCGAGCGAGGATGTGCTCACGACTTAATTTGATTCAGACTTGAACGTCTCCACTGTTCCCTCCAGCAATAACATTGTGGAACTGTGATTCAGTCCGTTCAACAACTGACCTTAAGGAGCCTGAGCACCATTTGGAACCCTGTTGGAGACCGAAGAAGGGCACTTCAGCTTCGAAACCATTCTCTGACACCAGGAGAGCCGCCGTCCAGACGCCCGCGTCCATCTGCCATCGCTGGGAAATTTTACATCCCGGCTGGGGAACAGTTCTAGCAACAGACCATTTGATGCCATGGAAACACAGATCCAGCTGATCTGGAATTCGGATTCTAATGCGATTGTAAACCAGAAGCAAGGGGCAGATAATGGAATTTCATCTTGTTTTAGATTGCAGTTCTTTATGTTCCAGTTAGCCACAATCGCGGCCCTTCAGTTACCAGATGTCTATTTTCTAGGTCCTTAGAGATGGAGTTCTAAGAATGTAGGGCTCTGAAATTGCCTGCCCCTGTAGCACGGCCTGTCACACAAGCCGCCTGGACCGTTACCTGTAACAGCGTCTTAAAACAGGCCTTTCTGCTGCTTTTTTAGCTGAAATATTGGAGGCCAAGAACAAAACAGAAGCAGACAAGCACCTTCACATTCCAAAGCCAGGAGCTGGACATCCATGGAGGACCTGCCAAGGGGGTGGACCTACAACCTAAGCATCCTGATCTTTAGCCCATCACCTGTCTCGGGTATGAAATCATTGAGACTGGCAACTGGAAAGACGGTATTTTGGTGGAGAGTTGTTGGTATGTGATGTGACCTTCTTCATACCCAGTGCTCATGCTGTAGGGAATGGGAGGCAGAAGAAGTGAGAGAAGCCACCTGTAAAGCTATTCTTCCCTGGAATTGGGGGACCCAGTGGCCTGAGGCCTGAAATACGTCTGAGTTAGAAATTAAGGCACCAGAACTGGGAATGCCAGGGCTGCTGGGAGGCATTGTTTGAATTTCCCATGAGTCAAATGGACATAAGGGGGAGATTTGACCTGGGGATTCCTTAAAAAAGGGACTTTGTCTGAGATGTACAACTGGAAGAGTGATGAACCAGATGTCTGGTGACTCTCAAGTGCTCACATTTTAGCACTGTACCCCAAAATGGTATGTGAAAACTGTGTGTATATCTTTGTGTTAGAAGAGACTAGACTTAATGTGTTTTTAAAAAAATATATATTTTATTGATTTCAGAGAGGAAGAGAGGATAGATAGAAACGTCAATGATGAGAGAGAATCATTGATTGGCTGCCTCCTGAATACTCCCTATTGGGAATCAAGCCTGCAACATGGGTATGTGCCCTGCCTGGGAATCAATCATGATCTCCTGGTTCATAGGTCGATGTCCAACCACTGTGCCACACTGGCCAGGCTGGACTTAATGTTTTGAAACAAACAATCCCCAACGCTCAGTGGCTTCACACCATAAAGGTTGATTTTGCACACAGCGTATGCCATGAAGGTTGCTATAGAACTCTGCTCCATCCTCAGAGACCCAGGTTGATGGCAGTTCCATCACTCAGTAGTTCAGTGGTTCTCAACCTTCTGGCCCTTGAAATACAGTTCCTCATGTTGTGACCCAACCATAACATTATTTTCGTTGCTACTTCATCACTGTCATGTTGCTACTGTGATGAATCATCATGTAAATATCTGATATGCAGGATGGTCTTAGGCGACCCCTGTGAAAGGGTCGTTCGACCGCCAAAGGGGTCGCGACCCACAGGTTGAGAACCGCTGCGGTAGTTGTTTCATCTGGATCATGCTTGTCTCTTTGGGGACCTTAGTAGGGGACTAGACAGCCAGATGATTATGTGCTGGTTCTTATATGTTTAATTCCAGAAGTATCATGACACATCTGCCTACAGTCCATTGCCCAGATCTAGGACCTGCAAGGGGTTGGGAAGTGTCGGAGAGTAGATGGTGAGTAGATGGAATGCTTGTTGACCATGGCTGCCTTTGACACAGCGTTTTGACTGCGGCCTTTGGTGTCAGTATCCTTACGACTTTTTCTCTTGAGCTGCTCAGATTCCAAAATAAGTCTCTTCTAATCCCTAGAGAGAGAGTCCTAGTAGCCAGC
>NW_006296417.1:3737768-3741174 GCF_000327345.1 Myotis davidii | reverse complement strand
TTCACAAAGCACAAAAGGGCATTTTGCACACCTTGCCTTCCTCCTCCTCTGTAGGGAGGGAGGGAAGTAGATTTCTTGGCCTCAGGGCATTTTTGTAGATGACCGACCATGGTTAGTTCCAGGTAGTTCCGTGGAATAGGACCATTGACTGTAGAGGAGCCTTTGTTTCTCATCATCCCGAACACAGTTCATCTACTAAGTGCCTTCAAGACCTAACTGTTGCGCTGGGACTCTGTTTCCATGAACCGTCAGAGGGAAAGACTAGATGCGATGGCTTTACCACAGCTTTTCAACCCGGAAGAGGAATAGCGTCTTTTAATGTTTTGAGAGTTTAATGGTTTATTTAAAGCTTGATGAGAGCGCACTCTGTTTTCTTTATAGAAAGTCATAAAAGACCTGAAATTCAGCACCACAGTGTAATTTAGCTGTTTTATTTTATTTCTTAATTTTATTCTTGGTGAACATGGCAGAATAAAGGAGACGTGGTGGGGAGCGCATGAGGGACATGGGGACAGTATGTCAAAGTTGTGGCCTGGAAGAGGCTTGTACCGGCTTCATTTTGTTTCCAGCAGAAATGGGCCGTTGTCTGTGCTTCCAAAGGGAGGACAAACAGATGCTTTGTGCTTGGGATTTGGCTTCTGATCCCTGGGATCAGGGTGCCTTTCATCTGGGATAGTGTTTGTAAGATTATCGGGGCTCAGTTCATCAACACTGCTTTTCAATTTACTCTGGGTACCTCTGAGTCAGCACACGCAGATTTCCATGTGACACTCTTCAGTCCCCTGGAGCAGAACTAAGACCCTTCTGAGTTAAGCTCTGGTGGCAGCTGCCTGGTGTCATGCGTCGGAGCCATGGGCTAGAGTTTCAGAGCCAGACAGTCTCCTCCATGCCATCGAGGCCCGCTTCCTGCCCCTGGCACACGCAGGAGGAAACCCTTGGTTTGCAGCTAGCCTCTGCTTTCGTGTTTCCCTGGAAAACCTCATTTAAATTCTATAATGGAAGTTACGTTGTTCTTCAAGTTTTCCCTCAAGATTGGCAGGGACAGTGCCTGAATCAAAAGCAGGCAGGGCTCCTCTTTGTCTTCAGCCTTGAGAAGGCCTGGACTCCACATTGTGCATGCTGCTTTTAAATAGACCGAGTTCAAAGGCACCATCTGGTGTAGAGAAGGGAAGCTTGTGTCTCCATTCGGGCGTGACTCAGCCAGAAACTATTGGCATTCACGTGGTTGGGGTGAGGTTAGAGCCCCCATAAAAACACTACCACTTAACTATGTCTTGGTTCCACCTTGCTTCCTCTAACGTCTTTTCATCAGTTTTAGTGATTGTCATGTCAACTCATTACCTTAAATATTTTTTAAAAAATACATTTTGTTGATTTTTTATAGAGAGGAAGGGAGAGAGATAGAGAGTTAGAAACATTGATGAGAGAGAAACATCGATCAGCTGCCTCCTGCACACCTCCTACCTGGGATGTGCCCGCCAATCTGGGCATGTGCCCTGACCGGGAATAGAACGGGCAACCTTTTGGTACATGAGATTATACTTAGCCAAATGAGCCACACACGCCTTTTTTTTTCTTTTAGTATTCTTACTGATTTTTTAGAGAGAGGAAGGGAGAGCGATAGAAACATCAATGAGAGAGAAACATTGATCAGCTGCCTCCTGCACACCCACCACTGGGGATCAAGCCCACAACCAAGAAACATGTCCTAGATCGGAATTGAACCCAGGACCATTCAGACTGCGGGCTGACGCTCTATCCACTGAGCCAAACCGGTTAGGGCTAAGTATTTTTGAAAAGGTACCACTTTGTAGAACGGCCTTCTCCTCTGTCCTCTACGCTCACCTCTAGATATGGTTCAGGGTAGATCCTCTTGTTAGTTTTCCTCCTTTCTTTTTATCTGAGGAAGGGAATTGTGAGGCCTGCTCAGATTCCAAAATAAGTCTCTTCTAATCCCTAGAGAGAGAGTCCTAGTAGCCAGCGCTCTGGAAGAGGGAAGAAGGCTGCAAAGGGCTAGGGGTAGAAGCATGGAGACTCTGTCTGCCTGTCTTATCCTTGTGCCTGGTGTCCGCAGTTCTTTGGTTTTATCCTCTCCAGGATGAGGTGGATGGGGAGCCATCATCTAGTGTCCCAGAAGCGAGAGGGAATCAGAGGACCTTATCACTTCTTTCAAGTCCTTTAATCAGTTTTCCTGTGTTTAGCCTCACCTTTCTTCTCTCATTCATGGGCATCCGGTGCCACCTCTCCTGCAGCCGCTTACAGTGTAGCCAAGTCTCTCCCATGCATCCGTGTGCCTTTCATCTTCCAAATTTCTCTTGTTTTCCCCTCCCCCTTTCATTATGTGCCAGTGGATTTGTATCCCTTTTTATCACCTTAATAGGTTTCTGAAGGAATGAGAGGTAAATGGACTCTTTGAACCCCCGTCTTTATGCAGGAGACCTGTTCTCACAACTTCTAGAAACGCTTTGGCTTGTTGGCTGACTGTGCTGGTATCTTACACACATCTTCTCCTTTCAAATTGTTCTCCTTGGAACTTGGGGCAGCTCTGTCACACCGCCGTTCACAAAGCACAAAAGGGCATTTTGCACACCTTGCCTTCCTCCTCCTCTGTAGGGAGGGAGGGAAGTAGATTTCTTAGCCTCAGGGCATTTTTGTAGATGATTGACCATGGTTAGTTCCAGGTAGTTCAGTAGAGTAGGACCATTGACTATAGAACAGCGGTTCTCAACGACCCTTTCACAGGGCTCGCTGAAGACCATCGGAAAACACATATATAATTACATATTGTTTTTGTGATTAATCACTATGCTTTCATTATGTTCAATTTGTAACAATGAAATTGGGGGCCACCACAACATGAGGAACTGTATTAAAGGGTCGCAGCATTAGGAAGGTTGAGAACCACTGTATTAGATAAAGGATCCTAGGTAGTTAGCCCCATCTGCCCCACTATGGGTGAGCTGTTTATCCCCACACTTAACTGCTAGAGGGAAGGCCTTTCCATTTCCAGCCCTAACTTCAATCCAAAAAAATATAGTCATGTAAAATATAAAACAAAAATTTGAATTTTTTCCTGGAAAAAAAAAAGCTGCCCTTTTCTACTGGAAAAAAAAATTACTTCCTATATGCCCTCCTATTCTTTCCCCTCAAGTTATCATTTTTTATCTCCCATTGGCTATCTTCCCAAATTTATTGATTTTTCTCATATTTTTAACATCTACTCAGCCCTGAAATTCACCAAAGAATCCAGAAAAACCAATTCCTTGAGTTTGGCTGTATTTTTCACATTTCAGTTAATCACAGAATCTCAAATACAGATGTTTCTTATACAACTTTTTTTTTTTTTAATTCTCATCGGAGGATATTTTTCCATTGATTTTTAGAGAGTGGAAAGGGGGAGGGAAAG
>NW_006296417.1:3735429-3737163 GCF_000327345.1 Myotis davidii | reverse complement strand
CACACTCTCTTCTCTCTCTCTCCTCTCTCTCTCTCTCTCTCTCTCTCTCTCTCTCTCTCTCTCTCTCTCTCTCTCTCTCTTTTGAAATATATCTTAATGATGGGAGAGGGATAGAGAGTTAGAAAGAAACATCAATGAGAGAGGAACATCGATCAGCTGCTTCCTGCACATCTCCCACTGGGGATGTGCCCGTAACCAAGGTACATGCCCTTAGCAGGAATCGAACCTTGGACCTTTCAGTTCACAGGCCGACGCTCTATCCACTGAGCCAAACCGGTTAGGGCTAAGTATTTTTGAAAAGGTACCACTTTGTAGAACGGCCTTCTCCTCTGTCCTCTACGCTCACCTCTAGATATGGTTCAGGGTAGATCCTCTTGTTAGTTTTCCTCCTTTCTTTTTATCTGAGGAAGGGAATTGTGAGGCACCCCACTCTTTACCATGTTGCATTTACCTGCCATCTTCCTCTTACAAGTGGGGATGGGTAAGCGCTCTGATTTCGTACCTCATTACATATTCTTTCTGCCCTTGGACAGGGTAGGGCTGATGCCTTGTTCAGGATGGGAAACAGAGTCTCCTGGAAATTATGGCAACTTGAGTGGGATCCTGACTGACCCACCCTGGCTCCTCATATATAGGAAAGATCCTTTCTCTCCAGGGCAGAAAAGTTCAGGGTCCTGCTGACCCATCCCAGCGATGTGTGGAGCTGTCACTTCTCTCCTCCTCACCTCCCCATCTCTGTCCAGTTTGGATCGCATCAGAAGGTGCAAGAAATGTCCATTGTCCCTGGGAAAGACCAGGAGAAAGCGGAGCTGCCCTGAGGCAGCGTTTCTTTCCTCAGTCAACTGATGGGAAACAGAGACGGGAGGTGACGTGGCTGGGCCTGCGCTGCTCAGGCAGGATGCTGTGGGGGAAAGGTTAGTGTCTGGGTCATCTGGGGTCCCTGGGGTCCCCAGTGCTGCAAAGGTGGGCTGGAGACCACTTCGCTGCTGTAGCCCAGCCTGGTGTGAGTGCCGATTTTCCAGGCAGGCTGCTGGAGCCAGGCTTCTGGCCAGGACAGCTGGTAACATCTTGCCGGGCTCCCAGGAGCGCACGCTGACCCTGGGAACTTTCCCACCCTGTGTCTCTTACACGCTTGCCCTGCTTTCATTCTGTGCTTTGTCGGTTCCAGTTCTCATTTCCAGGGTGGCCTCTGCCAGAGGGTGACTCCACGTTCCTCCAGCAGCCTGCGGTTTGGCTGTCCCCAGGTCATCCCCAGACACGGGGCCAAGTGGCCCGGCGTGCGCAGAGGGAAACATCTCGTCCTCATTTCCCACCAAGTTCCAAAGGCAGCAGCTGCATCCACAGGGCCTGAGGCCACGGAGCCAGAGCCTGTCACTGTCACCGCACTAATGAGTGTTTCCACTCCATGGGCCTGCGGGTGTGAGGAGGGGCTGTCGGCTGAGGCTGGTGTGGGAACAGCACCCACAGGACCCAGCTGGGTCACTCACCCATAAGGCTAGTACAGTCCCCAGGGCTTTGGGGCTGCTGATCAAGGTGAAGCTTGGGGCTTCCTGGGCCGCGTTGAGACCCGAGGACTAGGGTTCAAATCCTAGCTCAACCACTTCCTAGTTCAGTGATGGCGAACCTATGACACGCGTGTCAGAGGTGACACGTGAACTCATTTTTTTGGGTTGATTTTCCTTTGTTAAATGACATTTAAATATATAAAATAAATATCAAAAATATAAATCTTTG
>NW_006296417.1:3733113-3733455 GCF_000327345.1 Myotis davidii | reverse complement strand
TTTTTACCATGTTGCATTTACCTGCTATCTTCCTCTTACAAGTGGGGATGGGTGAGCGCTCTGATTTCGTACCTTGTCACACATTCTTTCTGCCCTTGGACAGGGTAAGGCTTATGCCTTATTGGATGGGAAAAACAGTCTCCTGGAAATTATGGCAACCTGAGTGGGATCCTGACTGACCCGCCATTGGGTACTGAGCCCTGGCTCCTCATATATAGGAAAGATCCTTTCCCTCCAGGGCAGAAAAGTAGAGGGTCCTCCTGGTCCATCTCGGCGATGTGTGGAGCTGTCACTTCTCTCCTCCTCACCTCCCCATCTCTGTCCAGTTTGGATCGCATCAGA
>NW_006296417.1:3732273-3733019 GCF_000327345.1 Myotis davidii | reverse complement strand
TCGGCAAACTGTGGTTCGACAAACCACGGCTCGTGAGCCACATGCGGCTCTTTGGCCCCTTCAGTGTGGCTCTTCCACAAAATACCGGCTCTTCCACAAAATGCCGACTTCTGCGCATGGGCCAGAAGTTTCAATCGCACTGTACGTGCGCGCCCGCACATGGTATTTTGTGGAAGAGCCACACTGAAGGGGCCAAAGAGCCGCATGTGGCTCGCGAGTCATGGTTTGCCGACTACGGGCCTCTGCAGTTGACAGTAACCCTGGGCGACTCTGTATTATTTCCTGAGAGACTGGACTGCAGTGCAGGAGACCGTCAGAGACCAACCAGAGCAGAACTCACCACCAACCAGCCTTTGTCCCTTGGCCTGGCGGAGTGACCCCGAGCAGAGGGCAGCGAGTTGCCATGCATCGATCCTCTGTAGGGAGGGAGGGAAGTAGATTTCTTAGCCTCAGGGCATTTTTGTAGATGATTGACCATGGTTAGTTCCAGGTAGTTCAGTAGAGTAGGACCATTGACTATAGAACAGCGGTTCTCAACGACCCTTTCACAGGGCTCGCTGAAGACCATCGGAAAACACATATATAATTACATATTGTTTTTGTGATTAATCACTATGCTTTCATTATGTTCAATTTGTAACAATGAAATTGGGGGCCACCACAACATGAGGAACTGTATTAAAGGGTCGCGGCATCAGGAAGGTTGAGAACCACTGCTCTAGAAGGAGCCTTTCTTTCTCATCATC
>NW_006296417.1:3729164-3729773 GCF_000327345.1 Myotis davidii | reverse complement strand
TGCAGTTGACAGTAACCCTGGGCGACTCTGTATTATTTCCCGAGAGACTGGACTGCAGAGCAGGAGACCGTCAGAGACCAACCAGAGCAGAACTCACCACCAACCAGCCTTTGTCCCTTGGCCTGGCGGAGTGACCCCGAGCAGAGGGCAGTGAGTTGCCATGCGTCGAATGACGTCTGCGGGCGAAGGACTCAGGGCGGGTGCCTTATCAGGTTTAATCACACGTGTCCCAGCCAGGCAGCGTTTCTTTCCTCTTTCAAATTGTTCTCCTTGGAACTTGGGGCAGCTCTGTCACACCGCTGTTCACAAAGCACAAAAGGGCATTTTGCACACCTTGCCTTCCTCCTCCTCTGTAGGGAGGGAGGGAAGTAGATTTCTTGGCCTCAGGGCATTTTTGTAGATGACCGACCATGGTTAGTTCCAGGTAGTTCCGTGGAATAGGACCATTGACTGTAGAGGAGCCTTTGTTTCTCATCATCCCGAACACAGTTCATCTACTAAGTGCCTTCAAGACCTAACTGTTGCGCTGGGACTCTGTTTCCATGAACCGTCAGAGGGAAAGACTAGATGCGATGGCTTTACCACAGCTTTTCAACCCGGAAGAGGAAG